>NW_028186939.1:0-16293 GCF_003343005.1 Rhea americana
CCCGCATCCTGCCCCCTCCCCCGGGGCTGCCCCCCGAGGTCGCCCCCCTCTTGTGCAGGTTCCCCCGCAGCCGGGAGCTGCGCCGCCGCCTCCTCCTTTCCTTTTTTATTTTATTTTATTCTATTTTTCATTCCTTTTGGCCCCAAAGGCGGCGGCCGGGAGCGGAGTCCCTCCTCGGGCGGTGGGGAGCGCCGTGCTCCGGCCCTTTAACGCCTTTCTGCGGCGGCGGCCGGGCCTGCGGCTCGGCGCGGGCTTRCAGCCACGTTCTTCCTATTGCGAACTTCGGTCCCCTCGCGTAATTTCCCCCTCTTTTTTATGTTTTTTTTTGTTTAAGCGTTTATTTTTTGCTGTATCATTAAGGGTGGCTAGTTACCCCCCTCGAGAAAAGTGACAGCTGTTTTAAGGAGCTAACTTGACCGGTTTTATGAGGTCTCGGCTGCTCCAGGAGCAGCTTCAGGAGTGGCATGTGCCGCACTAATCGTTGCTGACTCAAAAGCTTCTGTTTTATGTCATTGCTCTTCATAGTAACTTGGGATGCAGCTCAAGAGAAAGACTTGGATTYGAAAGCTGCAGTAACGTGGGCTCCTTTCTAGCTGACAGGAGGGTTGCAAGCCTGTGTTTTGCTGGCCCTGTACTTTTTCCTCTGTTTGKAAAAGGTCCCCCCTTGGGGAAGGGTTTCTCACTGGCTGTCTGGCAAACTGTATTTAGCAGCAGGGTACAGAGAGGTTATGCCACCAGTTTAGTGACACGGAGGAGGGGGGCACCCCAGTTCCCGTGGAGGAAAAGCAGGTTGATCACAGTGTTTTTCTTAGTGATGTTGTGACTGTGTTTGGGAACAACAAAGCCAGAACTGAGACAAAAAGGTTTTCCAGTTCAAAATGTCTTGGATACTTCTCAGTGTGATATGCCTTTTAATGATATAAAGTGCTTTTAATTTGCTAAATGAAACCCTGTGGAAGGACAGAATAAAATTAGTAGATGTTCTTTGGTCAGTGCTGTTGCATTCTCTGCTTTTTGGTTTCATTCTAATGCTCTGATGAACATGGCTCTCCATTTATCTTTCTACTGTGTTTGTTTTGACATTTTCTATTTTTGAGTCTCTGTGTCTGGCTATCCASTAAATGTCTTTTTTTATTGTAGTTTTATCTGTACTTAAAAATCCAAATTCGTAATTATCTATGACACATGGAAAGATGACTGCTTGCAGTGATTTGAAATTTAATCTGTCATGCAGGTAAAAGACTTTTGGTTTTTCTACGTGTCAAAGAAATTATGAAAAACCATCTGCTGGTAGACATCTCCTTAAGCACTTCAGAAATATTTATTGCTGTAGTACCTAGAGCACACACTATCAGTTACAGAAACTCCCAGTAAATAGAGACACTTAGAAAATAGCCTCTTGTAAAAACAGCATGCTCATAGAGCAAGGAGGAAACTGCCTTGGATCCCAAAACATTTTAGAGGATAAGCTTTAAGACTCCTTGTAAAGTAAGACAGTTTGATAGAGGAGGAAGAGGGAGAAGTAGCAGCTAGTCAGCCAGCGACAGAGGCAGTGCCTTGGCTCCTGGCCTCCTGACTGATAGATGTACATGGCTCACTCCAGCAACTCCTGGGCCTTCATGACTGTTACTCCTGGAATATTACTGAGATGTGTTTACAAATGTGAGCCTGCAGTATTTCAACACAAGTTGCAACTTTTACATTCCTTTACCCATTTATACTACCAGGCACAATGCATGCTGTTTGCTACGGTGTAATCAAAATGCTGACAAGACTCCTAGGCACAAAGCTAGAATATGTCCAAAAGTGGAAAAATGGGTGCAGGCAACATTCAGGAAACAGGCAGCAAAACTTTCTTTAACCTCCAGCACAGAGCAAGGCAGGTTCCTGATGGCAGAAAGCATGCTGAAAGCTGCTTAGGTTGCCTGGCCTTTGTGAGGAGGAGCGGGTGGGTTACCTTTAAAATGCTCCTCTGCAGAGGTTACTGTAACTGGCCTTGCTATGCTAGTTCTGTGCTGTTGCCAGCTCTTGAGCAAAGCAGTCTTTCCACTGATCTGTATGTTATGGTCCTGTACATCCACAACAGTGCCCCTTGCTCTTTTGATGTGCTGTGTATTTTGTTTCCTGAGTAATTTTCAAACCTGTTTCTGTAGCTCTGACTTCTCTGGAAAGAATGTGGGAGAGAGGTGTTTCTGCTTGGCTTCTTTGTTTGAGACCTGCAAGCGTACAGACAGGTGTCTGAAACTGCAGCACTTCAGCTCTGCAGGTCTCAATGTGTGTTCGTTCGCTCGTGCTTTCTGTGAAAATATCCCTGGAAAGTCAGTTCTTAAAAACCAAATAAAAATTGCAATGGGATTTCTATACACCCATGGTTCCTTGCTGAAAAGCTGAGCCAAGTCCCTTTTTAGAAAACAAATAGATGCTTTTCTTTTTTATCGTGGTGCTGTGTGATTAGTCTTGCTGATAGTTTTAAGGATGTCTGTTGTTAACGTACTTCAACAGCATTGTGTTTGAATTAAGGGGTCCTGCGTGCGGTGGTTGAAGCGGCAAACTCTGGAGCATCAGTTCTCTGCTTGTGTGAAAAGGGAGATGCCATGATCATGGAAGAGACTGGCAAAATTTTCAAGAAGGAAAAAGAAATGAAAAAAGGTGAGCCTGTTCCAAAGAAACTTCTTCAATATGAAGATTTTTTTTTTGACCTGTTGTGTTGCTGGGTGGTTGGTGTGAATGGGTAGCAGCAGAGAGAGCACAGTTCTGTGCTATTTTTTGTAAGAAATACTTTACCATTCCTAGAAAACCAGTTTTGACCCAAATCGTCCTGCATGCCCTGTTCATAAGCATCACTGATCAGCCTGAGCTTCCCATTTTGATTTACCTGATCATTCATATTGAAATGGGACTTAATTTGGACAATGATGTCCTCCCTTCAGAAAGACCTGCTGTATGATTATGGAAATTGTGTGATGCTTGAATGTGTCACTGAAAGAACTGTAATTTGTGTTCTGGAGACTTAAAGTCCTTTTTACAGGTGTCTCACTGCCTTGGATATATTTCTTTGATGGTTGCCTGGGCAAAAAGAAGGCCAGTGTAGGAGCATACCGCAAGCTAGATTTCTTATGGCTTTTTGGCTAGAGACTTAGGTAATGGGGCATTTTACATTGCTTAAAAACTAAATCATACATGACAAAACTACAGTGGCAGGGTTGCTGTCTGTGCCTGTGCAGTGTGTGAGATTGCAAGACTTCATGGAATGTTTCTTTTTCCCTTTATAGGTATTGCCTTCCCAACGAGTATATCGGTAAATAACTGTGTCTGTCACTTTTCCCCCTTGAAGAGTGACCAAGATTACATCCTCAAAGATGGAGACTTGGTCAAAATGTAAGCATCTTGATTACATTTCTCGTGAGGTTGCTGTAAGCATCAGGGCTTCACTCATTAGTACTGCTTGGTGTGTTAAATACTTCATTGGCTTGACTAATTACTGAAGTGTTTGAAACATGCCTGACTCTTCTAATACTTCTAGAAGTCACCCAAGTTTCCTGAATTGTGAGACTCCACCTGTAATTAACTCTCTTTGTATTGCAGTGACTTGGGAGTCCACGTTGATGGTTTCATAGCTAATGTAGCACACAGTTTTGTCATAGATGCATCAAAGGTAAGTTTTTTGAAGGAATTGCATATGTCTTGCAGCTGCCATTTTCAATGCAATCTAAAGACAATATTAAAAAGCTGATGTTTAGGTGCATCTGATTCCAGAAGGCAGCGGTGTAGAGCATCACAAAAGTTTCTACCCAGTTTTACAAAGGCTTCTGAGCTCTGGTGTCAAAACAGTGTCAAGAAGAAAACAGTCTGTTTTTTAAAAGTTATTCAGTCATCTGGAAAATGTGGGATGGCACACTGTTTCAACATGTACAGTTTTGCAAGGTTACAAATAGTCTGAAACAAACCAAGTGTGAGCTGAGCTGCAATGAGTTATTTGCATTTAGTGCCTTTTGTGCAAATGGAGGTGAAGCTTGGCTGTGGGGCAGACTGGGCAGACTGGTTTTGCTGCCCCCTCTGCTGGCCGAGGCATGTGGAGCCAAGCGCACTGCACTGCTCCAGGGAGTCACTGCCCTCAGCTTTGCAGCTCTGAGTTCAGGGATGATTTGTTTCTTAAGCCCCAAATCTAGTCTCTGCTGCCTGCCTTTTTTGTCTGAATATTCCAGGTACGGGCTTGTAAGTGGCTTTGTTCCTCTGGGGCTGATGGCAGCATGCAGCCCCTGGCAGGTATTTGCCAGGACACCACCATGGCATGTGTGGTTAGTGCTCCAGCCATTCAGTCAAGTCATCTTTTTTTGGAAATGACACTAAGCTGCACTCATGAGATTAGCTGCAGGAATTACTGTTATAAGATGTGTGTAAAGTTTTCATGTAAGTTTGGGACAAAGTTTCAGTCTTGAGGATGTCAGCTGTGGTCTTGGGAATGGTTTTTTTCCTGTGGCTGTGCCAGGGTGTCTTGATGGGGAGAAGACAGGGAAAAAAAATTGAAATCTATTGAAATCTCTCCAGTCCATCTTTTTGGCTACACAAGAATCGCTTCTCTTTTCAGTCTTTAACAGGGACAGGCTTGTACAGAGATTTTTTTTTTTTTATGATGAAACTTGTAAGACAGAACCTCTTTGGTTGTAGTATGTACTCATCTGCTCTTTAGGCAGAGCAGAGCCCAGTGACAGAGCTGTGAAGCCTGAAGTCCTTCCACCTTTGATCTGGATCTCCCACTCTGCAGGAGTGTTCGGGTAGAAGGATTACCTCCATCTCTAGGCAGTCAGAACAGCATTCTTGCTAATAACWGGGAAACTTTATTTTTCTGTTTTTCCAGGAAAACCCTGTGTCAGGTCGTAAAGCTGATGTCATCAAGGCAGCTCATCTCTGTGCTGAAGCTGCTCTGCGCTTGGTAAAGCCTGGAAACCAGGTGAGAGGCTGATATTTGTGAGTATGTATCTAGGCACAAGTCCTGMAGCTCAAATACAGACACTGCATTTGCCATGTGGTCACTTCATGTGTAGAAATAAAAGTCTGTGACCTTGCCTGGGAAGAATTGTTCAGCTATGTGGGGAATCTGGAAGCAGCTGCCCACAGACAGCTGAGCCACTTCTGGGGTGAGCAATGGACCACTGGCACAGGTGGTGGTGACTCTTCCTGTCAGCAGTTCTGGCTTCACAGCAACATCTAAGCTCTTGCTTGTGTAAAGTTGGCTTTGCAGAGAGGCATTAATGCTTCCACGTGCTGGTCCCTTTCTCCCTGAAAAAAGCTGAGCACACACAGTAAATTTAAAATGTTGGGAGTCATGACAGCTTTATCCTGCGATTCCAGGCTCCTTCAGGAAGGAACAGGTGAGCTTTGCCAGCAGGGTGGTGGCTGACTTCTCAGCTTGAGATTCATTTGGCAAAAGACACAGACGGCAGCAGGGCCTGTGATACTTGCTGTTACGGCTATTTGTGAAACAAACAGAAAATTTTTTGCATCCCTCTGAACTCATTCACTGTCAGAGTCCTGCAATTCGTCCAGAAAGGAGATCTGCTGGACAAGGTCAATAAAAACAAGCTATAATGTGGCCGATTGTCTGTTTGAGGGCTCTTATGGACTCATCTGCAGAGGGTGATGGTGTTTCCCTTGTAGGGGCCTTCTGTCATCAAGAGAAAACAGAAAGCTCAGCTGGAAGTACCACGTTTGCAGGTTAAAGATGGCAAAGACCCTTGGTAAAATTTGATTTTCCATCTTGCAGTGCCTGGATGCCCACTACATACATAGCTCTTGGAAAACACTTCCTGGCAGTGACTTCAAACTTTCTTCTGAATCCTCCTAACAGTACTCCCTTAAATCTCTCACTTGCATCTCTCCCTTGTTTGGTGCTCAGACTCCTAAGCAGTTGTAGGCGTTCTCCTTTGTCACTGTGTTACTATTCCAAACATGCTTGTGTTGCTCTGAGTTTCTGGGTGCAATACAGGAAGGCTGAGTTAACCTCATGTTATGTGTCATTTTTTGTTGATATAGGGTTAGAAATGAAAGGCTGATACTATTTTTCTGGAGATATTGGAGCACTGCTCAGTTAGAAAGCTTGCTGGTTTTATCACAAAACAATGTCAAGTTAAAAAACTATTGTGCTTCTGGCTTGAATGTTATATCCTTAATGTATTTTTGTGTGTTCTTCATCTAGAACACGCAAGTGACAGACGCTTGGAACAAAATAGCCCACTCGTTTCACTGCACACCAATTGAAGGTAAGGATTTGGGAGCAGCTGATTCAGAGGTAGCGAATGTTCTAATTACATACTAAATCCCAACCTGCCTTACTCGAATTCTGGAGAACATTTAATGGCTGTGAGTCCTAGACATTCCATCTTTAAATATAGCAACCTTTCCTAAAACTTCCCTTCAAAACTCTCTAGATTTTTCTGCTTCCATTGTTTTTCAGTTTTTAAAAATGCATTAATCCAATAACAATAGACTTAGGCTGTGGTGGCTAGTAGGTAGTATCTGGACCTGTGGACTTCCCTTTGATCTTGGACAAATCGCTTCGTCCTTTGCTTCATACTTGGCCACTTGTAGTTAAAATCCCCGTAAWGAAAAATAGAAAAGAGCTTGCTGGTAACATAGCAGCCTTTCCTAAAAGATACTTTAGATGTGCAGGGTATTTAATATCCTTCCTTACCAGAAACTGATTCATGTTTTCTTCATAGTGTTGATAGCAGGGGAGCAAGAAGACACTGGAATAGTTTCTTATAGAAATAAGACCATTGGGTTTTTGTTTGGGAGGTGACATGAGAGTTTAGCTTGACTCTTGATTTATGCAGTTGCTTTTCTCATAGTCGGTAACATCACTGTCAAATAGTTCTTTCAGGCATAATTAAATTGGTCCGTTATTAGTTAAATTTCCTGACATGCTATAAAGCTGGCTTGCTCTCTTTGCTTGCTTTAGCCCAGTCTTGGAACATCAGTTCCCTAGTCCTTGTGTGGGATGGCTTTGTGGGTCTTCTCAATGCTTTACTCCTTTCTCTGTGAAAAAAACATGGCACCAGCCGCAGTGAGGAGGCGGCTGCTCACACTGTCAAGGGAGTTTAAGCAGCCACTGTTTTGGAAACAGTCAAGTGCCGTAATTATCTAGGCACTGGCAGCAGCATAAGGACCCAGTTCATGAAAACAAACGAAGCTGTTGGCTGCTGGGGTTGTGCTTTCCTTTCCCGCCAGCAGCAGCCATCCTTCCTGAATGGAGACATGTGACCTTCCTTGCTGGGACTGGTGGCTTGGGAAGTGGAACCCGAATGGCTGCGTGTTCCTTTTCCTAGACTTGAAATTGAAGGTGAACTGCAATGTAGAAGGGATGAGTGAATGAAGCCCTTAAAATACGCTTCGAGTGCTATACAAAATACAGACTTAGACAATCCAGGAAGAACTAGAAGTTTCCATTAACTTGACATTTGACATCCCTAGAGATGCCCAGGAATGCATGGCTTAAGGACTTCAGCAATCTCTGATGTCCCAGAGTGTAGAAGCTTTCCTCACTCCCCCCTCTCCCCACCCTCCAAAAAAAAAAAAAAAAGTAAAGCCTATGCTGTGCAAGTATAGGGTGTTAGGTATGTACTTGTGGGCTCACCTGCAATCCATTATAATCTAGTCTGGTAAGATAGCTTTATTGAGAAGTGGAAGTACTAAAAGGGCTCTGCTTCTGGCTGCACCTCCAGCAGAAATTTCTACCTCCTCTTTGGAGAGGAAGCAGTTGCTGAAGTCAGAGTGGGCCTTAGAAAGCTCAGTATCATCACTAATGCGCTTGGAAATTTGTGACTGAAGAAAGTTAGAGAAATGTTAACACCAAASACAGTTTGCTTTACTGTTTTTGCTCTTGCTGAAGGCTGGAATCCTGGGCCCTAGAGTGCTAATAACATAAGTCACTATGTAGCTGATTTGCAGCTTAGAGGTGTTAATGGATTCTCTTATTGCGGCAGGGATGCTGTCACACCAGCTGAAACAGCATGTGATTGATGGAGAGAAAACAATCATCCAGAACCCTACAGACCAGCAAAAGTGAGCATCATCTCTGGGGCTGCCTCTTTCAACAGCGATTGGGAGGGGTGGGACTAGATGCTGAACGATGGTTCTGCTTCTCGCTTCTTTGTGATGTCCRGTGGGGGATGCAACAGGTACGTTTGCATGTAGTGTCTGACTATCACTGCAGTAGGAGAATGTAACAAGGGGAAAGATTGCTCTCTTCCTGACCTCCTCTTGAAGTCTGGTGTGACCCAGTATGTCAGATTTTGTAGCCCTGTATCTTCTTGTCCATTCTATGTGGATGTGAATTTGGTTCTGTGTTTAGGGCTTGCTCTGAGAAAGAAAGGCTGAAAGTCCCCGACATCTCTACTCCTTGCTGTCACCTGCAAATGTTCTTGGTTTCTGTCCAGTTTCTCGAAGGAGTCTCCATCGCTGAATTACAGTCTGTGGCCTTGGAGGCTGCCAGCAAAATAACCAACTGTTGCTAGTTGTAGCAGTGGATGCTAATTCACCAGGAACTGTGCCAAGGCCTATCGTTTGTCTCACAGAAACTGCCAGGAGCACGCTGGATGGTGATTGCTGTCAATAGCATCTCAGGATGATTTTGAACTAATGAGCTGGATATGTCATTCCGTTCTGTTCCAGCAGCCCTTCTCTTTCAGGGATGCAGTCAGTGTTGGGTYTCAAGCTGAGTATCTAGAGCTCAGTGGCTTTAAAACCAGCGCTTTGATTGTAACTTCTGAGACATAGTGATGTTCTCTGGTATTGTATCATGTGTAATGGGGCTCTTGGCCTGCCTAGGACATGGCCACAAGTTCAGAGAGATGGTGTTGAATGTCTAAGAGACCTTTTGGCCTTCAGCGTGGATGGAGCTACTTGTTATGGGCAGGAAGAGTACGGGCTTATAACTGTTTTTCTCTTGCCAATCTGTCACTGATCTACTCTAATGCCTGACATATAAATCTTCAACTTCTGTATCTTCTGTGCCAGCTTGTGCTCTTCTGGTCAGAGACCTGGTCACTTTGTAGAGCACCGTGTATGTGCTTGTGGACTTCTCTGGTAAACCCAGTGTGGGTTTGCTTGATGTATCAGTGACTGTGTAGAAGGTTTTGTCTTCTCTGTTTACCATTCTTTGGCTTACTAAACTTTTTTTCCTCCAGGAAGGACCACGAAAAAGCAGAATTTGAGGTCCATGAAGTTTACGCTGTTGATGTTCTTGTCAGCACTGGAGAGGGAAAGGTGAGTGCAGTGCTTCTTGGCCTGCTTTTACTCTGCACATGGTCAAGGTGGACATGTTTCAAAATAGTCATCAGTAGATAGTGCTAACAGGCAAATCTTTTTGGGTGCGAATTCCAGCTGTTGCATGGGATAGCTGCATCTTCTTGCGGGTAGCCTTTTCCATCTAAAAACCTAAGGCTTTTATGGTGTCACTATAGAAAGTGCTTTGCAGATGTAAATGTTCTAGCACGTGAACGCAATCAGCTAATCTGACTGAGAAAGTGCTGTGCTGCTTTTCTTGTGTCTCAGCCTTATTTGCACTTTTAGGCAAAGGATGCTGGACAGAGAACTACAATTTACAAAAGGGACCCCTCCAAACAGTATGGCTTGAAGATGAAAACCTCCCGTGCCTTTTTCAGTGAGGTGGAGAGGCGCTTTGATACTATGCCATTTACTCTCAGGTATTTGCCCTTATTCATTATCTCTCCACGTGTTCAGAGCTGGATGCTTTGCCTGAGCTTCTTTACCATGCTGACAGCAAAAACGACTTGCTTTGTTGTTTTGTCACAGAAGTGGAGGTAGCCTTTCCTGCTTTATGTTGGGATGTGCTGTATTTGAACCTAGGAATGGGTGGAGAAAGCATGTTATGGGCTTAAGCAGGAATCCTAGGCAGAGTCTGAGTATTAGAGAATCTCCTGTGCYGCCATGTGTGGTGCGTGGGGAGCCTGAAATTATGGTTAAAGGAAGGAGAGGAGTGAAAGCAATGTCAGAGTGCAGCATAAAGAGGGAGGCAGTTCCAGCCAATTTCTGTCTGATGTACTCTCATGATAAAGAAACAATGCTCTGTTGACAGGCCCTTCTTACCCTTTAGCCCRCTTGCCTTTTTCCAGTCTCTGAAGGTAGTAGTTCACCTAGCTTTCATGTTTGCGGAACAGTTGCCTGCTTTAGCCATCCACTTAGTCATTGCAAAACAATAAAGTTGGGGTGAGGGGGACAGAAATGAAAAATCTCTAGGCTGATGGCAGAGACAATTTAAAAATCTGCAGGATGGTATCCAGTAGATGAGCTCAGAAAAGGGCCTGAGCTTGAGTTTGACTCTTTCTCCTCCACAGGGCATTTGAGGATGAGAAAAAGGCCAGGATGGGGGTGGTGGAATGCGCCAAACATGAGCTGCTYCAGCCTTTCAATGTCCTTTATGAAAAGGAAGGTGAGTGCTGGCCATGGGAGGATTGAGAACTGGATGTGGAAGGATGTTTAGCAGGCAACCAATAGTCACTTCCRGGATTCTGATAAGAACAGTGCTGACTCTCACTGTACAAATATCCGGACATGCGCATCAAATTTGCTTTAAAGGCCATGAAGTTTATCCTCCAAGACAGTTTACCCATTGGCTTCTGAATCTTATTGGGAATTGTTCCAGTGACAAGATGAAAGTGTTCTTGGAGTAATTTCCCAGGCAGAAAGAGCGCTTCATTAAGTTTCTCTGGCTTGCTTACAGAGTAGGCTGGAAAGATTTTAGGGGGTGRCACATAGGGAAATGCTTTGTCTTGGTCAGGGTGGGTTTAAGAAGTTTCTGCAGGATGATTTTTAGCAGTGATGTTAYTGAAATGGCATAGGAATTGAAACAACTTCTGGTTGGAAACATCTGCCCAAGTACCTAATGGATGAGATCTGTCAGAGTGGAACTATGGTGTGGTAACATCAGTTTCTGCTTTGCAGGAGAGTTTGTTGCACAGTTCAAATTCACAGTGCTTTTAATGCCCAACGGTCCTATGAGGATAACCAGTGGCCCCTTTGAGCCAGAGCTCTACAAGTCAGAGTTTGAAGTGCAAGATGGAGAACTGAAGGTTGGTTTAAAAAAATATATAYAGCATGTTAGGTGGGTCGCTGTCTTTGCACCCCTTGGAATGCAAATGGGAAGCAAAATCTGGGAGACTGCTGGAAAGCTGTATGAGGTGTGGGTTTAAAAAGGGGAAGGACAGCTAGTCCTAGTCTGTTCTCTTCTGAGCACCTCAAAGCAGGAACAAAAGCTTTGAGTAAGATGCTGCAAACCAAGCCTCTGGACCAGGGTGGGGATGATCTCGGATGGAATTTGTGATAAAGAAGGTGCAGGTATTCAAAAAGCGGGACGGTTCTGAAGGCAAAGGGGAAGCAGCAGCAGCTGTTTGCAGACAGGTTACTTTAATGCACAAGAAAGCAGCAGTAGCGCTCGGTCGGCCGTTCATGACCCTGCAGCGCTGCAATCTGCAGCACAAGCAAGAATGTGCTTTACACCAGGTTGGGCCCTTGTTTTCTGCATCAAACACAAGCTTTACAAGCTTTACCTGCTTGACAATGATACCCAGCCCTTTTCTACAAGTAGTTGATAAATCTCAACAGCTGGCCCCAAGGCCTCATACCTCTGCAAAGTGCGAGGCTGCGGCATTCCCYGTCTATCACTATGCATGTTAGGATTTACTGCTGTTCCTTCAGTGGCTGGCAATGCAGATTTTGCTTTAAAGACRTTTCCCTTTACCTTCTGTCAAAAGAAGACATTGGCTTTCTAGCTGCTTATGTTTCCTTCCTGTCTCTAGGCACTTCTACAAAGTTCTGCAAGCCGGAAGACCCAGAAAAAGAAGAAAAAGAAGGTAATTTGGCCACATTTTTGTGGGGATTAAAAAGACAACATATCTGGCAATCAGCATCGCCCAAACTTTATCCAAGCCCTGCATGGTCACATTTTAAGTTTGCCTCCCAGGCCATCTTAGTACAACATTTAAAGAATATCATGATACTCCTTTGCCCAGGAAGCAGCAGTCCTGTGAGAAGGGACGTCCYTCTGAAAAGGCTTGTTGGGTGGGCTCTGTCAAACTTGCTGACAGCATTGTGGCCTTGTGTGCTCTGCATCTGCACTTTGCCTGCATTACTGAGCGATGCCCTGTTCTGACAGTCGTTGCGGATTTGTCTCCACAGGCCTCTAAGAACGCAGAGAATGCCACCACAGGAGAAACAGCGGAAGAGAATGAAGCTGGCGACTGAACAGCTCCCTCCATGTAGCACCCAATTCACACACACTTGCCCCTTTTCTCCCCCAAAACAGAAACGAAATAATCTAGCGCTGTTTCTTTTACGACCAAACAACAAACAGTCTGGACTTCCCACTGACTACAACCAGCTCCTATTGACTTTGCCATTGAGGGAGAATTCCCTCAGCCACTTCAGACTACTTAAAAAAAGAAAACAGAAAAATGAAATCAGGAGTAAAAGCTAGTCTATATCCACTCTTTCTAACCTTTTGTACTACTCATACTTGTTAAAGAGGTGAACAACTAAGCCGTTCTTGGTGAGAGAGGGAGTTTAGAGAGCTGCCTGCTTTCTTCTTCCTACTCCTYCCTTTTTTTTAATTTCTCCCTTTACAGATTTTCAGGGGTGGGGGGGAACAGCTGATTAAACCTGAGAAAGTGACCCGTGTTTAGTGATATGGTACTCATGGACGGTGTAAGGTAATCTGCCTCAGCACTATCTCAGCTCCTCCCCGTCCATGTAGACATTCTCTCACTGTAACTGTTATCTTGGAGCAGAAGACTTCTTGCTCTTTCTTTTAGCCTCTAGATTGTACATTTAAAATTGGGAAAAGTCGTATCAAATTTTATGTCCCCTATGAGACTGTAGACTGTTCTGTCTACTGCRTTCTGTCTGAGCGTTGCTTTACACATAAACGCTCTATTTTTTTAATATGCCGCTCTGATAAGCCTGTTTTTTGACAGTCCGACGTGTATGGAAGCACACTATTGAAGTCAGCATTCCCTGTGCAAAAGCTCTGCTGCAGGGCAAGAGGCAGGCGAGCTGACCACCCCTGTGTAATGCCCACCGCTTGGCAGTATGTAATTTCCTGGTATCCTGGGGAGTTTATTCTTCYCTGTGGCTGGTTTCTATGGCCCCTGAATGTTCCACTCTTACGTGCATTGGATCTCTCAAAAGAATATCCTCTTTGCACATGCTCCTCTCATTGGTGAAATCAACTAGAGAAATGCTACAGCAGTTGTCAGACTTGGACTACAGTTCATCCAGGGGTATCGCTCTTAAGTTTCTTCTTTTTTCTTTTTTTTTTTTTTTTTTTTTTTTTTTTTTATTTTTTTTTTTATCAGAAAAACAGATCGAATTTTATGTATTTGAATGTGAGGGTTCTTCCTTTGCTGATATCCTCTGACCAGGTCTATGGTTATCCACCTTCTGTAGCTAAATTTGGGGAAAGCTTCTTGCCTCTAAAAATGCCCTTTCAGACAGCTCTCGTGCTTCTCCACAGGCCAAGTGCTTCCTTGCCAACATCTGGGTTTTAAAACCTAAACTCAAAACATGCAAATATTACCAAAGTTTAAGTCAATAAAAGAAAATAAAYGATGTGATTTTTTTTTCTGAATTTTTCCATCTCTGTCTGCAAACTGTCTGCTCCTATTTTCTGTCCTATCCAGCTCTTCTGCGGGGCCCTTGGGCAGGTGGATAAAAGCAGATACGCTGCGGGGAATACCCTGAATGGATGCAGGGTAGCTACCCATCAAACACTGAAGCCAGAGACAGGAGGGCTCCTGTCCAAATCACTGGTGTAGTTTAGGCAGCTCCTAAATGTTAACCATGAACCTAAGGGGAAAAAAAAAACTTGTTCCCAAAGAGGAACATTTTAGCATTTATAAGCAATATACTGTCTTCTGTAGAAGAAAGGCAGAGCTAATCTTTCTCATAGTCCACAATACAGATTTATAAACCACTAAGACTTGCTGGAGGTTTATTTAATTTTCTATTTTTACTTTTWAAAAAAATTGTACCTCTTGATACAAGCAACAAAAATGCAGTTGTTAAAAGTTTGAAAAGCGAGAACTCCCAAGAAGCACTCTGTAACTGACTTTTTCCAAATAAAATTGACTAGTGACATCTCTGTTTGGACAGAAAAGCGGGTCTGCTGTTTTGGGGTGCTGTGTGGTACTTCGGGGGTGTGTTGSCTGCGCGGGTGCTGCGCGTAGCGGCGATTTTATCCCCTTCCCGACTTCGCTCCCTGAGGGGGACGAAATGAGGGGGCTGCCCGGAGGCAGCCTCAGGTTGCGGCCCTGAGCTGTGCCCTTGCTTCGGGAGGGCGGCGAGGCGGGAGCGAAGGGCTTCGGGGCGCCGCTCTGAGGTGGGGCGCAGGGGGAGGCCTCCTCCCCGGGGAGGGCTGCAAAATGGCAGCCAGCTCGGACTACATCTCCCGTGATGCCCCGGGAAGCGGGGCGGACTACAGCTCCCGCCGTGCCCCGCGCGGCGGGGGCGTGCCCGCCCCGTGACGCGCCGCSCGTCCCCGCGCTGCTCTATAAATAGGCCCGGGCGGGCCGCGCGCGCCTCTCTCTCTCGGCCGTTGCCGCCGCCATCTTGCGGGCGCTCGGTGTCCGCCTCCATCCGCCTCCATCCGCCGCCCGCGCCGCCGCCCGCCCGCGCGCGGACTGAGCGCGGCGCCCCCGCGCCGCTATGAGGGCCAAGGTGAGCGGCGGGGGGCGGCCGGAGGCTGGGAGGGGGCCGACCTCCCCCCTCCCCCCCGCTTCCCTAGCGACGGCTCGGCCTGGCGCTGCGTGTGGGGAGGCGACGGCGTGGCCGGGAGAGCCGCAGGGCCGGGCGAGAGCCCTGGGCACACCGGGCCGGGGGGCTGTGGTGTGTGGGGGGGGGCTCCCTGGGTGCAGTGGGGCGTGGAGGGGGTATTTGGGGGTAGGGGCATCCCTGGGTGCAGTGGGGTGTGGAGGGGGTATTTGGGGGTAGGGGCATCCCTGGGTGCAGTGGGACATGGAGGGGGGTATTTGGGGTACGGGCTCCCTGGGTGCAGTGGGATGTGGAGGGGGTGTTTGGGGGTAGGGGCATCCCTGGGTGCAGTGGGACATGGAGGGGGGTATTTGGGGTACGGGCTCCCTGGGTGCAGTGGGATGTGGAGGGGGTGTTTGGGGGTAGGGGGTCCCTGGATGCAGTGGGATGTGGAGGGGGTATTTGGGGGTAGGGGCATCCCTGGGTGCAGTGGGACATGGAGGGGGGTATTTGGGGTACGGGCTCCCTGGGTGCAGTGGGATGTGGAGGGGGTGTTTGGGGGTAGGGGGTCCCTGGATGCAGTGGGATGTGGAGGGAGTGTTTGGGGGGGCTCCCTGGATGCACTGGTCTGTAGTCACTGGGGAGGGGAGGTGTGTCTCTGGGAATAATGTTTAAATTTTTTATTCTTGGCCCTTAGATCTCCCCTGATATTAAAGACTGAGAAAGCCTCAAAAGTTGCTCAGTGCCATAAGTCAGAAGATGTACAGACTATTGTTATTCTRGGGAAGGAGGGATCTGTGGGAGCAGTGGGCAGAGGAGCAAGACTGTTTTTGGGGCCCTGCTCTTGGCCCCACATTGGGGGGTCTGCCCAGCTGGGACACCCCACCACAGGCGTGACACTGAAGCCCTAACCTCGTTCTTCTCCATTTTCYTTCCTCTAGTGGCGAAAGAAGCGTATGCGCAGGTACGTGGGGATGGTGGCCTCCCTCGCTGGGGCTTTGAACCCATCTTATCTCTTGGGAGCGCTGGTTGAGGACCCCCCTCGCTGCCAGGAGTATCAAGGGGAGCTGCCGCCTGAGCTTGAATCTCGTGGCACGTGAAAAGCTTAAAGCGCCCTGACTCCTGTGGTGCAGCCCGGCCGGAGCAGTGCCCTGCAGCCGTGCTCCTCCCTCGCTCCAAGTGCGGCTTTGGCAGCCCGGGGGAGCGAGCCCCTGGGGCTGTCATGGTGTGTGAGCAACGCTTTCTTTCCCAGGCTGAAGCGCAAGAGAAGGAAGATGAGGCAGAGGTCCAAGTAGGCGCTTTGGTAGCGCTGCCGCGGCAGCTGCAGAGCGGAGTAGCCCTGGGACGCGGGGCGGCGCCCGTCCCTGCTGGTGCCGCGGGACATCGGCGTGGCCGGGTGGCCCCAGCCCGGGTGTTCTGGACTGGTTCCTGTCTTTGCAGCTGCGTGCTGCCCCTGTACCACAAATAAAGCCTGGTTCGGTGGCAGCTTGTGTTGCGTCTCTGGGGTCGCAGTCGGGATAAACCTGGTGC
>NW_028186939.1:17096-20342 GCF_003343005.1 Rhea americana
GCTGCGTGCGCGGCGGCGGCTCCCGTCCCGTCCCGTCCCGTTCCCTGGCGGCTCCGGCGAGGTTTCCCCCTTCCCTCTTGGTTCATTCCTCTCCTTCCTCCTCGGCAGTTCCCTGAGCGGCTGCTTTCCGCACCGGCGGGGAGGGCGCGGGGCCGGAGAAGATGCCCGATCGCGACAACTACAACAACGGCAGCAGCAGCGATGAGGCGGGCGCCAACTCGGACGACATCTGCCGCGACTTCCTGCGCAACGTGTGCAAGCGGGGCAAGCGCTGCCGCTTCCGGCACCCCGACATCAACGAGGTGACCAACCTGGGCGTCCGCAAGAACGAGTTCATCTTCTGCCACGACTTCCAGAACAAGGAGTGCGTGCGCCTCAACTGCCGCTTCATCCACGGCACCAAGGAGGACGAAGACTGCTACAAAAAGACGGGGGAGCTGCCCCCGCGCCTGCGGCAGAAGGTGGCTGCTGGGCTGGGCCTCTCGCCCGCCGACCTGCCCAACAGCAAGGAGGAGGTGCCCATCTGCAGGGACTTCTTGAAGGGCGACTGCCAGCGGGGAGCCAAGTGCAAGTTCCAGCACCTGCAGCGGGATTACGAGTACGACGCGCGCGGCATCGCCGCGCGGGACCAGGGCATCGCTACCACTGTGCGCCGCTACGACCCCTACGACCCCATGTACGACCCCGACCGCTACGACGACCACGACCCYGTGCTGAAGCGGCGACGGGTGGACGGGCTGCACTTCGAGACCTACGAGTACAGCTTCACCAACCCGCGGACAGTGGAGTACCGGCTGCTGGAGGAGGAGAACATCATGCTGCGGAAGCGTGTGGAGGATCTCAAGAAGCAGGTAAACAACCTGATGGCTRCGAACGAGGTGCTGCTGGAGCAGAATGCCCAGTTCCGAAACCAGGCCAAAGTCATGACTCTCAGCTCCACCGCGACGGCCACCGAGCAGACTCTGGCACCCACTGTGGGCACCGTCACCAACTACAACCACAGCATTGCCCAGACGCACACCACACTCAGCAGCCAGGCCCTCCAGCCCCGGCCCGTGTCCCAACAGGATTTGGTAGCTCCTGCTGGAGCCCAAGCAGCACCCCCTGCCAATGCCGCTCCCCCCATGAACCCCGAAATCACCCCACTTTCGGCTGCTCTGGCTCAAACCATTGCACAGGGCATGGCTCCCCCAGTCTCCATGGCTCCCGTGGCCGTTTCGGTGGCTCCCGTGGCTGTGTCCATGGCGCAGCCGCTGGGAGGGATCACCATGAGCCACGCCACCACCCCCATGGTGACGTACCCCATCGCCTCGCAGAGTATGAGGATAACGGCCATACCGCACTGACGCTCCCCGGGGCGTCCGCACACTGCCACAGAGCAGCGCCGGTCGGAGCCGCCGTGCCGCTCCGCGCCGGGGAGACTCCTTTGGGTTGGATTTGCTCTTTCCTTTGTGGGGGGCAAGAGGAGGAGGCAAGATGGGACTGAATCCAAATGTGAAACTGAAAAACCCTTGGGAATTTCATCTCTGTGCTTTGGGGGAGGAGGAAGGGGAGAAGGTTTCYTCCAGCCTGCAGGTGAATGATTTGAGTTACCATTAACCCTCAGCAGCCCCACGTGAGCCTTCATGTGGCAGCATATTCAGGGAGGAAGGGGTTAATGGCGCRCGAGTTGAAGGGTACAGTAACCTCGTCGCCTTTGTGTGTCCGTCACTGCTCTGTCGCTGTCCTGCCACCCTCCCCAGGACCCCAGCGCCGGGGCCCCGCTCTGCCGCCTGCTACGCTAGGATCGCGTTGCGGCAGCGCGCGCGAGGAGGCGGCCGGCGGCGCGGCCGGAGCCCCGCCAGGACCCGAGCGGGGACGGGGCTGAGCTGGCTGCCGCCGGTGGAGCGCAACGGCTGCTTCCCCCTGGCCCGCGGCACCCGGTCCTGCCGGGGGGCCCGCAGGGGCCTTCGTGTGGCTCCGTGCAAGGTGACCGTGGTGCCTCTGCCCTCCGAGAAGGGCCGGTTGCGGCGCTGCCCGCGCAGAGCTCGGGAGCCGGCGGCTGCTGGGTCGGCTCGGGCGCGGAGGGCGTGAGCCCCCCGCGCGGCTGCAGGTCCCAGGCAGGTTTCTGGGGACGGGGCGGGTCGGCAGTACTGGAGGCAAACCCCTCCCAGCCGAGCCCGGCCCGGCGCCCTCGTGGTCCCGGCCCAAAGGCTTGGCTCTGGCTCCGCTCGCTCCCGCGAGGCCTTCCCTGCGGATCCCCCTTTCTGGACGCACGTCCCTCGCGCTGTCTTCTCATTTCTGTTTTGAATTTTGTTTCCCAGAACTGCAGCTCCCCTTGGGCCTAGAGTAGCTTTTGCATCGTTATGTCTGGGTTGATTTCTCGCTGGACTGTACCGTGCGGGAGGCGGCGACGGCGGGGAGCACTCTCCAGGAACGGCCAACTTTCTAATCTAGCGTTTTAGCTCTCCAAGTACAGTGTAAAGTTTTTGACTATTAAAAAACAACTATGTACAGTSTCCCACGACACGCTGGGGGCCACGGCGTCGCTCTAAGCGCTCTTGGGGCCGACGCCGCAGGGGAAGCACTCCCTCCTGGGCTCATCCCGGACGTGCATCAAAGCCGGCACCGGAGCGYGGCCGACGGCAGCGTGGGAGAAAGGAAGCGCGGGGCCCGGCCGCAGCTTTGGCGGCGCTTTAAAGCGGGAGGATGAGCCTGGGCGGGCGGCTCCGCGCGCCTCCTCCGGCCGGGCTGCGGTGGGGGTGCCCAGGAGGTGCCCCCGCTCCGGGGTTCCCGGGGCYCCGTGTGCCGGGGCGGCCCGGAGCCAAGGAATTCGGAGCGGCGATGGCGTTGTGCGGGATGAACAGCTGCCGCTTCGCTCCTCCTCCCCGGCGCCTGGGCGGCCTCTCCTAAAAAGGGCAAATTGGCGCTCTCGAGGCCGAGTTTCTCCRTTCCCGGCTCAGGGAGCGAGGGTGGATCGGATCAGAGAGGGGGGAACCTGGAGCCGGGCTCCGGGACGCGCCTCCGGCGGCCGTCGCGTCTCCAGCTGTTGAGACGTGACCCTAATCCTCAGGGATTTGGGGCTTCCCGCTCGCGCTGCGCCTGTTTGTTCGCCCCGAGCCGCGGCCCGGCCGCGGCTGCAGCGGCGCAGGAAGAGCCGCGGGGAGGGAGCAGCGGTTCCTGCCTCGCCGCCGCGCAGGAGCTGCGAGGCCCTTACGTGCGGTTTCGCTTTCCGCCTCGGCGGGCCCTGCCCTGCCCCGGGCTCGG
>NW_028186939.1:21672-24816 GCF_003343005.1 Rhea americana
GGAGCTGCATTGCGCCCCCAGCTCGTGCACCCAAGCTTTGGGATGCCCTGGCTGCATTGCACCCCCAGCTTGTGCACCCCAGCTTCGGGACCCCCCAGCTGCATTTTACCCTGCTTGTGCACCCCAGCTTTGGGACCCCCCAGCTGCATTGCACCCCCCACTTGTGCACCCCAGCTTTGGGATCCCCTGGCTGCATTGCACCCCCAGCTTGTGCACCCCAGCTTTGGGATTCCCCCAGGTCCATTGCACCCCCAGCTTTGTGCTCCCCCAGCTGCATTGCACCCCCCACTTGTGCACCCCAGCTTTGGGCTCCCCAGCTGCATTGCACCCCCCACTTGTGCACCCCAGCTTTGGGATCCCCTGGCTGCATTACATCCCTGCTTGTGCACCCCAGTTTGGGGCACCCCAGATTTGCTTCCCCGCCGGCCATCCCCTTCTCTCTGGCTGCGTCCCGTTACAGCCCGGGCCCTCCCGGGCCGGGGTTTGCAGGGGGGCACTGGGCCAGGACCCCCAGCTGGGGCCGCCGTGCCAGAGCTGCTGCCAGATGTTGGCCCACAGCTGGGGCTGCCCCCATCCTCCTCGGGGCTCCCGGGGCCCCGGCTGGGGCGGCAGGTGAGCCCGGGTGTCCGGGCCGCCGCCGCGGTCCCCGTGATGCCCCGCTCCGCTGCAGGTGACCTTCCCGGACGTGGAGAGGGCGGAATGGCTGAACAAGGTGAGGCCTGCRCCCCCCCTCCTCCCCCAGCGCCCCTGGCCCTGCTGACCCCCCGGCCCTGCAGGTCCTGGCCCAGGCTTGGCCCTTCTTCGGGCGCTACATGGAGAAGCTGCTGGTGGAGAACGTGGCGCCGGCCATCCGCGCCTCCAACACCCACCTCCAGACCTTCACCTTCACCAAGGTGGACATGGGCGAGAAGGTAGGACCCGCACCCCTGGAGTGGGGCATGTCCCTGCGCCCCCCAAGCAGGGCAGGTCCCCAGCCCTCCTGCTGCGTCCCCCCGCCGTCACCGCTGTCTCCCGCAGCCTCTGCGCGTCCTGGGGGTCCGGTCCCACCCCGGCACCCACAAGCAGCAGATCCTGCTGGACCTCAACATCAGGTGAGGTGGGGCTGGAGCCACCCGTGCGGCGAGCGCGCTGGGGCTCAGCCCTCTGCCAAGGGCCCCCACCAGCTCCCTTCCGCAGCAGCTCAGGCTGGGGGGGTCTGCAGTGGGGCTGGGGGGTGCAGGACGGGGGAGGCCGTGACGGGCTGCACCTCCTCCCGCCATCTCCTCCCCGCAGCTACGTAGGTGACGTCCAGATCGACGTGGAGGTGAAGAAGTTCTTCTGCAAGGCCGGGGTGAAGGGGATGCAGGTGAGGGGGGGCCATGGGGACCTGCGAGCCGGAGTCACCCCGGGCGCGGGGCAGAGCCGGGGGGGCCGCRTGCCACCATGGCTCAGCACCGTCTCCCAGCTCCACGGGATGCTGCGGATCATCCTGGAGCCCCTGCTCGGCGACGTGCCCATCGTGGGTGCCCTCACCATGTTCTTCATCCGGCGCCCGGTGAGTGCCGCCGCCATGGGGAGTGGCCAGCCCGGACCCCCCCCCAGGCCGTGTGTGCTGGGGGTCCTGCCCCATCCCTTACCCMTTTCCTCTTCCCCAGACCTTGGACATCAACTGGACGGGGATGACCAACCTGCTGGACATCCCAGGGCTCAGGTGAGCCCCACTGCACGTGTGGGACCCCCCTGCCGATGCCCTGGGGGGCCGTGACCATGCCACTCCCCCCCCCGTGACCGTGCCGTGCTGTCCCCCCVCCCCAGCTCCGTCTCGGACACCATGATCATGGACGCCATCTCCTCCTACCTCGTCCTGCCCAACCGGCTCCTGGTGCCGCTGGTGCCCGACCTGCACGAGGCTGCGCAGCTCCGGTGCCCGCTGCCCCGGGTAAGGGGTGCCGGGTCCAGGGGGACTCTGGGGGGGCTGCTAGGGGGGCCGGCAGCCCCACGCTCACCCCCCACCCCAGGGCGTCGTGCGGGTGCACCTGCTGGGCGCCCGGGACCTGCAGAGCAAGGACCGCTTCATGCGGGGGCTGGTGGAGGGCAAGTCGGACCCCTACGCCGTGCTGCGCGTCGGCACCCAGGTCGTCACCAGCCGCGTCATTGATGACAACCTCAACCCCACCTGGGACGAGGTGTACGAGGTGAGAGCCCTCCCGAGCGCCGCGGGACCCCTTGGTGTCTCCAGCCTGGCCCTGCTGGGCGGGGACCCCTGGGGACCTCTGGTGTCCCCAACTGGTCGTGTTGGCCAGGAGACCCCTGGGGACCTCTGGTGTCTCCAGCCTGGTCATGTTGGCTATGGGGACCCCTGGGGACCTCTGGTGTCCCCAACTGGTCGTGTTGGCCAAGAGACCCCTGCGGACCTCTGGTGTCCCCAGCCTGGTCATGTTGGCTATGGGGACCCCTGGGGACCTCTGGTGTCCCCAACTGGTCGTGTTGGCCGGGAGACCCCTGGGGACCTCTGGTGTCCCCAGCCTGGTCATGTTGGCCATGGGGACCTCTGGTGTCCCCAACTGGTCCTGTTGGCCGGGAGACCCCTGGGGGACCTCTGGTGTCTCCAGCCTGGTCATGTTGGCCATAGGGACCCTCAGGGGACCCCACAGCATCTCCGATCCATCGATGCTGGCCGGGCCCCCCCCAACTGACCTCCTCCCCCCCCTAGTTCATCGTGCACGAGGTGCCGGGGCAGGAGATCGAGGTGGAGCTGTTCGACAAGGACCCCGACCAGGACGACCTCCTGGGCAGGTGAGGGGGGGCCGGACGCCGGGGCCCCGCGGGCCCCCCGCCTGCCCGGCAGCTCACCGCTGCTTCCCCCCGCCCCAGGATGAAGCTGGACCTCGGGGAGGTGCTGAAGGCCCGGGTGCTGGAGGAGGTGGGTGCCGGGCCGGGGCGCCGGGCGGGGGGCGCGGGGGCCCTGCTGACCCCTCGGCCCCCGCAGTGGTTCCCGCTGCAGGACGGCGGCCGGGGCCGGCTCCGCCTGCGCCTCGAGTGGCTCACGCTCATGTCCGACGCCTCCAAGCTGGACGAGGTGAGGGCGGCTCGCCGCGGGGGCGAGTTTGCGGGGCCTCGGCTCGGCCCCGGCGGGCGGCTCCCGCCCCGTCCGTCCATCCGTCC
>NW_028186940.1:0-1311 GCF_003343005.1 Rhea americana
TGGGTCGCACCGACGCTGCCCCGCGCGGTGCCCGCGGCCTCTCCGCAGAACTACCCGCCCAGGAAGGACATGGTGAGAGCGGTCTCCATCCAGACGGGCTACCTGGTGCAGGGCAGGGGCGCCAAGAGCTGCAGCATCACCTACCTGGCACAAGTGGACCCCAAAGGTAACGGGGGCCGGGCGGTGCCAGCCCGGGCGTGTGGGGCGCGCGCTGCGCCCCGGGGAGCTTTTGGAACCGGCAGAAGGTGGAATGAGCTGCCGGGGAAACGCTGCTTTYGCGTTCGCCCCCCGAGTGCCCCGCGCTGCCCTCGGCTTCGGGGGCCCCGTCGTTTTGCCGGTGCCCGTGGCCCCGGGAAGGTGCCGGGGGCTCACGGCGGCTCCTCTCGCACAGGCTCCCTGCCCAAGTGGGTGGTGAACAAATCCTCGCAGCTGCTGGCACCSAAGGTGAGTGCGGCAGCGGGTGCGGAGCGGGCACGGGGCAGGCATGGAGCGGGTGCAGAGTGGATGCAGAGTGGGCATGGAGCAGGCACGGAGTGGGCACGGAGCGGGTGCAGAGCGGGTATGGAGCGGGCACGGAGTAGGTGCAGAGCAGGCACAGAGCCGGTGCAGAGCAGGTGCAGAGTGTGGGTACAGGGCGGGCATGGAGCAGGTGCAGAGCGGGCACAGAGCAGCCACGGAGCAGGCATGGAGCAGGTGTGGAGCGGGCATGGAGCGGGTGTGGAGCAGGTGCAGAGTGGGCACAGAGCAGGTGCAGAGTGGGCACAGAGCCAGTGTGGAGCAGCTGTGGAGTGTGGGTACAGAGTGGGCATGGGGCAGGTGCAGAGCGGGCACGGAGCGAGTGTGGCATGGGTGCAGAGCGGGCATGGAGTAGGCATGGAGTGGGCACGGAGTGGGTTCAGAGTGGGCATGGAGTGGGCACGGAGTGAGTGTGGCATGGGTGCAGAGCGGGCATGGAGTAGGCATGGAGTGGGCACGGAGTGGGTGCAGAGCGGGCATGGAGCGGGCACGGAGTGAGTGTGGCATGGGTGCAGAGCGGGCATGGAGCGGGCACGGAGCGGGCGCGGGGCGGTCGTAGAGCGGGCGCGGAGCGGGCGCTGACGCCGGCCGCCGCAGGCGATGAAGCGGATGTACAAGGCCTGCCTGAAGTACCCGGCGTGGAAGCTGCAGCACAACCCGCACTTCAAGCCGTGGCTGTTCCCGGAGCAGAGCCCGCTGCCCGCCGTGGCGCTCGCCGAGCTCTCCGTCCAGCACGCCGACTCCCTGGAGAACATCGACGAGAGCGCCCTGGCCGAGGGCAGGGACGACCGCGGC
>NW_028186940.1:3251-4364 GCF_003343005.1 Rhea americana
GCAGGGCCGAGCTGCCCCCATTCCTGCCCCTTCCCGGGGGGGGGTGTCCCGAGGGTGCTGCCAGAGCCCCATGATCCTCGGGAGGCCGCGGCACCCTCCTGCACTGAGGCTGTTCGGAGAGGATGACCTGAGCATGCGGGGAGCAAGGATGCTCCGGGCACGCTCCGAGCGCCCGGGACGGCTGGAGAGAGCGACCGGGGACGGGCTCGCGGGGTGGCAGGAGCGGGGGCRCCCCGGGGAACCGCGCTGCACCGGGCGGGGGGAGAGGTGACCTGCAGCGGTGCCAGCGCGGCGGTGGAMCTGGAACGGAGCAAGCGCGGAGGTGGAACCGTGACGGTGCGAGTGCAGCGGTGGAACTGCAGTGGTGCAAGCGCGGGGATGAAACTGGAACGGTGCGAGTGCAGAGATGAAAGTGGAACAGCGCGAGTGCAATGATGAAACTGCAGCGGTGCGAGCGCAGCGGCCCCCGGCCGCCTGTGCAGCCGAGCTGCGCCGTGCCCGTTTGCCTGTGGAAGCGGCTTTGCCCGCGGGAACGGGCAGGGAGGAGGCGATTTCGGGGCCTTGCGAGCYGCCCCGGCACGCTGCGGGCTCGACGCGGGGCGGGCGCAGCTGATCCCGGTGCCGGGGGCACCGGCTGTGCACGGGAAGTTCCCTCCGCCGCGATTTCCCTTCTTCGCTTTCCTCGTTATCCGTCTGGCGAAGGAATTGCAGCGTGGAAAAGCGCAGCCCCCCCCCCCCGGACCGGGCTGCGAGCACAAAGGCAGGTTATTGCCGTCGACCGTGGGAAAAACTGGGGTGGGGAGAGAGAAACCCAACCAGCCCGTCTTTCGGGAAAGCCCCTGTGTTTTTTGCCCCTGGGCGAACAGGGCAGCAAGCGGGGCCGGGCGCGAGCGGGGCGAGCGTGCCCGTTCCCAGCGCTCCGCTTAATAAATCGGAGAGGGGGAAGCTCGCCGTCGGCGCGTGCTCCGGCGTCCCGTGGCTTCGGCACCCGCCGTGGGGCAAACCGCGGGGGACGGGGCTGTGCTCCCGGCGCTCCGGGGGGGGGGGTTTGCACACGCGCGTGCTTCCTCCGTGTGCTCTGCAGCGGTGTGAAAATGCGGAGCGCCGCGGGCG
>NW_028186940.1:5295-6562 GCF_003343005.1 Rhea americana
GTGCACTGGGGCATCGTGCACCGGGGCATCCTGCCGTGCACCGGGGCCCGTGCGTGCTAGGGCATCGCACCATGCACTGGAGCATCCAGCCGTGCCCTGCAGTGTCCCGCCGCGCCTGCAGCCCCGGCTCCCTGCTTTGCATGAGCCTGGGCGGCTGCAGTGAGAGYGCTGGGGGGCTGCGAGCAGCCCTGCGCGCGGATACGGTTTCCTGACCTATTTTGGCGGACGTTTCCATGCGGAGCAGAAAGTGTGTCAGGCGCCGTGAGCCTTGTGAGTCCCCGAGGTGGGCGGGCGACGGYGAGAACCAGTCTTTGATTACAAGGTAAGAGGGCTGGAAAGATACTGCAAAAGGCAGCGCGTGCGATACCATCTCCGTTCCCTGGCCRTGCACAGGCTTCGGGGCGCCGGGGCTCCGTGGGGCTCGGAGGGCAGCAGGGCTGGCGCCTCCCTGCTGCTGCAAAGCGCCGCCGCCTCCCGCCTGGGATTTGCAGCCCTGGGCGCCGTCCGTCCCTGCTGCCAGGCCCTCGCTCCCTGCCCGCCCGGCGCCGCCGGGGCAGGAGCTTCCTCGTTAATTAGGGGCCCGGGGGGAGCGGGCAAGCGGCCAGTGCAGGCGGCGAGGGTCGGACCAGCGCGCCGGGGCGAAGGGAGCGTGGGAGCGAGGCCCTCGAGATGTCTGATGCGCAGGGAGAAGGGGGGCCGCCGCGGGCTGGGGCTGGCGCTCCCGGGCGAAGCTGGCACGTGCCCTGAGCTGCTGCATGTGCCCCGAGCGGCTTCCCGTGCCCCATCTGGCCCTGCACACCCCGATCGGCTGTGCACGCTCCAGCCATGCACACCCCAATCTACTGTGCACACCCCAATCTACTGTGCACACCCCAGCTGGTTGTGCACACCCTGCTCGCCTGTGTGCACCCCAGTTGCCTGTGCACACCCCGATCAGCTGTGCACGCTCCAGCCATGTACACCCCAATCTACTGTGCACACCCCAGCTGGCTGTGCACGCTCCAGCTGTGCACACCCCAGTTGGCCATACGCACCCCGATTGGCCGTGCACACCCCGATCGGCTGTGCACACTCTGGTCACCTCTATGCATCCTGATCACCTGTGCACGCTCCAGCCACACACACGCCAGTCAGCCACGCACACCCCGATCACCTGTGCACACCCAGATAGGCTGTGCACACCCCAACTGACTGTGCATGCTCCAGCCACGCACACCCTGCGCACACCCTGATCAGCCGTGCACACCCCAATCGGCTGTGCACACCC
>NW_028186940.1:8128-15015 GCF_003343005.1 Rhea americana
CGGGGCGCCGCCGTGGCCGGCGCCGGGCGAAGCCGCTCGCGGCCCTCCCCGCCGGCCGGGGCTCCGCTCCTTCGGCCGCCGCGGCGCCCGCCGGTACGGTCGGAGGCGCGTGAGTCAGAGAAAACGTGACTCGGATGGGCAGATTTTGCGATCGGTTTATTTATAGCACCAGGAAATCCTGCAAACGTTATTTAGCACGCCTGAAAAAGAAAAAGAMAAAAAGAGAAGACAGTCCGGAGCTAGCCCCGGGCGAGGCCCGCGGCGGCGGCGCGGTGCTGGAGGAGYGCAGCGCCGCGGGAGCCTCGTCCTTGCCGGCCGGTTCCGCCTTCGTGCTCCRGCTTCCCGGGCTGCTGGCGGCCCGGCGAGCTCGCCCAGCCCCGCCTGCAGCGGGCCCCCGCCGCCGGCGTCTCGCGTGTCGGAGCCGTCCCCCGAGCGCGGTCCCCTTGGCCCGCGGCGCAGGCCACGGGTCTCGTGGCTGGGTCTCGGGAGCCGCTGATGGACGGAGCCGGCACGGCGCGGCGGGAAGYGGGGCCGGCTCGCTGCTCCCCGAAAACCCCCCCCCGCCCCGAGGAAGGCCGGGCTGGGAAGCGGCTGCCTCGCGGCGGTGATCCCTCGTGGGTGACCGCCGCGCTGGGCGGACGGACGGCACACGGCAYGAGAGGGCAAGGCGGCACCCGGGGCTCGCACCGCGCCGCTGCGGCTGGAGCCTCCGTCCTCCTCCTCCTGCCGCGAGGAGCCCCCCGGGTGGATGGTCTCTCTCTCCCTTCCCTGGGGTCAGCGTGGTGAGGCCGGGCGGGTAGTCCCCGCGGGAGGTCGTCACCCTGCGGCGCCGACAGCGCCTTCCCACGGGTCACGCTGGACCTGGCCGCGTGCCTGAGCGCGGATCTTGGTGGGATCTCAGAGGCACGTTGGGTGTTGCACGGGGTTGGCAGCAGCAAGGAGGGCACTGCCCCGGCTCGTGGCGCTGAGGGATGCACCCACGAGCGCCGAGGGAGCTGGCCAACGTTGTCGTGAGGTTACTCTGCATTACCTGAAAGCTCACGGTGATCACAGTAGGGTTGCTGAGGGCTGGAGGAAAGCAAATGTCACCTTTATGGTCAAAAAGGACAAGAAAGCGGATCAGGGCCTGGTCAGGCTCACTGACCCTTGGGAAGGTGGAGGAGTAACTGGTTCTGGAAACCAGCTCCAGCTGTGTGAAGGACAAGGAGGGGATTGGGAGTACGCATTTATGAAGAGGAAATCACGCTTAACGAACCTGYCGGCCCTCTGCAGTGAGCGGCTGGCTTGGCGGATGAGGGGGGAGCAGCGGATGTTGTTTATCTTGATTTCAGTGAGGCTTTCGGCACTGTCTCTCTTGATGGCCTCATAGGCAAACTGATGAAGTATGGGCTAGAGGAGCAAACAGTGAGGTGGACTGAACGGCGGAGGTCAGGGGGCTCTGATCAATGGCACAGTCTAGTCGCAGGCCTGCAGCTAGGGGTGCTGTCCAGGGGTCAATACCGGCTCCAATCCTGTTCGGCTTATTCATCCATGACCTGGATGAGGGGGCAGATGCACCCTCAACAACTTCATAGATGACACAAAATGGGGAGGAGTGGCTGATGCACCCGAGGGCTGTGCTGCCATTCAGAGAGACCTGGACAGGCTGGAGAGCTGGGCAGAGAGGAACCTCCTGAGGTTCAACAAGGGCAAGTGCAGGGTCCTGCACCGAGGGAGGAATAACCCTGGGCACCAGTACAAGCTGGGGGCTGACCTGCTGGAGAGCAGCTCTGGCAGTGCTGGTGGATGACAAGGTGACCATGAGGCAGCAATGTGCCCTTGTGCCCAGGAAGGCCAATGGTCTCCTGGGGTGCATTGGGAAGAGTGTTGCCAGCAGGTCCAGGGAGGTGATCCTGCCCCTCTCCTCAGCCCTGGGGAGGCCTCATCTCGAGTCCTGTGTCCAGTTCTGGGCTCCCCAGTCCAAGAGAGACATGGAGCTACTGGAGAGAGTCCAGCGTAGGGCTACAAAGATGATCMGAGGGCTGSAGCACCTGCCCTGTGAGGAACRGCTGYRAGAGCTGGGCCWGTTCAGCCTGGGGAAGAGAMGMCTGAGGGGGGATCTGATCAATGTGTACAAGCACCTGAAGGGAGGGTGTCAAGGGGACGGGGCCAGACTCTTCTCAGTGGTGCCCAGTGACAGGACAAGAGGCAACAGGCACAAACAGAAACAAAGAAAGGTCCATCTGAACATGAGGAAAAACTTCCTTCCTGTGAGGGTGATGGAGCCCTGGGACAGGTTTCYCAGWRATGTTGTGGAGTCTCCTTCCTTGGAGATGTTCAGAAGCTGCCTGGACAGGGTCCTGGGCCACCTGCTGCAGGTGCCGCTGCTTGAGCAGGAGGAGTTGGACAAGCTGATCTCCAGAGGTCCCTGCCAACCCCAGCCATTCTGTGAATGGTAGCCTCCGTGCTGCCAGGAGCTGGGGACCCGGTACCAACCCTCCCATGGAGCTACATTAACCTGCTAGCAACGCCCCTYCTTGCAGCGCTGGGTGCCCATGGACCGCGCCATGTGAGCAGTGAAAACCGCCCTAGCCTTGACCAGGGGAGCAGTTTGCACGGACTTCTTGCCTTGCTTCTCCTCTGGTGGAGAGGTGGAGGTGGGCTTGGGGCAGTGCTAGGCCAGGCGAGGGAATAGCAGGTGGGAGACTCGGCTCCTGGTTCTGAGCCTTCTTCTCCTGGCAGATGTTCCACCTCTGTTGACCCCTCCCTACGCCGGAGCAGGCACTTCAGGAGAAAGAGGTGCCCTTGCTCTAGGGGAACCTCCAAATGCCTGAGTGAAGCTGTGAGCCGAGCACGTGTCAGCCTCTGCCCGCAGTGCGGAGGCAAGGCTTGCGGCACGGTGGCTCGCACGCCGGGTCTGACGCAGTCCGGCGGGGTGGCTGGAGGGGCGCGTGGGTGGCATCCTGCCACCCCCAGGTCCACGAGCAGTACGTCCATATTTGCATTCAAAAATCAGGAACTGGCCTCATGGCTGAGGCTGTGAGCTCACCCCTGAGATCAGGAGAGTTAAACCAAACGGGCGACCGCGCAAGCTGTGAATCGGCACTTGCTTTTGTCTGGGCCCAGAGATAAAACRTGTTTCCCTGCCTGGGATTTATGTGTGTGGGACCGTGGACAGCCTGGGAGCCGGTGGCCTTCAGCTCCCTGCACCGGCATCACATTTGCATGCAAAGGATTTGTCTGGGATTGATGAGTGGGATGCACCCTCCAACATCTGACCCAACCCTTCGTGTTCGTGTGTCCTGGCAAGAGTGAACCTTTGCCTTGTGCTGGAGGCTGTGAGAGCCACAGCCGTTGCCATCTTCCAGCGGTGGAGAGCTCTAGGCTCTTCAAGGGGCTGTCCATCCATCTCTCCAGAAGCTCTGGAGATGTTTATGGATCTCACCTGCTCTGTATCAATCTGAGATTGAGCGTGCAGGTCCTGGGATGGCCACTCYGTCCCTGGTTGTGTCGCAGCTTGGAGGCAGCAGGACGAGAGGTTTTTGGCCCCATGTTGAACACCTCTGTGCTGCTGCAGCGGGRTGTGAGCATCCCCAGCAGGGACGGGGATTGCAGCCCGCTGGGAACTGCTGTACAAGCTGATTAGAAGGGAAGAGACCTCCTGAAAATCAGATGACCTCACTGGAAAACATTAGTTTTGGGGMCCTGGGTCTCAATCCCAGCCTGTCAACCCCTGGAAACTGGGTGGACGATCTGCAGGGACCCAGGGAGGCAGCCAGCGGGGCAGCTCTTAGGGAGGAGGAAGAGAAGGAAGAGGAAGGGGGAAGTGCACGTGCAAATGGGGCCTGCTCRGGCGTCCTGGGGGGGTCAGCGCTCATCGCCCAGGGCACGTGCTCATCGCTGTTTCCTTGCCCCCAGGTCCTGATGTGGTGCCGAGCCCCACCAGCCGGAGGGGAGATGCACTGAAGTGGGGCAGGTCTCAGCTGCCGGGCCCCCGCGCYGCCCCGCCATGGAGGAAGGGACCTCCCTGCCGGTGGCCGTGTGGCTGGCGGCCCTCCACCTYGACCAGTACGTGGACGGCTTCGAGAGGAACGAGCTGCGGACCGTGGCCGACTGCCGGGCCCTGACGGACGAGGCGCTCACCTGCCTCGGCGTGGTGCTGCCGGGCCACCGCAAGCGCATCCTCCTGGGCCTCCAGAAAGCCTTCGCGGAGGTCTCCCTGCCCGCCGAGGTGCCCCAGCTGCCCGCGACGAAGCCAGTGCCCAGGAAACGCCACATTTTCCGGCTCGGCACGGGTACCGCGGCCGCGCCGGTGCCGCAGGAGGCTGCGGGCGATGCCGGCCGCTCGCCAGAGCCGGAGGCTGCCGCGATCTTCGCCCCGCTGCCGCCTCCCATCCCGCCCCGCACGGGCTGCCGGCCCCCGGTCAGGTTCTCCCCACCGGGGACCGAGCCCCCGCCGCCGCCGCCGGCCGAGGGGCGGCCGAAGCCCCCCGTGCCGCCCTTGCCGGCCAAGCGGCACCAGCTGGAGGCCAAATGCACGTCCCTGAAGGCGCCGGAGCTGCGGAGCCGCCCGCCGGAGCTGCCCCCGCGAGCCGCCTCCCAGAAGGCGGCCGGCAGGTGAGGACCGCGCGCCGGCCCCCGCGTTCCCGGTTTTCCTGCCCGCTCCGGGCCTGGCTCCCGCTTCCAGCCCAGGTGACATCCTGCGCCRCGACCAGCACGGGCTTTGCGTTGGGAGGGGTGCACCGATGGGGCCCCCGTGGCTCCCCAGCACATCTGGCTAGGGATGGCAGCGGGTGCCGGGCACATCTGGCCAGGGCTGCCACCGCTCCCTGCCCCCAGCACATCTGGCTGTGGATTCCCCCGCCTCCCTCCATCGCCCCGCGCGTCTGGCGCTGGGTATCTCCTCTCCCTTCTGCTGGCCGGGGATGCCCGCACACCTCCATAGCCCCCCGGCACATCTGGCCTGCTATACCCTGCTCACATCTGGCTGGGRCTGGCCCAACACCCCCAGGGACCCGGGCTCACGTGCCTGGGGAGGCCCAGCACAAACCACAACGCAAGCCCATCCAGCGTGGGGTGGCCAAGCAACCCCAGAGCTCCCCCTCACCTCGGCGTGGGGGGCCACATCTGGCTCGAGGTGCCTGCACACCCCCAGATTCCCCCGCACATCTGGCTGGGAGAGCCCTGAAAGCCAGCCGCAACCCCGTCCCCTGTGCAGACACATCTGGGCAGTGATGTGCATCCTCCCAGCACACCTGGGCAGCGATGCCCACAGTCTCCACATCTGGCAAGGCAAGTCCTTGCTCCCTGGCACATCTGGCCGGGTATCCCGCCCATCTGGCCCAGCATGCCTCGCCACCGGCCAGGGCATGCCCAGGCATGGGCAGCGCGGGGGGCAGAGCRCAAAATGTGCTTTATCCAGAGCAGATCGCGCTTTGCTCAGGACAGCGGTGCCCTCTAGTGCCCAAACGCCCCATTCTGCACCGGGTGGGGGGCACCCCTGGGAAATACCGGCTTTGGCCAAAATCCTCCCCCCGCCATCTCCGAGCTCAGGGGTGTCCCCGYGGGGTAAAGGCGCCTGTGTGCACAGAGCAGCTGGGACCGCCGTGCCGGGCTGCAGGCGGGMCGAGCCAGGGGGGATGTGGGGCTGAGCGCACGGTGCCAGGCGTGTCCAGCGTGGGGTCCTTACAACCTTCCCTCGCTAGCGTGGTTGTGCTTCGGTGCAACGRTCAAATCTATTATTCTATTACTAAATGCTAATCCGGGAGAGSAAAGCAGGTCCCGGGCCCGCAGGGGGCTGGGTGCCCCGTGGAGCTGGCGAGGAGGCGGCTCGGGGCCCGCRGGTCCCCCGAGGCTGCGGTAACGCTCTCCTCCGCTTGCAGCCCAGCCCGCGGGGAGGAACCGGCAGCGGCCGCAGGGGAACGGGCCGCGCTGCGGGCCCGTCACGTGAGAGCGGGCTGAGCCCTGGTTAGAGCAGCGCTGCAGCCCTCCCCGCCTGCGCTGAGAGGCTTCCCCAGCTCACGCCTCCTCCCCGGCCGAGCTGCCGCTATGTCCCTGCCGCGTTTCGGTGCGAGCAAAAGCAGCTTTTTTAACCGGTGCGGCTGATGCCGGGTGGCTTTATTGCAGCGACGCAGCCGCGTGCCCGCGAGCAGCTACCCGCCGTGCCCGAGGGGGCTGCGTGGCGTTACGTGCCCGTGCAAGGCCCCGGCACGCCTGCGCGTGCACCTCCCTGCGTGCCGGACCGCAGGGCCCCCCTCTCCCACCTGCGGCCAAGGGACGTGCTTCCGGAGCAGGGATGTTTCCTCCCCTTGCGCTGGCCTGCGTGGCCTGCAGGAGAAGCCCTCCCGGCAGGGTGGGCACAGTCCCTGCTCCCGGGGGGGGGCCTTGCCTCGTCTCCCAGGCCGTRGGGAAAAAACACATGGGATGCTTTGCAGGATGGGAATGCAGCAGGAGCTGGCTGGGATGCTGGGCTCCAGCCCCTGCCCTTGCCCAGGTGAGGCTGCCCTCTGACAAGCTGTGCTTCGCCCTCCTCCTCATCAGGTTGCTGCATAGCCTGGGGTGGGAGCAGGACAGACCAGGGCAGGATGCATGGCCAGGATGTGGCTTGGGCGGTCGGGGAGGCTTCTTCACCATCATGAGAGGCCTTGCTGGTACCCTGTGGGTGGATGAGCACCCACCCCGGATGGGACTGACCTGCTGGAGAGCAGCTCTGTGAAGAGGCACCTGCAGGTGCTGGTGGACAACAAGCTGACCATGGCTCTTGTGCCCAAGAAGGCCAATGGTCTCCTGGGGTGCACTAGCAAGAATGTTGTGAGCAGGTCCAGGGAGGTGATCCTGCCCCTCTCCTCAGCCCTGGGGAGGCCTCATCTCGAGTCCTGTGTCCAGTTCTGGGCTCCCCAGTCCAAGAG
>NW_028186940.1:16100-18434 GCF_003343005.1 Rhea americana
GCCGCGCAGCCCCCAGGTAGGCACGGCCGGCTCCGCGGGGCGCCGGGCAGCGCCGGGGACGGAGGGGGCCGGCCGCAAGCGGGTGTTTGGGGTCGGAGTAAAAGCGCTGGCGGCGCTCCTCCCGCGGGAATTTCCTCCTGCTTTCGCTCGGGTCCTGCGTTTCCTCCCGGTGCCCGCGCCCCGGGGCCCTTCCAGGCGCGGAGGGCGAGCGGCCGCGGCGGAGGCGGGGGGGGAGGGAGCGGGGGGGTGGTCCCGGGGCCGGGGGCTGCGGCCCCGTGTGCGCCGGGGCGTCACCGCGGCTCGGCTACGAGGCGGGAGCCGAAACGCGGGGGGGTTTGCACGGCCCGGCCCGGCCCGGCTCGGCGAGCGCGGCGGCCGCCCGCAGCCCTGGCACCCTCCGGCGCGGCGGTGCCTCTGCTCCGCGCTGTGCACGGCCGTTTCCTTCCTCCTGCGGCTGCTGGACGTGGCAAAACCTTCCCCGCGGCGCTGCGCGCTCCCCGGGTCCGGCCGGCTCCCGGGGGGGCTCTGGAGCCGCTGCGAGAGGCTGAAGTGGAAAAAGTGCGGCGTGCATGGGCCGGGGAGCGGGGGCAGCAGCCGCGGCCGGGGGGAGCCCCGGCGAGCCCGGCTCCTGCCTCTGGAAATCCCGGCGGCAGGAGCAGCGCGGGCACAAGGCGCTGGGGACGCTGGGGACACCGGGCGCCGGGCCAGGCTCTCACTGAGCCGTGCCCGCACTGGCGCGACGTGTCTGGCGCCTGTTGGAAGAGGGACAGGGCTGCCTCCGGCCCCAGGCCGTGCTCCTGGTGCGGGCGATGCCTGGCGACTGCACCTCTCCTTCTGCAGCCGCTGCGGTGGGCAGGCTCCGCTGCCCCCCGGCAGACACCCAGGTCCCAGCGCCGCCGCGGCAAATGGGCCCGCTGCTCTCCCCGGATGCCTCCGGAGTCCCCAAAGGAGAGGGGCTCAGCTATGGAGCGGTGTGTAGGCACTCATGTATGCTTAGTGTGGCGTATATCCATGTGGATAAGTTAAGCGGGCACACGTTGCAGAGGATATGCGCTGATGCTTGGTTGTAATAGTGGATATATGCAGTAGGGCACGTATGTGCTGCTGCTCGGTTCCCGTAGTGGGTATGTACAGCGCAGTCTCTATGTGCTGCTGCTCGGTTCCTATATTGGATATGTACAGCGGTCAGTATGGTCTGATGGTCGGCTCCTGCAGTGTATTCATGTGCTGATCCTCNGATCCTGTAGGAGATACCTAGAGCCTGCTCTGTATGTGCTGCTGCTCAGTTCCCGAGTGGGTATGTACAGTGTGATCTGTAGGTGCTGATGTTCTCCTCCTATAGTGTCTGTGCACAGTGCGGTCTGTAGGTGCTGATGTTCTCCTTTAGTGTCTATGTACAGTGTGGTCTGTAGGTGCTGATGTTCTCCTCCTATAGTGTCTGTGCACAGTGCGGTCTGTAGGTGCTGATGTTCTCCTCCTGTAGTGTCTATGTACAGTGTGGTCTATAGGTGCTGATGTTCTCCTGTAGTGTCTATGCATAGTGCGGTCTGTAGGTGCTGATGTTCTCCTTTAGAGTCTATGTACAGTGCGGTCTGTAGGTGCTGATGTTCTCCTTTAGTGTCTATGTACAGCTCAGTCTGTAGGTGCTGATGTTCTCCTCCTATAGTGTCTATGCACAGTGCGGTCTGTAGGTGCTAATGTTCTCCTTTAGTGTCTATGTACGGTGTGGTCTGTAGGTGCTGATGTTCTTCTATAGTGTCTATGCACAGTGCGGTCTGTAGGTGCAGATGTTCTCCCCCTCTAGTGTCTATGCATAGTGCGGTCTGTAGGTGCTGATGTTCTCCTTTAGTGTCTATGTACGGTGTGGTCTGTAGGTGCTGATGTTCTTCTATAGTGTCTATGCACAGTGCGGTCTGTAGGTGCTGATGTTCTTCTACAGTGTCTATGTACAGCTCAGTCTGTAGGTGCTGATGTTCTCCTATACTGTCTATGTACTGTGCGATCTGTAGGTGCTGATGTTCTCCTTGTATAGTGCCTATGCACAGTGTGGTCTGTAGGTCCACACTGGAGCTGATGCTCCATTCCTAGAGTGCGTAAGTGCAGCGCAGTCTGAATGCACTGATGCTCAGTTCCTATAAGRGATACGTACAGCCCAGCCCGAATGCACTGATGCTTGATTCCCGCAGTAGACATGTGCAGCACGGACTGTAGGTGCTCTTGCTCGCTTCCTGTAGTGGGTATGTGCTTGTCCACTACAGTAGATAGCTACAGCGTGGTCTTTATGTGCTGGTGTTGACTGGCCCTCGGACCGTGCAGCACATACGCCCCAATGTG
>NW_028186940.1:20549-22284 GCF_003343005.1 Rhea americana
GCCCGAGGCCGGAGTCGGCGGGGCGAGCACCGGGCTGTGGTTTCCTCCGAGCCGCCGCTCGTCGTGGCCCGCTGGAGCCCGCCCGGGCGGGAGCCGCTGCAGCCTGGCATCGCACCAGCGAGCCCCAGCGCTCCCGGCAGTGGCGGGCGCCCAGCGCGGACCCTCGTCCCGGGCGTGCACGGTGCTGCGTGCCGCCCGCTCCCCCCACCCTGAGGCAGCCGCGGGGGAGGAAGCGGAGCTGGCACCGGGGCAGATTCGGCAGCTGATAGCGAGCAGGGGCCGAGATAAGGCATCCGCCGGCTCAGGGCGGCGGAGGGACTTCCCTTCGCCCGTTGCAGACGTTGCACGGGCCGCCCCGGGGTGGGGGGACAGGCTGTTGCAGCGGGCGCAAGGCCCGGAGGAGGGCGGCCCCCCCCGGGCGCGGGGACGGGCACGCGGTGGGACGCGAGCCCCGGGGTGCCCCCGGTCGCTGCCGCTAATGTATGGATGCCTGTGGCTCGTTCCCATGGAAATGCCTGCTCAGAAATGAGGTCGCAGCCGCGGCCGGAGCGGGGAGCCGCCGCCTGCTCCTTTCCTGCCCCCTCCCGCGYCTCCGCAGAAGTTTTCCCGCGGCGGCCGAGCTCAGGGACAGCCCTCGGTCCCCAGGGTGCGAACGCTCTGGCAGCCCCGGGCTGCGCTGCCCGCTGCTGCCGGGTAGTCCGATCCCTAAGGAAACTTCCCCGGCTTCCCGCTCTTAAGAAATGCCCTCGCTCCAGAGGCCCCGGTTCGCTCCGGRCGGTTGCTGGCACTGCGGGAGGGCGCGGGAAGCAGCCCCCGCTCGCCGCTCCGGCCCGCCCGCCTGTCCGCGGGCCGGCTGGCGCCCGCGGGCTGCGAGCGGAGCCGAGGAAGCGGGACAGACGGAGGGGCGGAAGTTTGTTTAGACTGGAGGAGACAAAAGCGCCGTGCGCGACACCGGCTCCGCGGCTGCAGGCGGCCTCGGCCGTCCGTGGGCGCCGGATAAGAAGCCGGAGCTTCGGTGGCAGCGGGGGACAGCAGCCGGGGCGTATTTCCAGGCTGGAAAAGCAACAGGCATCGCCCTCGCCGCGGGCGGTTCTGGTGCATCCGGCCCATCCGGCGCCGGTGCCGGCTGCGCCCGCGCGACGCGGCTCCGGTTCGTGTCTCCCCGCAGCGCTCCTGCGAAGGAGGAGGGTCCCGCCAGCCCCGACGGAGCGGTCGGCGCCTCTCCGGCCCCGCGAGCCCGCGCCAAGCCGCCGCCGCCGCCGCCGGAGCTGCCCTCCAAGCCCGTCCTGCCCTTCGTGCCCGAGTTCGGTGAGTACCGGCGAGGGTCGGGATGCTCCAGCCCTGGCTGCAGCCTGCAGTCTGTCCGTCTGTCCGTCCGTCTGTCCGTCCCACTGCGCTGCCCTCCGGGGAGGACCGGAGCCGCTTGCTGCTCCCGTGGTGGAAAAGCAAAGGAAGAGGGAGAAAAATAAAAAGCAATAATAGCCCGAGCCGTGGGAAAGGTCCCCGGGCCGGCGGCCGGGGGGCTGCGCCGGCCCCGCCGCCGGCCCCAGCGCCTCCGCCCCGCGCTGTTTTGCAGATGACTCCGACTACGACGACACCGGCTGGGAGGAGGAGGAGGAATTAGGCGGCRCGGCCGGAGCGATGGCCGACAAGGTCGGAATGGGGAATTTCTCAGCAAAACGCAGCGGGGGCCCTTTGCGTGGCTGCAAAGGCGGCGGTGTGGCGTGCCGCCCCC
>NW_028186940.1:22734-23847 GCF_003343005.1 Rhea americana
CAAAGCCGGCTGGCTGGACAAGAACCCGCCGCAGGGGTGAGTGCCGCGGCCGGGGCGCCGCGAGGAGGGGACGGAGCCGGCCGGGCACGACGGGCGCCCGCCGATCACGCCCCGGCCGGCTGGCGGCTCTCCGGCGGCGTTTGCAAGCCGGGCTCGTCCCCTCCCAGGTCCTACATCTACCAGAAGCGCTGGGTGAAGCTGGATGCCGACTACCTGCGCTACTTCGACAGCGAAAAGGTGAGCGGGGAGGCAGGATTGGAGCCGAGGTGGGGGGGAGCTCCGCGGACGGGCGGCGTCCGAGCCCCTTTCCCGCCCGCTGTCCCGGCTGGAGGCGCAAAGGGCTCTGTTGGGCTGCAGGAGGCAGCGGGAGGAGGAGGAGGAGGAGGAGGGCTGGGTGCTGGGTGACGCGGAGCCGCCTGGACCTCTCCGTGCGGTGATGCCCGCCTGGGCTCCCAGCGCGGCCGCGCTGGTGACCGCTGTGTTTCCTTCCCTGTGTCCTGCCCAAGGATGCCTACTCCAAGCGCTTCATCCCCGTGTCCTCCATCTCCCGCGTAGCCAGCGTTGGGGACCAGAAGTTCGAGGTGGTCACCAACAACCGCAACTTCGTCTTCCGGGCCGAGAGCGACGGTGAGGCCCCGCTGCGGTGGCCGGAGTCGCTCGCCCTGCCCCGTGCGCCGGGTGCGCCCGAGCTTCCGCCGGCTGGGAGCCAAAGGCTGCTCCGGAGRGGCGCCCCGGGGCCGTCCCCAGCCTCTCGGTGGCCCCCAGAGCTGGCCCTGAGCCGCGTGCCCRCTCCGGCCCCGCAGCGGATCGCAACGACTGGATCCGGAGCCTGCAGCACGTCACGGAGGAGCAGAAGAGCAGGGCGCTGGAGACGACCTCCGCGGTCCCGGCCGCCGACGGCGCTGCGCGCTCGGTGGACAAGAGCGGCTTCCTGGAGCTGCGGGGCTTCAAGAGCAAGCTGTTCGTGGCCGTGGCGGGGGACAAGGTTTTCCTCTACAAGAACGCGGAGGTGGGTGTCCCCGGCGCTGCGCCCCGTGGCGCACGTGTCCCTCTCCGGCCCCGGTGCGCCGGGAGGCGCCGGCGGCCGCGTGCCGGACCTCTGCGCCCGCTCTC
>NW_028186941.1:0-6506 GCF_003343005.1 Rhea americana
GAAACGGCAGGTTTTAACCCCAAAGAGATTGGCAGAAAAAGCAAGTTTTAACCCCAAAGCTCTGGTGGGGAACGGCAGTTTTTAACCCCGGGGAGAGGTTGACGGAAACAGCAGGTTTTAACCCCAAAGTGGTGCAGAGAAACAGCAACGTTTCACCCCAGGGAGGTGGATGCAAATGGCAGGTTTTGACCCCAAAGAGATTGGTAGAAAAAGCAGGGTTTGACCCCAAAGTGGAGCTGGGAAACGGCAGTTTTTAACCCGTGGGGAGAAGTTGACAGAAACGGTGTTTTTTAACCCCAAAGTGGTGGCAGGGGGATGGGGGGGAAGCAGCATCCTTTAACCCCAGGAGCTTAACGGAAAGCACAGTTTTTAACCCCAAAGAGGTGGAGAGAAACAACAGCTTTTAACATTGGGGAGGTCGACAGAAACGGCAGGTTTTAACCCCAAAGCGGCAGGAGGGAAATGGCAACTTTAACCCCAGAAGGGCTACAAGAAACAGCAGGTTTTAACACGGGCAAGACTGACAGAAAGAGCAAGTTTTAACCCCAAAGTGCTGGAGGAAAACAGCAGTTTTTAGCTGCGGGCGTTTATCAACAGAAACAGCAGGTTTTAACCCCAAAAAGGTGGAGGAAAGAGCAGGGTCTTTGCAAAATTCCCCGCTAGCTTTGCAAAATTCCTCAGTGCGTTTTGCAAAACTCCGCAGCGTGTTTGCAAAATTCCCTGGCGGTTTTGCAAAAAATTCCCCGGCAGTTTTACCAAATTCCTCGGCACTTTTGCAAAATTCCTCGGCAGTTTTGCAAAATTCCTCGGCAGTTTTGCAAACTTCCTCGGCATCTTTCCAAAATTCCCCGGCGTTTTTGCAAAAATTCCCCGGCGTTTTTGCAAAAATTCCCCGGCGGTTTTGCAAAATTCCTCGGCAGTTTTGCAAAATTCCTCGGCAGTTTTGCAAATTTCCTCGGCGTCTTTCCAAAATTCCCCGGCGTTTTTGCAAAAATTCCCCGGCGGTTTTACCAAATTCCTCAGCACTTTTGCAAAATTCCTTGGCAGTTTTGCAAACTTCCTCGGCGTCTTTCCAAAATTCCCCAGCGTTTTTGCAAAAATTCCCCGGCGGTTTTACCAAATTCCTCAGCACTTTTGCAAAATTCCTCGGCAGTTTTGCAAATTTCCTCGGCGTCTTTCCAAAATTCCCCAGCGGTTTTGCAAAATTCCTCGGCAAAACAGCGACATGCCGAGCGTGGAGGTACCGCCAAGGGGCATCTTCCGCCTTCGCCGCGTCTCTGCCGCAAATTCCCAGGCGGTTGGGATGCTCCTTCCCGTCGGGCCCACGCCGGGTTGGTTGGAGGTCTCCTCCCCCAAATCCRCCTCCGTATTTCCCCCCCACACACACGAACGCCCCCCAGGCGGAGGAGACCGTGACGTTGGACTTCATGATCGTCCTCTCCAAGGAGTCCGGCTTCGACGAGAGCAAGAGCAAGATCTGCGTGGTCTTCTACAAGCGGCCGGGGCGCTACCTCGGGTTCGCCGACGTGGACGAAAGGTGAGAGACRGAGCGTTGGACGTCCGCCAACGGGACGTACCTGCGAGGGCTCCGCTCTCCCAGGCTGGCCCAGCCTCCGTGCCGGTGTCCTGGATGCGTCCCGTGTGGCTTGGTCTCCTGGGTGGGATCTGGACCTCCAAACCGGCGTTAGTTATTGAAGGTCTGGGTTAGGGTGTTGTCCTTTCTCACGACACCTCAAATTTGGGTCCCATCGTGGGCCGCGAAAGTCTCGGTGAGCTTCTCCGGCCGCCGCGTGACCGCTGCTGGCCCGTCGCTCCCACCGCGTGGGCAGGTCCGCGCGGCTGAAGCCCGCTTGGGGTTGACCTCGACGGCGCTTCTGGAGCTCTCGCCGCTGGTCGCTGACTCCCTCCCCTCCGTTTGCTCCTCTAGGGAGCAGCTGCTTGTGAGCTATGCGAGGATCCCCGCTGCTGACCTGAGGAAAGGCCCCGTTTTTTTACGGATACGCCCTCCTCGACAAATTCCGCAAGACCCAAGAGTGCGAACTGGAGCAGATTTACCTGAAGGACCTCAAAAGCTCAGACGATCAGTTACACCGCGTCGTTGAGGTGCCCGGGGAGAAGATCAGAGCGGGAGGTAAGCATCAGGAGCAGAGGAGCCAGCCTTGGCTGTAGGTTGCTCCGAGTTCTCCCGTTTTGCCGGCTAAAAAAGGGCCTTTTTATCTCTCGAAGCTGAAGCGTTCTCCTGTCCGGAGCGTTCTCAGCCTCTAGGTTTAAAGTCGCTCGGTTCGAAACCAGCCGGGGTCCTCGAGGAGCAGCTCCAGAGGAGAGGTCCGAAGGAGAAGGTCTTTGGAGCCCACGGCGGGACGTCAAACGGTGGCTTGAGAAGCCCCCAAAGCTGAACCGCCTTCTTTTGGGTGCTCTTGCCACCCGCTACGTTCAGGGGGGTTTCCAGGAGCCGCGACAGAAGCAGTAAGCAGATGTGTCGGACCATTAGCTCTGCCAAACGGGCGTCAGACGTGGGAGATGGCTCAACCAGGACCTTCTTGCTGTTGCCACCATGAACCCTGTTCCTCTCCACCAGGTCTCCCCTGCAAGGAGAGCCCTGAGTTCTGCTGGCCCTGATATTTACCCCGAAAGGCCATCGTAGGCCACGTGGTGGAGCTCATTGGTTGTCCTCTTCCTGTCCACCACAAAGGTCTCTAGCTCCAAGCTCTGTCCTCCGCCTCCATGCGCCGCTGCGGAGCTGCGAGCTAAATGCTRAAAATACAAAATCCTGGACGGGGSGGRGGGTGYGGGGATAGATGTCGTCCTCGCTCACCGCATGGTTCCCACCGACGTCGTAGGAGCAGTTTGACCACAAAACAGGACGTTTTGGGGGACTCTTGTCTTGGCAGAAGCTACATTACGGCTCTGAGGGAAATTTGCCTTCGCGACAGCAGCAGCACCTCGTTGATCTGGCTGATCCCGCCGCTGTTCGCCCTGACGGAGCCGGAGGACCCCTTCCTCTCCCAAGCCATTCCTTCAGAAGCCATCCTGAAGCTCCGGAACGACGACAAGAAGCAGAGGTGGGTCTCGGAGGGCGGCTGGATCAGGGTAACAAACCATCCTGCCGGTGGAAGCCCTCCAGACGTGGTGCATCTCAGACGGCACCAAAGTGCCTCCTGATGCTCCAAAGTCCGCCGGGTGTCCATTCACTTTGGCGGGGACGTCCTCGCCGTGATGAGCTCCCACAAATCCTTCATCAGTAGCTGCGTCCCACTGGCGCAGCAGGTCCTGGAGATGGGGAGGGTCCTGTCCGCCGTCATCGAGAAAACGTTCTCGGAGATGAACGAGTTGGAAAGCACGCAGCGCTTCGCCGCGGCCACCGACTCCGTTCTGGCAAGCCTGCTGAGGTCACCGGGCATCTGTGATCTGCTCTCCATCATCCGTGAGTGTCCCCACAAGTGGTTTTCATGAGGTTCTGGGCGGCGAAACGAGCTTCAGAGGGCGGCGAACGAGCCGGGCTCGGAGGCACCATCCCAGGTCCGGTATCGGAGCCGGGTGAAACGGGCTTCGATGCTTCGTGGCGCTGGAAGGGAAGGCGAGGACTTGGTGACTCTTTGCAGGGGGTCTTTCCAGTTGGGAAGGAAAGGTGGGGAGAAATTCTCCCAGTYGGGAAAACTGATGTTTTAGGAGCCAAGAACGCCTCGATTTCTTTTCCTCCCCGTTGAAACGTCGCTTCGATGTGGGCTCACAAAGCACGAGCTTCGACCTCAAAAGGAAGGAGCCGGGATCTGCCCTTGCAAGGACAGTCRTGCGTTAGATTGACCATCCTTGGAGGGTTTCGAGACCCAAGTGGGCCAAGAGAAGCCTTAGTGGGCTGATCTGAGGCTGATGTTGGCCCAGCTCTGCCCGGGCCGTTGAGGGGACAGTCCTTCTTACTGAGAAACGTTGGGCTCTGTTGGCTTCACCGCTGCCTTCTAGCGGTTGTAGGCCACGGTGGGTTTACCCCATCACCTCCTCTTGGCCAGGAGAAGCCAGGCCAGCTCCTTCCATCCACCCTCCTCAGTTCCCTTGCCTATCTCAGGACCCCTCCATGTTCACTGGAATCGGGTGCCCCGACGTGGGTGGGGACACCTAGAGCTGGTGCTCTGAGACGTTGCGTTTCAGGCCAAGGGAAACGCTTTGGTCTCCTCCCCCAAAAGAAGAGTTTTTATGCGGCCTTGCACCAAAGTCACAGCTCTCCTCGCTCTCCACGACCCGGAGGAGTTGTTGAGTAGTGCTAGATCTCCAGGAGGATCTGGGTTCAGACGAAGCACAGGAGGAACTTTGCTGCTTCGGCCACCGCCGCCACAGCCCTCACCAGGCGTCCGTCTAATTTCGCAGACGCCCCGGAGCAGAAGCAACGCCGAAGCCCTTCTTCTCCGCGTGTCCACGAGCTGACCTGCTTCGTGGGGCATCGTCTCTTCTCCGGAGACATCCCCTGCAGCGTTCTGCCCCACGTCGTACAGTGCAGAGAGCTCTTCAGGACGGTGCTCTGCGTCTACGGCGAGGTCCCGGGTTCGCGGCRCGGGGGTGTTTTCCTCCGCTACGCGGCCGGTAGGAAACGTATCCGCTGGAGAMGTATCTCAACAGCAAAGGAAAACGACCGTTTCTCTGCGAAGAAAGTCAAAAAACGAAGGGGAAAAATATAATAGTTGAACACAGCGGCGTTTTTTAACCTAGAAAACCAGGAAAGAGCGAAAACGCTGGATAGCGGTTCAAATATTGCAGCGGCCGAGGGCTTTCTTCAGTTGTATAGTGTCCTCTCGCCGCTTCTGTTGGTTGCGTGTCGCCTTGCCTTGCTGCAGAACCTCGTTTTTTTTTATTATTATTATTAAAAGCAGAGGGAATGAGGCAGCTCCTCCAAGTTCTTCTCCAAGAGCGACGTCCGGGGTGGAAAAAAGCCCCCCCCAGGGTGCTGGCGTGAGGTTCTCCGTGCTGAGAGAAGGGCTTCGGTGTCCCAGCGCTTGGCTTGGGTGCGAGGAGCAATGGGGAGCGTCTTGGGCGACCAGGAGAGCGGCAGCTTCGGGGCCGGGCGGTTCCCCGCTGCGCGTCCGTCTGTTCCTCCCGCTCCGCTTTAGTGGACCGAAGCACCGTGGAAAAGAGCGTCAGGGACAACGAGAGCTTCAAGGATCAGGCGTCCGTAAGGAGCTTCTCCAAGGATGGCAAGAATGTCACTCAGCGGCACCTCCTCGCTCACCACACCGAAATGATGAGGAAAATTCACAGCTTGGAGGAAAGCCACTGTTTCCGGCGACTTTGGAAGCTGCGAGCAGAGCAAGCCAAAGCCACTGGCTCCGGAGACATCGTCCTCTCCGTAGAGGATGTTCAAGAGAAAATTTACAAGCCATCAAGGACTTGCAGGAGACCTACCTGACCCTCCAGAACTTCTCCACCAGCCTGGGCGCCGTGCAGAGCCAGTTCGAGGCGTTGTTCGGCGAGACGGGTCGGCTCACCAAGGAGTTCAAACTCGTGGAGGCCACCGAAGGGAAGGCGAGTGGCGAAGCAGCCTGGATCGCCGTGGCAGTGGAGAAGATCGAAAACTACCCGACCCCGTCGAAGGTGCTCAATGTCGCCAAGACCATCGATGATGCTGCAGCTCAACGGGGATTTCCAGAGCTTCGTCGACCTGGCGAAACACGTACGTGAGACGCAGCAGGGTGTCCGAGCTGGGTGGGGAAGCGCCACGTTGAGGATCTGACTTTGGATTAAGTCCTAGCGGAGGTGACGGCTTCCGTCCTGACGTCGACATGGAGCGATAGGGGGGAAGGAATCTGCCTCTGGCTGCCCCGTCGCGTCCGTCGGGGAAGCCAGGAGGGATGAACTCAAGCAGAGGTTTCACTTTGAGGCTAGGGTATTGCCACGCTTGGGGGACACCCCCAGGAAGAAGAGGAATTCAAGAACAAACCGCTCAACTACATGACCCAAGACTTGATGGAAGTGAAAAAAAAAACCTTGAGTGACATCACACCGGAGGTCATGGACTTCTTGAAGGAGCTTCTGGAGTGCGCGAGGTGAGGTTTTACCTCCTGGATCAARACCATAATAAAAGGTAGGTTGTGCTGGAGCGTTAAGGACCTCGTCGGAGAAGAGTGGTGATGGCGGGAGACTCCTGACCTCTGTCCATTGCCCCGTCCAACCGCGTTACACGATTCTGTTGAGGGCCTTCACTGCCCAACGGCGTTGGCCGCCACTGAGGGTCTTCGTTGACCAACGGTGTCGACCATTGCTGAGGTCCTTTACTGACCAACAACACGGGCCACTGCTGAGGGCCTTCACTGGCCAATGATGCTGGCCACCGTTGAGGGCCTTCACTGCCCAACGGCGCTGGCCGCCACTGAGGGTCTTTGTTGACCAACGGTGTCGACCATTGCTGAGGTCCTTCACTGACCAACAACACGGGCCCCTGCTGAGGGCCTTCCCTGGCCAACGATGCTGGCCACCGTTGAGGGCCTTCACTGCCCAACGGCGTTGGCCGCCACTGAGGG
>NW_028186941.1:8033-9625 GCF_003343005.1 Rhea americana
GCACCTTCGGGCGCTGCCGGACACGGCGGTGGCCAACGGCCATCTGATAAGCTTCGGGAGCTTGCAACACCCTAAACCGTCCCAAACCGTGCGTTTCTCACCCCGAAAACGCCCCCTTCCTGTCCCCCCCCTTCAACCCTGCCGCCCGCGTTCTCGGCAGAAGACCGAGGAAGGCGCAGGTGGCCGAGCAGGAAGGTCCCCCCCAAAGAAGAAGAAGCCCCCAAAGAAGAAGAAGAAGAAGCCCCTGAAGAAGAAGAAGCCCCTGAAGAAGAAGAAGAAGCCCCCAAAGGAGAAGAAGCCCCTGAAGAAGAAGAAGCCCCCAAACAAGAAGAAGCCCCCAAAGAAGAAGCCCCTGAAGAAGAAGCCCCCGAAGAAGAAGAAAGCGGCTGCGCCATGGCCACCTACAAGGTGACGGTGATGACGGGTGACGTCCTGGGGGCCGGCACCCTCAACCCCATCTCCCTCACCCTGGTGGGCAGCCAGGGCGAGAGCTCCAGGAAGCCGCTGAGATCCTGCTTCTTGCCAGGGAAGGTGAGGCCCGGTGGGACGCGGCGGGACGCGGCGGCGAAGGAACCACCCGCCGCCGCCGCCTGGTTTCGGTCCCTCTCGCAGGAGGTGGAGTTCACGGTGCACTGCGAGCGAGACCTGGGCGTCCTGGTCCTCCTGCGCCTGCACAAGTGGCGCCTCTTCCTGGAGGACGCCTGGTTCTGCCGGGACGTGCGGGTGACGGCGCCGGGAGGTCGCGGCTACCGCTTCCCCTGCTACCAGTGGCTGGAGGGCGTCACCACGCTGGAGCTCCGCGAAGGCGCTGGTAGGACTCCCGTCCCTCTCTTTCCACCCACCTCCATCTCCTGGTGCTCCTCGGGGAGGTGGGACGGGCGCTGCCGGCGGCCTCGGGGCACCTCCCGGCGCTGGAGGTTCTTCACCTCTTCTCCTTCCCCGCCAGGGAAGAAGCCGGCTGAGGACATCTTGGAGGTGCTCGTGGAGCACCGGCGCCGGGAGCTGGCAGCCCGGCAGGAGGCCTATCGGTGAGACGGGGCGCCACGGGCTGGCCCGGCGTCCCCCGGAGGTGACGCCCAGCGTGTCCCACCCTCGTCCACCTCCCCCCCACCAGGTGGAAGAGCTTCGCCGAGGGTTGGCCCCGCTGCCTGGACGTGGCCTCCATCCACGAGCTGCAGTCGGACGCCAAGTTCTCCTGCGAGCGGGGCACCAACTTCACCGGCATGCTCCTCTTCCAGTGAGCGCCACCCCGAGCGGCCTCCACGTCCCCTCCCGCGCCGGTGGCACCCGGCGAGGGCACCCGGGCGTCGGGGGCCGGTGGCCGAGGTGTCCCCTACCTTGCAGGGGAGCCACCCACCTGCTCTCGGGCTTCCTGCTGAGACCCACCTCCTGGAGGAGCCTGGATGAGATGAGGAGYATCTTCTCCAGGACCAAGGGCAGGGATATAGGTGAGGGTCTCGGGGTCCAGCACCCCGCTGAGGGCTTCCCCCAGGCGCCGGCGACCCGAAACGCAGCTGCGCTTCCATCACCGACCGTCCTGGTGTCCCACATCTCCACCCAGGAGATGCCCACCATGTCTCAGCGTTGTCCCG
>NW_028186941.1:13674-15498 GCF_003343005.1 Rhea americana
AGAGGAGGAGGTTCCTATTCCAGCTTGGTGGAGGAGGACGTCCCCATCCCACGTCCCTGGTGGAGGACGTCCCCATCCCACATTGATGGAGGAGGTCCCCATCCCACCTTGGTGGTAGAGGACATCCCCATCCCACGTCCCTGGTGGAGGACGTCCCCATCCCACCTTGGTGGTGGAGGGTGTCCCCATCCCACCTTGCTGATGGAGGACGTCCCCATCCCACCTTGGTGGAGGAGGACGTCCCCATCCCACGTCCCTGGTGGAGGACGTCCCCATCCCACATCCCCGGAGGAGGATGTCCCCATCCCACCTTGGTGGTGGAGGACGTCCCTGTCCCACATTGATGGAGGACGTCCCCATCCCACCTTGGTGGTAGAGGACATCCCCATCCCACGTCCCTGGTGGAGGACGTCCCCATCCCACCTTGGTGGTGGAAGGCGTCCCCATCCCACCTTGCTGGTGGAGGACGTCCCCATCCCACCTTGGTGGAGGAGGACGTCCCCATCCCACGTCCCTGGTGGAGGACGTCCCCATCCCACATCCCTGGTGGAGGACATCCCCATCCCACCTTGGTGGTGGAGGACGTCCCCATCCCATGCTGATGGAGGACGTCCCCATCCCACCTTGGTGGTGGAGGACGTCCCCAACCCACCTCGGTGGAGGAGGACGTCCCCATCCCACGTCCCTGGTGGAGGACGTCCCCATCCCACCTTGGTGGAGGAGGACGTCCCCATCCCACGTCCCTGGTGGAGGACATCCCCATCCCACCTTGCTGATGGAGGACGTCCCCATCCCACCTTGGTGGTGGAGGGCGTCCCCATCCCACGCTGATGGAGGACGTTCCCAACCCACCTCGGTGGAGGAGGACGTCCCCATCCCACGTCCCTGGTGGAGGACGTCCCCATCCCACATTGATGGAGGAGGACGTCCCCATCCCACGTCCCTGATGGAGGACATCCCCATCCCACCTCGGTGGTGGAGGACGTCCCCATCCCACCTCGGTGGAGGAGGACGTCCCCATCCCACCTTGGTGGAGGACGACGCCCCCGTCCCACACTCAGGTTTCGCCCCCACAGCTCAGCCAGCAGCCCGCCCCCACCAGCCCCATCTTCTTGCCGAGCGACTCCGAGTGGGACTGGCTCCTGGCGAGGACCTGGGTGCGCAACGCCGACTTCTACGTCCACCAGATCCTCACGCACCTGCTGCGCACCCACCTCTTCGGCGAGGTCTTCGCCATCGCCACCCTGCGCCACCTGGCCTCCTGCCACCCCATCTTCAAGGTGAGCCCCCCACCCCGCAGCATGGACGCGCCGGGACGTCCGGATGGGTACCCACCACACCGCCGTTGACCTTCGCTCCCCACCCCACCGGCGCGGCGCCTTGCGATCCCCGGGGTCCCCCCCACACACACAAAATTTCCCCCTCCCGTTTCACGCCCGCTGGGCGTGTCCTCACCCGGGGCCGTCGCCGCTGCTCCTCCGTCCAGCTCCTGATCCCGCACTTCCGCTTCACGCTGCACATCAACACGCTGGCCCGCGACGTCCTCATCAACCACGGCGGCGTCATCGACAAGGTGAGCCCCACGGCGGGGTGGCGGCACCACCCATGGGTGCTCCTCCCACCCCGCCCCCAGCCACCGCCGTCCTCGGCAGGGCTCGGGGCTCGCCTACGAGGGCCTGGTGCTGCTGCTGAGCCGGGGCTTGGAGAAGGTCACGTACGCCTCGCTGTGCCTCCCCGACGACGTCCGGGCCCGCGGCGTCTCCTCCGTCCCCAACTACTACTACCGGGACGACGGGCTGCGAATGTGGAAGGTCACGGAGAGGT
>NW_028186941.1:17923-19125 GCF_003343005.1 Rhea americana
ATCCCACCACCAACCACCCCCAGCACCCGGGTCCCACCATGAACCACCCCCAGCACCCACATCCCACCACCAACCACCCCCTGCACCCACATCCCACCACCAAGCACCTCCTTCACCCACCTCCCCAGCACCCACCACCCCACATCCCTCCACCCCCCAGTAAATCGCAGCTGTCAATCAAACGCTCCTGTGCTGTGGGGGAGGGGCTGGAAAGGGGCCCCGGGGTGGGCCCTGCCCCCGTGTCCCCAGTGCTTCTAGTATCCCCAATGTCCCCAGTGCCCCCAGTTTCCCCAGTGCCCCCAGTTTCCCCCAATGACCCAATGTCCCCAGTGTTCCCAATATCCCCAGTGTCCCCAGTGTCCCCAGTGCTCCCAGTGTCCCATGTCCTCAATGTCCCCTAATGTCCCCAATGTCCCCCATTGCCCCCAGTGTCCCCAGTGCCCCCCAGTGTCCCCAGTGCTCCCAATGTCTCCAATGTCCCCAGTGCTCCCAGTGTTCCCAGTATCCCCAAAGTCCCCCAGTATCCCCAGGGTCTCCCAGTATCCTCAGTGCCCCCAATGTCCGCAATGTCTCCCTGTGTCCCCCGGTATCCCCAGTGTCCCCAGTGCCGCCAGTATCCCCAGTGTCCTCCAGTGTCCCCAGTGCCCTGTGTCCCCAGTATCCTCAGTGTCCCCCAGTGTCCCCAATGTATCCCTGTGTCCCCAGTATCCCCAGTATCCCCCAGTGTCCCCAGTATTCCCAGTGTCCCCCAGTGCCCCCAGTATCCCCAGTATCCGCAGTTCCCCCAACGTCTCCCTGTGTCCCCCAGTGTCCCCAGTGCCCCCAGTATCCCCAGTGTCACCCAGTGTCCCCAGTGCCCTGTGTCCCCAGTATCCCCAGTGTCCCCCAATGTCCGCAATGTCTCCCTGTGTCCCCCAGTATCCCCAGTGTCCCCAGTGCCCCGTGTCCCCAGTGCCCCCAGTATCCCCAGTGTCACCCAGTGTCCCCAGTGCCCTGTGTCCCCAGTATCCTCAGTGTCCCCCAGTGACCCCAATGTCTCCCTGTGTCCCCCCGTGTCCCCAGTATCCCCAGTGTCCCCAGTATTCCCAGTGTCTCCCAGTGCCCCCAGTATCCTCAGTATCCCCAGTGTCCCCCGTGTCCCCAATGCCTCCCTGTGTCCCCCAGTGTCCCCAGTATTCCCAGTGTCTCCCAGTGCCCCCAGT
>NW_028186941.1:23968-25186 GCF_003343005.1 Rhea americana
TTTGGTGGGATCTCCATGGCCTTCGGGAGGTCCCATGGGCTGGAGGAGGTCCCATGGCCTTAGCATGGAGGTCTTTGTGGCTTTTGGTGGGATCTCCGTGGCCTTCAGAAGGTCCCATGGCCTTAGGGAGGTCCCATGGGCTGGAAGAGGTCTAATAGCCTTAGCATGGAGGTCTCCGTGGCTTTCGGTGGGATCTCCATGGCCTTAGTGAGGTCTCATGGCCTTAGCATGGAGGTCTCCGTGGCCTTGGTGGGGTCTCCGTGGCCTTCGGGAGGTCGCATGGCCTTAGCATGGAGTTCTTCATGGCTTTTGATGACGTCTCCATGGTCTTTGGAAGGTCCTATGTCCTGGAGAAGGTCCCATGGCCTTAGTATGGAGGTTTTTCGTGGTTTTTGGTGGGGTCTCCATGGCCTTGGGGAGGTCCTGTGGCCTTAGAGTGGAGGTCTCCGTGGCTTTTGGTGGGATCTCCATGGCCTTGAAGAGGTCCCATGGCCTCAGTGTGGAGGTTCCCACTGCTTTTGGTAGGGTCTCCATGGCCTTGGAGAGGTCTCATGGCCTTAATGTGGAGATCCCCACAGCTTTGGGGGAGGTCTCCATGGCCTTGAGAAGGTCTCCATGGCCTTGGGGAGGTCTCATGGCCTCTGGTGGAGGTTCCCACAGCTTTTGGGGAGGTCTCATGGCCTTGGAGGGGTCCCACAGCCTTGAGGGGATTCCCCGTAGCCTCCAGGAACGTCCCTTGGCCTCAGAGGGGTCCCCTGTGACCTCAAAGAGTGTCCCCGCACCCTTGGCGCGGTCCCATGCTCCTGGAGGTGTCCAGAAGCGTCCCCACGGCCCGGAGACTTGTCCCACGGTTGAGCGAGGAGCCCCAGGGGCCTCATGGTGGTCACCACGGCCTTGAGGAACATCTGGCGATCTCGGAGGCGCCCCCATACACACCCGCACCCACCCCGAGGCCTCGAGGACCGTCCCGCGGCCCCACCGGTGACGTACCGCCGGTGGCCCGGCAGAAGCTGCAGCAGGAGCTGGAGTTCCTGGAGGTGCAGGAGGAGTACATCAAGGACGAGCAGAAGAACCTCAAGAAGGAGTTCCTCCACGCCCAGGAGGAGGTGAAGCGCATCCAGAGCATCCCCCTGGTCATCGGGCAGTTCCTGGAGGCCGTCGACCAGAACACGGCCATCGTGGGCTCCACCACAGGTGACCTGGGAGGGGGGTGCAACG
>NW_028186941.1:26346-27754 GCF_003343005.1 Rhea americana
GAGGGTTGAGGAGCGCGGGAGCAGCAGCACCCGGGGCCAAGCGCTAGAGATGTTCTTCAAGGTTGGGGAGATGGTGATGAGGAAGGATCTCCAGAACTACGTCTCGAGAGCGGAGCTCAGCGCCTGGACGGGGCCCAGGCGGTGGTCGGGCGCCGGAGATGTTCTTCAGGCCTTGGCGTTGGGTCGTGTGTTGAGCTCAACGCCGTTGGCGGTGGGAGTAGAAGAGCTCCTGGTGACRCCAGGTTGGGGAGATGCTGGTACCGTGGAGACCAGGGTTCTCCAGAGTTGGACGAGAGGGTGAAGAGCACCCAGACGTGGTCCACGCGGTGGAGAAAGATCAGAGATGTAGTTTAGTGCTTGAATTTGGTCGTGTGGCTTCGTGGGTGCTCTCAGCGGTGGGACCAAGGGTGTTCACGGTAGATGCAGTGGTGGTGGTGGACCTCCATCCCTGGAGATCCCCAGCCCTTATCCGGATGAAGCTCTTGAGTGACCCGCTCTGGTTGGAGATGCCTCGAGGTGGAGGTTGGACCAGGGACCTCCTGTCCCTGCTGTCCTGGCAGGGGTGGAGCCATGCCCAGACTCGTGGTGGTGGTGGTGGTGGTGGTCGTGGTGGACCTCCATCCCTGGAGATCCCCAGCCCTTATCCGGATGAAGCTCTTGAGTGACCCGCTCTGGTTGGAGATGCCGCGAGGTGGAGGTTGGACCAGGGACCTCCCGTCCCTGCTGTCCTGGCAGGGGTGGAGCCATGCCCAAACCCGTGGTGGTGGTGGTGGTGGACCTCCATCCTTGGAGATCCCCAATCCTCACCATGACGAAGCTCTGAGCGATCCACCGTTGTGGCAGCTGGTCTGAGGAGGTGGCGGTTGGGCCAGGCCCACCCCACCCCCCCTCCCACCCCGACAAGGGCCCCGCTCACCCTTGGGTGCCGGGTTCCCCGCTGACGGCCCGGCCCCCGTTGCAGACCAGAAGCCCGACGTGATGTACGCCGACATCGGCGGCATGGACATCCAGAAGCAGGAGGTGCGGGAGGCCGTCGAGCTGCCCCTCACCCACTTCGAGCTCTACAAGCAGGTGGGGACCCCCCCCCCAGCACCCCGGGGGGTGGAGGGGGACACGCGGGCCCCCGTGACGCCCTTGCGTGTGTCCCACCCCACCCCACCCCCAGATCGGCATCGACCCCCCGCGGGGTGTCCTCATGTACGGCCCTCCCGGCTGCGGCAAGACCATGCTGGCGAAGGCTGTGGCGCACCACACCACAGGTGGGCACCCATAGGTGGCCTGGGGGTGTCACTGGGGTGCTGGGGGGACCCGAGGGTGATGGGACAAGCAAGGGTGACACAGGGGTCCTTGGGGCAGTGAGGAGCACCTAAGGGTGCTGGAGGTACCAAGAGGATGTTGGAGGTCTCTT
>NW_028186942.1:0-1089 GCF_003343005.1 Rhea americana
GTGTAGGTGACACCATCCAGCCCCAGCAGGATTAACCCAGCCTCTCCTGGCCACCCCCAAGGGGTGACACCAGCCCCCACCAACCATCCTGGATGGCTGATACTTTCCAGGCCCAGAGGGGTGACACCAATCCCCTTGGCCTTCCTGAACTGGTGACACCATCTAGCCCCTGAGGGGTGATGCCAACCCCTCCTGGCCACCCCAAGGGGGTGACACCGGTTCCCCTGGCCACCTTAGATGGGTGACAGTCTCCAGCCCCGGAGGGTTGACACCAGCTCCCCTGGCCACCCCAGAGGGGTGACACTCTACGCCGGAGGGGCGCGGCCAGGCGGCGGCCGGCGCCGACGGCAACGTCCCCCGTCCCCAGGCGCGCTCCCTCTGCTACAACAACTGCAGCTTCTCCCTGGCGCTGCCGGGCCGCGCGCTGCGCTACGACTTCTCGGCGCTCTCCGCCCCCACGGCCTTCGCCAGCGGGCCCAGCTTCACCTCCAAGGGGCTCAAGTACTTCCATCACTTCAACATCAGCCTCTGCGGCAACCACGTGAGTCCGGGCGCGTGGGGCGACGTCCCCGAGCAGGCGTGCACACGCGCGTGCGGACACGCGTGCACACGCGCGTGCGGCGTCACCCGCCCGCGCCCCTCCGCCAGGGGAGGAAGATGGCCTCGTGCGCCGACAACGTGACGGACGCCCGCGCGCCCGCCGCCGAGCCCGGCTCCTCCAGGGCGGTCGCGTCCTACGTGTGCCAGTCCATCGTGGTGCCCTCCGACGTCGTGGGCTACAAGAGCGCCGTGTCCTCGCAGCCCGTCAGCCTGGCCGACCGCCTCGTGGGTGAGCGCGCCGGCGGCTCCCGCTGCGCCTCGCCGCGACCCCCGCGGCCGTAACCCCGCTCCTCACTGCGCCGCCTCGCTCGGCTCCCTTCGCTCCCCGTCCCGGCGCCGGCACCGCCGGGCTCACGCCGGCTCTCGTCGCAGGCGTCGCCGCCAGCCCCACGCTGGACGGCATCGTCTCGCCCCCCGAGCACTTCGCCCCCGCCGGCGCCGAGCTGCCCGACGTCGTCTTCTTCTACAGGTGGGCGCGGGGCCGCGGTG
>NW_028186942.1:2728-4501 GCF_003343005.1 Rhea americana
ATTTGCCCGTCCATCCCGGCGCTGCCGGAGGGGACGGGGTGGTGGCGATGTCCCCCGACATTGCTGCCCCAGTGCTGGGGTGCCCTAGGGAGGGCAGGCCCCCTCCCCCCGCCTCTGCCCCCGACCCCGTGCTGTGGGCGAGGTGGCACACGTGTGTGCACRTGCATGTGTGTGTAAGCGTGTGCAGGTCGTGTGCACATGCTGATGGTGTGCGTGCGTGTCCATGCATGAGGGCGTTGCGTGTGCGTGCACGCAGGGGCCGGCAGCGTGTGCGTGCGTCCGCGCGCACGCGTAGGTGTATCCCCCTGTTTGTGTGTGTGCATGCACACACGCGTGCTTATCTGCATGCATGCGTACCCAGGCGTGCATGCGCACACGCGTGTGCGAGTTCCTGGCTGTGGCTGCCCCTCGCCGCGCTGCGTAGCCTTGGGCTCCGTAGGTCTCAGCTCGGTCTGACCGCCGCGCCGGGGGAATTGCCAGTTGGGGTGATCCTGCCCCAAACTGGGTGCCCGTTGGTGGGCGTCCCCGGAGCCCCGAGCCAGGCTGCCAGCTGGCGCGCACCGCGCACAGACGCCGTAACGCAGCCGAAGCCTGTTCCCCCCGTGCCAGCGAGCGGCAGCGCCCAGCATGGGCTGTGTGGGGCACCCAGTGTCCCACCAGGGTCCCCGCTGCTGCCCCCCTGCCTGGCACAGCCCCCGTCGCCCTGGCACGAGCCGTGACCGCCCACCCGGAGCAAGGGTCCCCGCAGCTCCGGCATCCCGTCCGGCGGCTCGGCCGGGTCCCCGGGACACCGCGCGCAGCCGTGGCACGGTCCCAGGCCCGCAAGCTCAGCGTCCCGGGGGCTCTGGCGGGGCGTTTCCGCGCAGTCCAGCTCGGGGACGAGCCCCAGMCTCAGTTTCTGACCCCGCAGGCTCCCTTTTTACACCGTTTTCAGCGTTTTCTAGGTTGTGCCAGGGAGGAACCGCATGTCCCCGGCAGAGCAATAAAGACGAATGTTTCTGACTCTCGGATGGCGGCTCGGTGTCTGGCGGGGTGGTGTAGGGCGGACGGGGCTGGCTCCCCACCACGGGGTGGGTGAAGCTGGGAGCCCGGCCCTGCTCCCTGCACCGCCCTGGGAGCCCTGCGTGCCCAGGCCATGCTGGGTCAGGTCCCCGGGCTGGGGATGCCCAGGAGGTGTGGGGATGCAGGACGATGCAGGGATGCCCAGGAGATGTGGGGAAGCTCGAGGATGCAGGAAGGGCTGGGAGATCCAGGGATGCTGCGATGCCTGTGAATGCTAGGGACCACCGGGATCTCCGGGATACTGGGATGCAAGGAGATGCAGGGGGATGGCAGGATGCCCAGGGACACCAGGATGCCCCAGGACRTAGAGGCACTCAGGGATAATGGGATGCCCCGGGAAGATGGGATGTCCAAGAATGAAGGAGGATACCAGCATATCCAGAGATATACAGGGATCTTCAGGGATACTGGGATGCCCAGGGATGATGGGAGATGCAGGGATGCGTGGCGATGCTGGGATACCAGAGGATGCTGAATGCTCAATGATGCCGCATTCCCGGGATGCAGGCAGGCACCGGGACGCTGGGACGCAGGGGGTCCCCGGGACGCACGGGGGTCCCCGGGACGCACGGGGGTCCCGGCCGGCGGTGGCGCCCGGGCCCTGCAGCGCGCCGCCGCGCCACGAGGGGGCGCTGCCGCGGCGGGGCCGCGCGTGCCCAGCGCGCCCCCCGGCGGCCGAAGGCGGCGCTGCCTGCTGCGCTTGCCCAGAGC
>NW_028186942.1:5037-15000 GCF_003343005.1 Rhea americana
CTCTGGGCCCCCCTCACCCACCCCGCGCTGGGGACCTCGGGGAGCCCCTCACCACCTCTCTGGGCTGGGATAGCCCTCACGGCCCCCGAGATGAGGACCCTGGGGACCCACTCACCCCCCCCCCGGGGATGAGGGCCTTTGGGAGCCCCTCACCCCCCTCAGGCTGGGGACCTTGGGGAGCCCCTCAYGCCCTCGCTGGGCTGGGGACCCTCTCTGCCACCCCCCAGAGATGGAGACCCTGGGGACTGCCTCATCCTCCTGGGGACCCCCTCAGCCCGCAGGCTGGGGGACCCCCAGGTGGATCCATCCACCCACCTCGTATCTGGGGCCCCCTGGCCCCTTCTCCCCRCAGGCTCCCTAGCCGGATCCCTCTCCCCCAGCACCCTCATACTGGGCACAGGCTCTGCAGGTGGATCCACCCTCAGCACCCCCACAAGGCAGCCCCCCTTTGCCCTACATGTGGATCCCCATGGGTGATCCAGCCCCTGGAGCTCCTTTCCCCGCCACCCTCACGCTGCTGCGGGATCCGGCAGGGCAGGACCCGCTCGCTGCGTGATGCCACCTCTGAGGTTGTGGGGTAAAGCCACATCTGGGCAGTCTGGAGGGGCAGGAGCAAAGCTGGCCACATCGTGCTCCGCGGACCGGCCCTTCAGCCTGGGTGGGAGAGCAGGAAATTGGCCTGGGCTGCTGGGCTGGGAGTTGTTGAGCCCCAGGTTTGGGTGCTGCCGGCGTGGGTGCCAGTGCGGTGGGAGGAGAGGTGGGTGCCCCCCAAGACCTGCAGCCACATGATTCCCAGGGCACAGCCATTCACCTTGCAGCTGCCAGATAAAAGGGAGCTTTAAACGTGTTCTTAACTCAGTTGCTTTGATGTGAAAGAGCCCGGCCCAGCTTAATGACGCCTGGTGTTTCCCTGGCTCCGGCCATGCCGTCATCGCGGCATTAATTTTAGCAGAGGTCCTTTCATCCCACAGGACCAGCAGGCTTTCAAGGCCAGCRGTGGGGGCTGGCCGCAGCCCTGTCCCCGTCCCTGCGGGGATCTCTCTGGTCCCCGCAGTGGTGGGTGCTGCGGAGGGATGTGCTGGTGCGTAACCGGGAGGCGCGGGGCTGGCAGGACACGCCGGTGAGCGGCCGGCTGATGCAATCCTGTCGCAAGTCTGCCGCGGTGCCGGTGGGGTCTGCGCCGYCCTTGGGGAGGGCACTGGGATGCTTCCAGGGTTGTGTTTGCAGTGCCCTGTTCCCTGATTGAGTTTAACCCCTTCAACCGTTATGGGATTTAACCCCTTCCTTTCTGACTCCCTGAATCAAACCCGCCCTGCTGTGAGCCCCATACTGCCCGTAGATGGGGACGTTACTCGTCTCGCATCGGGGCATCTGCTGGTTTCTCTTTGCAGAGACGTCCCCACACCTGGGGCTGTTTCCGGGCTCCTGCATGAGCAGTGATGAGGCAGGGCAGCACCCTGGGAGATGTGAGATCGTCCCTCTGTGCTCTGATGTTGGAGTGACGCAGYTCTGGTGTTAGCAAGTTCTGGGCTGCACTCTCACCCCTTCCCTGCCTCCCTCTCTCCTGCATGCCTTGGGGCTGCCCGGGAGGGGACAGATGTGTCCTGGGGTCACTAAGGATGTCCTCTCCGGTCCCTTGACTGTCCTTAGGCCTCGCTCCAGTGAGCAGCTCCTCACCCAAGCTGCAGGGCTTTGCCAAGCAATAGCAGAGAAATGAGAATAGCCCAGATTTCATCGCTGTGACCGCTCCTGCCCACAGGCCCGGGACTAGACAGTCCCATCTCCCATGTGGGAGTCCCTGTGCAGCCAAGGCCTTGTCTCCATGTCCTTGTGCAAGGTCACCCCAGGGTTTTTTTAATTAAACCTCGGTGTGGGAGATTTCTGCTCTGTTTAAGGCTGCCCTGAACGGCAGCCGGGCCCAAAATGTGCTCACGCACAAACGCTTGACCTGCCCTTCTGAAATGGTCGATGGTGTTGGGCATCTGTGGACGGCGCCCTGTGCCCCTCCAAAGGGAGAGTTTCACCTGCCTGGATGTRTTCAGTTAGTCAGAGGTGGGGAAAAGCTGATCTCTCCTGCTCCTGTGCAAGGCTTCGTGGCAGGAGGGCCGGCACAGACTGCGCCTCTGGGTGTCCTGGTGTCCTCCCACTTGTGCTGCCAGCTCATGGCTTTCTCTGCTGTTGCTTCTAGGCAGGTTTCGTGCTGATAACTTGAACAAGCTGAAGAACCTTTGCAGCAAAACAATCGGAGACAAAATGAAGGTAAGGGAGAGCTCTGAGCCAGGAACGGCTTCGATCCTGGGAGCCTGTGCCCAGCCTGGAGGAGGTGCTGGGCTGCCCCACTGCAGTGCTGTTGGCCTGGGAGAGGAGGGCTTCACTCACAGCAGGCTCCTGAAACACCTGATGCAGTGGAGCCTCCTTCACACAGGCAGCTGGCCCTGGCAGGTGTTTACCACCAGTGGGACCTTGCTAAGTGGGGATGTTTCTCCCAAGCCTCTGCTGGGGACCACATGGACTCCCCTTGCTCTCCACACCTCTCCCTAGCATTATTCAAGAATGTATTTACCCTGTGGGTTTTCTCTTTGACCCTGATGGTGTTTCTTTTCTTTTCTTCTTTTTTTCTTTTTCTTTTTTTTTTCYTTCCTCTGCAGAAAAAAGAGCCAGTGGGAACTGATGAGTCTGTACCAGAGAGCGTGCAGAACCTCGAAGAGCTCACTGCAGATATCTTAGGGGTGAGTCTGACTCCATCTACCCCTCGGGGTGCCACCAACCCATCCAGAGCTCCAGCTGTAATCGCCCAAGCTGGCGATGTAAGRTGTTTGAAAGCCCCAACGCCAACTGATAAATGACTGCCTGAAACTCTACATTGGGAGATTATTTCTYCCAGTCCTGAGCCAGCAATAATCAGACCTTACTCAGTGTTGTTCATCTGAAAACTGTTTTAGGCTTGGTGTGTGGCAGCAAGTTCCCTGGCCTGTTCACCCACCTGGGAGGTTGTTYTGTGATTCCCTTGGGGATTTGACTGGCCTTAGTAATTGTGTATCCTCCGCAAGTCCTTTTTTCCCTTGTCTGTTCCCCTTCCCAGTTCGTCAACTGAGACATTTAATGAGCGTGGAGCTGGTTGGCTTTTGCTGCCATGGGAGCTGGCTGCACCCCCCTGTTGCTGTCAGGCCCCATGTGACGCCTTAGCTTGCTCAGGGCCTTTCAGTGCCTGACTTATGTTGGCCCTTTGTCTTCTTTTGCTGTTGTTTGATGTGTTCAATTCATGGTTTCGCTCCAGAGCCCGTGTCAGTTGGGTGAGGGTCTGTGATTAACTACACTCAGCTGGTAGCSTCCTCTCCACTTAGGTTTTCTTTCCTTCCTCCCGTAACCCAGCTCTCTGTAACAGGGTCTCCAGGTATCCCAGATCAAGAAAGTCCGTGTCCTCATCGATGAAGCCATCCTCAAGTGCGATGCCGAGCGTGTGAGGCTGGAGGCAGAGCGTTTTGAGAGCCTCCGGGAGATCGGGAACCTCCTCCACCCCTCGGTGCCCATCAGCAATGACGAGGTAGGGATGGAGCGTGCCCCCCTCCCCGGCCGTGCGCCGGGCAGGTGTGGGGAGCCGCAGGGCTGCTCCGGGCCAGCTGCRTGCGGGTTCATCAAAGCAAGACAAGTGCCGCTGAGCGAGGCTCGCTGGAGGGAGGTCCCCACCGAGATCCGAGATCCGGCAGGCGGTGAATGAAATCTGCATGACAAGACAGTGTTTCCTGCCGGGAGCGCACAAAGAGCAGCTCAGACAACGTGGGGCGCAGGCATTGTTCGGGAAATACATGGGAAACTCGCTTGGAGCCAAAGGCTGGGATCTCTCTCTGCTGCCTTCATTCATCCAGCGGGGATATTTTGCTGGGGGAACACAATTAAGCTGGGCTGGCAGCCAAGTGGCTACGTAATATGTGTCCAGCAGGGATCAGCATTGGGGTTCCAGGCTCTGGCTCTTGGGACCTGGATTCAGTCACTTCCAAATGGCAAAGCCTGGTCCAGGAGGGGGAACCCACTTCGGTCTGGGGCTGTTGGGGCTTGGAGGAGGCTGGGGGAGGCCTGAGAACAGGCTCYTCTGGGCTGGGGAAGGTTAAGGAGGGAGGTCAGGTGCTTTGATGTAGTGTGGGACGCTCCCAAACTGGGCCCAGTGCGACATAGGTGGGAGCAGGCTGGTGATGTTGCAGGCCTGAGAGAAGAGATGATAGACTCCCCTTCTTCTTCCTTCCGTCCAGGATGCGGACAACAAGGTAGAGCGGATCTGGGGGGACTGCACGTGCAGGAAGAAGTATTCCCATGTGGACCTGGTGGTGATGGTGGAYGGTTATGAGGGAGAGAAGGGAGCCATCGTTGCTGGAAGCCGGGGATATTTCCTTAAGGTGAGAGCCCAGGATGCCGCCTCTGCTGGGCGCAGGGGAAAGAAACAACCAGAGCCAGAGGGAAAGTTGTGTGATGTGGAAAACAAGGAACACGACCTGGGAGACAGAGCGTTTGTGGCTTCTCATCCCCTGGGCTGAACTTACTGTGGAGACAGGAGCCTCCGTGGAGGCGTGAGCTTGTGCTGGGTTGGCTCGCTGCGTGGGACGKACTCAACATGGGGCTGCTGACGTGGTTGGCCCGGGCACCCTGCAGACTCACTCAAACATCTTGCCACAGTCAGAGGGTGACGGCATGCCCGGAGCAGCTCACGGTGCTCAGCTCGTGCTGCTGTAGGATACAGGGCTGTCTGTGACCCGGAGCAGCACAGGTCTGCAGGAAGCAAGTGCTGCACTGGGTTAAACTGGGGGCTTGGGGCTGGAGCTGGCTTGCGCCCTCTCCCATGCTCAGTGTGTTCCCAAACGTGATGAGCGAGTGGGGACAGTGGAGCGAGGTGTGTGTGACCGTTGGTGGCTTCCCTTGTCCCGCAGGGTCCCCTGGTGTTTCTGGAGCAGGCTCTGATCCAGTACGCCCTGCAGACCCTCCGCGCCAAGGGCTACACCCCCGTCTACACCCCCTTCTTCATGCGGAAGGAGGTGATGCAGGAGGTGGCCCAGCTGAGCCAGTTCGAYGAGGAGCTGTACAAGGTGAGCGATGAGGAGGGAGCGCGCTCAGCGGCTGCGGAGCTTATGCGTCCCGCTGGCTGGCACCGGCCACTGCCTCTGGATCGGGCTTTCAAACTAAACCTTCACGATGCGGCCTCCCCCCAGGATGAGGTGTGGAAGCGCTGCAGGAAGGAAGCCTGCTGAGATCCCCTCTGCCCCGGGATGCCCCCGTGTCGCCTCCCTTCTGCTCCCTATCTCTGGGGTTTATCTTTTTGCCGTGAAAAGACGTGCGGTCCCTGCTGGGAGGTTGCTAACGCGGTCGGTTGTCATGGTGATGCYGTGACGGGGAGACAGCTCCGTCCCCAGCCTCGCCATCAGGAGCTGGCGGGAGGCCATCGGGGCCTCTTAAGGAGGCCAAACAAGCRGCAAGCAGCAGCTGCTCCCCTTCCCGTGACCCATTTCTGAGCCGTCCTCTCCCTCCTGCCCACCTAMGTGCCAGCCCCAGAAGTCCTCTGCCTGTCTGCGTGCGCTGGCTCCTTGTTAGCACCTGCCGAGCCCAAGGGTCTTTGGCCCTAAAGGTGTAAGAAGAGCTGGGGATGGAGCACGGTTGCTCTCTCAGGCATTCCTGACCCCAAGTTCCCTCCTCGCTCCCCCAGGTGATTGGCAAGGGCAGCGAGAAGGCTGATGACAGCTCCATCGACGAGAAGTATCTCATCGCTACCTCGGAGCAGCCCATCGCGGCCCTGCACCGGGACGAGTGGCTGAAGCCAGAGGATCTCCCCATCAAGTACGCAGGGCTGTCAACCTGCTTCCGCCAGGAGGTCGGCTCGCACGGCCGGGACACCCGGGGCATCTTCCGCGTGCACCAGTTTGAAAAGGTGAGAGGGGCGGGAACAGGGAGTCCACACGGGTCCTCCGGGGAATCCGGGCCGCTTCCGAGGGCCCGTGCGGACCCAGGGCTTTTCTCTGCAGATCGAGCAGTTCGTCTACGCCTCGCCGCATGACAACAAGTCATGGGAGATGTTTGATGAGATGATCGCCACGGCRGAGGACTTCTACCAGTCCTTGGGCATCCCCTACCACATCGTCAACATCGTCTCGGGTAGGACCTGAGCTCCAGGCGGGGCTGCACTGTCAGCACGGCCCCTGAGTGGCGTGTCACGGGGTTCCCCTCTTCCTGATTGCTTAGACTGGGAAGGCCTTTGGGGTCGGGGCGTTTTGACGATGTGGGAGCAYGTGACCAGCACCCGGCCCACGTCTCTGCGCGCTGGCATTGCAGCAGCCTACAAGGAGATCAGCTGCAATTGCCAGCACCTCTGGTGTCGCCGTGGCGGTGACCCACTTCCCAGCTTGGCTTCCTTTGTCCGAGAGCATCCCCGGCTCGTGTTCCCACGGTATCTGTCCTCAGGCCTGGCAAGGGGGAGGAGACATTGCGGCTTCAGGGTTTGGAGAAAGGGAAGGAACGATTACTTTTCTCCAGAGATCTTCTGCGTTGCTTGGGGTCCACCAGAGAGAAACGTTCATCACCGGGGGGTATGGGTGTGCGAGGACTGTCCCTGCTCTGTTCCTGTGGAAAGGAAGAGCAGTTTGAACAGCTCCTCTGAGCTGAGCCTGGGAGCTCTCCCAGGGAAACTGGTCCATTTAAAAGCTCCTTTCCAGGCTCCTCTCTGCAGAGCAGGAACGTGATTTCCGCAGGGGCAAGCACAAAATACCAGCACAGCACCACTGAAGTCATCTGAAGGCTTCAAGCCTCGGAGATTGAAGATGAGACCAAACGGGTGCCTTTGGGATAGCTTCAGAGATGCCCCACTAACCGCTGCCCTCCCGTCTCCTAGGCTCCTTGAACCACGCTGCCAGTAAGAAGCTGGACCTGGAGGCTTGGTTCCCYGGTTCGGGCGCTTTCCGCGAGCTCGTGTCCTGCTCCAACTGCACAGACTACCAGGCTCGCCGCTTGCGCATCCGCTATGGGCAGACCAAGAAGATGATGGACAAGGTGAGGGACAAGCTCCTGTACTGCAGAACTCCTTGGCTTTTTCCTCTTACCTCTGCAGAAATTTGAGTGTGTATGGGGGGGGGGGGAATTTCCCCACAGTTCTGGGCAAATCCAGSGCTGCTTTTACAAGGATATGACTGCCCAGTGACGTTCTGGTGCCAGACAGACCCTGAAACTCTGCAGGGTGCTGAGGGGAGTGGCCGGACAGGAGCCTCACACCCCTTTTGGGCACGCTGGTCCCCAGGGCCTGCCCGCTCGTGTCCCTGCGGCTGCCTCACCCCCGCTGTTCCCCGCTGCAGGTGGAGTTTGTGCACATGCTCAACGCCACGATGTGCGCCACGACCCGGACCATCTGCGCCATCCTGGAGAACTACCAGACGGAGGAGGGCATCCTCATACCAGAAAGGCTCCGGGACTTCATGCCCCAAGGTAGCGCCCGACTGCCGTGCCCTCCCCACGCTCCCTTGCTTCCCAGTCTCTCCCAGTGCAGCCTGGATCCCAGGGCACCCGGAGCCCTGGATTGTCCCTCCCACGGGCTGTGGCTTCAGGCAGTGGAAGGAGCTGAGGGACCAGGGATGCAAGAGGGAGCGGCCAACCCTGRTCCCCAGGAGCAAGAAGAGCCCTGGGCAGTTGAGTGTGATGTGTCCTGCCTGTTCTTCCCTCAGATCTCCGAGAGATGATCCCATTTGTGAAGCCAGCCCCCATCGACCAGGAGCTCTCCAAGAAGCAGAAAAAACAGCAAGAGGGCAGCAAGAAGAAGTCGACGGGAGGAGAGCGGGTGCTGGAGGAGCAGATGAAGAACATGGGCGTGAACAGCGCCTAGACCCTGGTTCTGCCGTGTCCAGGGCCACCAGAGACCCTTGGGGGCCTCCTGAATAATCTCAGCTTCGTCTCTGGCTCGCTCTGCCTCTGGCTGCGCCCATCACCTTCGCTTCGGGGGGCTGCCAGTTGCTGAGCCGGCGGCTCAGCACCACTCCGCTCCATTGTGCTCCGACAGGACGAAGAACTGATGATATTTGGGCTCCAGCACCCCCGTCCGCCGCCTGCGCAGAGCCAGGCCGGGAGGGCGAGAGGGGAACGTGCGTCTGGGCTCCCCCGTCCCCTGGGGGTTTACTGTACCATAGGCTCTTCCTACGGGTGGAAACTTCCCTCCTCATCAATACAATAAAGCGAAGAAAGTCTCCGTGAGCCGCTCGGGCTGCGGGGGGGGGGGGGGGCGCTGGGCGCTGCTGCAGGGTGGTTATTCCTTTGGGGATGAAAAGGAGGGAGGGGCTGCAGCCCTGCTTCGCTCCGCAGCGTTATCCTGGCGAGGGCACAGCTTGGTGCCTCTGCCCAGGGCACCCCAGGGTGGCCCGGCACCCCCGAGCCCTCGGCGGTCGCTGGGAACCAGCGAAGCGCTAACTGGATTCCCACCAAGCTGGGGACGAGCTGCTGAACGGAGGGTTTTATCCGCCTAGCTGGGGGGGGGGCAGCGTGTTTCCACCCTTTTCTTCCCTTTCTTCGTGCCTGCCGGAGCAGCTGGGCCCGGGGGGCGGCGGGGGGCCTCCGCGCCGCCGCCGGCCCCGCACAATGGCCCGGACAAAGGCTGCGCTCACGGCTCCCATTTGTAATTCAAAGAGGGGCCGGGGGCCCCTCCGCGCGCTGGGGTGGGGGGTGGGGGGGGCCGCACCGGCCTCCGCTTGGCGCAGCTGCTGCCGCGGCCTCAGCACCTCCCGGCCTCAGCACCGCGTCCTGCTGGGGCGTGGGGATATGGCTATCCTGGGGGAGAGGCTGCCCAGAGCGGGGTTGGGGAAGGGGGGGTGTGCTGCTGCGTGCCTCAGTTTCCCCTGGCGAAATGGGGTCCCTTGGGTGGCTTCATGCAGCACCGCTGTCCCAAGCCGGGATGCTCCTTGCACCCAGTCCTTGGGTGCTGCAGCCCCCCGCCCGGCTGCACGTGGGAAACCCAGGGCTGCACCCAAGGCCCCGCGGGRAGAGGGCCCAGGCRTCCGGGGGCCCCCACCCCCACTCCYCGGGCCTGCTGCGGCGCAGCACCCGGATGAGCCGGTTCTCCGCGCCCTCGCCCTGCTTTGCCGCCTGGCAGTGCCAGCCTGGCTCCCCTTTGAAGGGTGCCGGGGCCGCCAGCGAGGGAGGGGAGAGGCCCCGGCTGAGTCAGCTGCAGCTCCAGGGCCCCTTTGCCAGCGCTGGGGGTCCCTGCTCAGCTCCCCAGCACCCACCCCAGGGCCCCAGGCCCCCCCCCAACGCTGCGCACGCACCCGTCTGACTCATTCTGCTCGCGGGGGCTCAGCTCCRCACCTTCCTGCCGCGCACCCCCGCCCCAGGCCTGACGCTGGGTGCAACTGTGGGTGCAACCACGGGTGCAATGGTGGCTGCAACTRTGGGTGCAACCGTGGGTGCAATGGTGGGTGCAGCAGGGCTGCCCCCGATGTGCTGGGGTGTTACAGYGTGTATGTGTGCATGCGTGTGYGTGGGTGGGTAGRTGTGGGTGTGTGCATGCTCATGGTGTGTTTGTGCATGCCCTATGCATGGCTGTGCAYATGCCGCGTGTGCATGCTTTGTGTGTGTGTGCGCGCGTGTGCTGCCCACGTGCAAAACGCACACTGCTGTGTGCACCACGTGTGCTGCCCAAACACGGGTGCACGTGCCCTGTGCACGTTGCATTGGTGCGCTGTGCGTGAGCTTCGTGTGCGTGCAAGCCCTACGCGTGGGTGTGCCCGCATGCTGTGTGCGTGGTGTGTGCTGACGCGCGTATGTACGTGTGTGCACGCCCTGTGTGCGCCACGCGTGCACGCCCGCCTGCCCCTGCGCGTGGGCAATGCGCACGTGCATGTGTGTGTGCGCACCCCTGGGCGYGCTTCATGTGCGCGTGCGGCCACCCCACCCGTGTGCAAGGCGTGTGCGTGGGTGCCAGCCCTCGCGCGTGGGCCCGCGCCGTGTGTG
>NW_028186942.1:15756-18839 GCF_003343005.1 Rhea americana
GGGTGATGGCGCTGGACCCCGACGGCGGCGAGGCCGGGCGGCTGCGCTACGCCATGGCCGCCCTCTTCGACAGCCGCTCGGACGCCCTCTTCGCCATGGACCCCGCGAGCGGCGCCGTCACCACCGCCGCCCCCCTGGACCGCGAGAGCAAGAGCACCCACGTCTTCCGGGTGACGGCGGTGGACCACGGCACGCCGCGGCGCACGGCGCTGGCCACGCTCACGGTGACGGTGAGCGACGCCAACGACCACGACCCGACGTTCGAGCAGGCCGAGTACCGCGAGAGCGTGCGGGAGAACCTGGAGGTGGGCTACGAGGTGCTGACGGTGCGGGCCACCGACGGCGACGCCGGCCCCAACGCCAACATCCTCTACCGCCTGCTCAACGCCCGCGGCCCCAACGAGGTCTTCGAGATCGACCCGCGCTCCGGCGTCATCCGCACCCGGGGCCCCGTGGACCGCGAGGCGGTGGAGGCCTACGAGCTGCTGGTGGAGGCCACCGACCAAGGGCAGGAGCCGGGGCCCCGCAGCGCCACGGCCACGGTGCGCATCGCCGTGGAGGACGACAACGACAACGCGCCGCAGTTCAGCGAGAAGCGCTACGTGGCCCAGGTGCCCGAGGACGTGGCGCCCAACTCGGCCRTGCTGCGGGTGACGGCCACCGACCGCGACAAGGGCAGCAACGCCCTGGTGCACTACAGCATCGTCAGCGGCAACACGCGGGGCCACTTCTACATCGACGCGCAGACGGGCGCCGTCGACGTGGTCAGCCCCCTGGACTACGAGGCCAGCAAGGAGTACACCCTGCGCATCCGGGCGCAGGACGGCGGCCGGCCGCCCCTCTCCAACATCAGCGGGCTGGTGACGGTCCAGGTGCTGGACGTCAACGACAACGCGCCCATCTTCGTCAGCACGCCGTTCCAGGCCACCGTGCTGGAGAACGTGCCCGTGGGCTACTCCGTCATCCACATCCAAGCCATCGACGCCGACTCGGGCGATAACGCCCGCCTGGTCTACAGCCTCCTGGAGACCGGGGCCGGCTTTCCCTTCGCCATCAACAACAGCACTGGGTGGATCGTGGTGGCCTCCGAGCTGGACCGGGAGGTGGTGGATTTCTACAGCTTCACGGTGGAGGCGCAGGACCAGGGCAGCCCCCCGATGGCGTCCTCGGCCAGCGTCAGCATCACCGTCCTCGACGTCAACGACAACAGCCCCGAGTTCACGCAGCGGGAGTACGGCGCCCGCCTCAATGAGGACGCGGCCGTGGGCACCAGTGTGCTCACCGTCTCTGCCATCGACCGTGACGCCAACAGTGTCATCACCTACCAGATCTCCAGCGGCAACACCCGCAACCGCTTCTCCATCACCAGCCAGAGCGGCGGTGGCCTCATCTCCCTCGCTCTGCCTCTGGACTACAAGCTGGAGCGCCAGTACCTGCTCACCGTCGCTGCCTCCGATGGCACCCGCCAGGACACGGCCCAGGTCGTCGTCAACGTCACGGACGCCAACACGCACCGACCCGTCTTCCAGAGCTCCCACTACACTGTCAACATCAATGAGGACCGACCTGTGGGCACCACGGTGGTGGTCATCAGTGCCACGGACGAGGACACGGGCGAGAACGCCCGCATCACCTACTTGATGGAGGACAGCATCCCCCAGTTCAAGATTGACCCCGACACGGGGGCTGTCACCACCCAGATGGAGCTGGACTACGAGGACCAGGTGTCCTACACCCTGGCCATCACAGCACGGGACAACGGCATCCCACAGAAGTCCGACACCACCTACCTGGAGATCCTGGTGAGCGATGTCAACGACAACGCCCCTCAGTTCCTCCGTGACAGCTACCAAGGCTCTGTGTACGAGGATGTGCCGGCCTTCACCAGCGTCCTCCAGGTTTCCGCCACGGACCGTGACTCGGGGCTCAATGGCAGGGTCTTCTACACCTTCCAGGGTGGCGATGATGGCGAGGGCGACTTCATCATTGAGTCCACCTCGGGCATCGTCCGCACGCTGCGGCGCTTGGACCGGGAGAACGTCCCGCTCTACGCTCTGCGGGCCTACGCCATGGACAAGGGCGTCCCAGCCAAGCGGATGCCTGTAGAAATCCAGGTGACAGTGCTGGATGTCAATGACAACCCACCCGTCTTYGAGCAGGATGAGTTCGACATCTTCGTGGAGGAGAACAGCCCCATCGGGCTGGTGGTGGCCCGCATCACGGCCACCGATCCYGATGAGGGCACCAATGCCCAGATCATGTACCAGATTGTGGAGGGCAACATCCCTGAGGTCTTCCAACTGGATATCTTCTCCGGCGAGCTCACGGCACTGACCGACCTGGACTACGAGACCAAGGCGGAGTACGTCATCGTGGTGCAGGCCACCTCGGCCCCGCTGGTGAGCCGGGCCACCGTGCACGTCCGCCTGCGGGACACCAACGACAACAGTCCCCAGCTGAGGAACTTCGAGATCCTCTTCAACAACTACATCACCAACCGCTCGGGCAGCTTCCCCAATGGCGTCATCGGCCGCATCCCGGCCCATGACCCCGACGTCTCCGACACCCTCACCTACGCCTTCGAGCAGGGCAACGAGCTCAACCTGGTGCTGCTGGACCCCGGCACAGGCGAGCTGCGCCTCAGCCGGGCGCTGGACAACAACCGCCCGCTGGAGGCAGTCATGAAGGTCTCGGTGTCAGGTGCGGCCCTGGGGTGGGGGTGGGAGTTAGGGGGTGCCCCCAAGGTTTGGGGGTGGGGAGCTCCGTGTGGGTCTGGTGTGCAWGTGTGGTAGATACTTGATTTTGGGGTCCCACCACCTCCATACGGTGGTGCTGATACGGGTGGGGGGCTCAGCCCTTTGGGGCATCCATGTGGGTACCCATCTGGGAAGGCCATGGGGACGTTTACCCCTCTTCCTGCCCCCCCCCAGCCTAGAAATCCTGGATGGGGATAATCGGGGTCCCCAGCAGCCCCCTCTCCTTCTTCATCCCCATCCATGGCTTGGAGGCGTTTGTTGGGTACCCCAGTGTGTGTTTTTCTTGGATCGAGGATCCTGATGCCTGTGGGGTTTTTTGGGGGGAGG
>NW_028186942.1:19609-24195 GCF_003343005.1 Rhea americana
CAGCGCGACGGCCCAGTGCACGCTGCGGGTGACGGTGATCACGGACGAGATGCTGAGCAACAGCATCACGCTGCGCCTGGCCGACATGTCCCAGGAGCGCTTCCTCTCGCCGCTGCTCAGCCTCTTCCTCGAGGGGGTGGCGGCGGTGCTGGGCGCCCCCCGCCACCGCGTCGTCCTCTTCAACATCCAGACGGACACGGACGTGCGGGCCGCCCGCATCCTCAACGTGAGCCTCTCGGTGCTGCTGCCGGCCTCGGCGCGCGGCGCCCGCTTCTTCTCCTCCGAGGAGCTGCAGGAGCGCCTCTACCTGAACCGCTCGCTGCTGGCCGCCGTCTCGGCGCAGCGGGTGCTGCCCTTCGACGACAACGTCTGCCTGCGCGAGCCCTGCGAGAACTACATGCGCTGCGTCTCCGTGCTCAAGTTCGACAGCTCGGCGCCCTTCCTCGCCTCCGACACCATCCTCTTCCGGCCCATCCACCCCGTGACGGGGCTGCGGTGCCGCTGCCCGCCCGGCTTCACCGGCGACTACTGCGAGACCGAGATCGACCTCTGTTACTCGAGCCCTTGCGGGAGCAACGGCCGGTGCCGGAGCCGCGAGGGCGGCTACACGTGCGAGTGCCACGAGGACTTCACGGGTGAGAGGCGGCGCTGGCCGTCCCCTCCCGCGCCGGCCCTGCGCCGGCCTTCTCCGCGCTTCCTTCTTCCAGCTCCCTGTTGGTCCTCCGGCGTCTATCCATCCTGGTGCTGTCCCTCCGCCATCCCTCCCGTCAGCCCTTCATCCAGCTCCTCTTCCGTTCTCCGTCGTCCGTTCCTTCTTCTGCCGTCCTCCGTCGTCCATCCCATCAGCCCTCCGTCATCTCCCTCTCTGCTGTACCTCCGTCGGCCCTCCGCTGCCCATCCTGCTGCTCTCGCTCCCTCCGTCCCTTCCCCTTTTTATTTTCCTCCATTCGTTCTTCCCTCTGTCTCTACCTTCCTTCATCAGCTCTTCACCCAGCTCTCCGCTATCCCTCTTTCCCTCCGCCGTTTCTCCATCTGTTTCCCGCTCCGTCCCTTATCCTCCATCTGTCCCTCCCTTCATCCCTCTGCTGATCCCATCCCTTCCTCCCTCCGTCCCTTTCTCTCTCTGTCCTTCCAGCTTCACATCCGTTTCACCCCTGGCTCTTCATCCCTCCGCCATCCTTCCATCCCTGTCTCCTCCCATCACTCTGTCCTCCTGGTCTCGGTAGAGGTGGGCACCATTKGGCACCTTGGTATGGGCAGAGCTTGAGGGACACCCTGGTGTGCTGAAGATAGCATGGGGTGGATTGGAGGCACCCTGGGGTGCTGAGGATGTTGAGGGGGCTGGAGATACCCTGGGAGTGCTGGGGAAACCCTGGGCTGTCATGGACACCCCAGGGAGCTTGGGGATGCCTTGGGGAGCCAAGGATGCTGGGAGGTGTCAAGGACATCACAGGGGGACTGGGGACACCCTGGGGTGCTGAAGACCCCGTGGTGGGGCTTGGGACAACCCAGGGTGCTGAGATGCTGGGGGGGTGCTGGGACACCCCACTGGGCCCTGGCTCCCCCATGGAGGAGCTGCAGGGACACCAGGTGCCTCCTGGTACCTTGTCTCGGGGGGGGGGATGCCGAGCCCCTCTGGGCTCAGCTTTATGCCTCGGGGGCCCCCCAGATTTGGGGGGGGCGGAGGAGAGTTGTTTCTTGGTTGCCATGGCAATGAGAGGCGGTTGCCACGGCGATGGAGCTAGGGATAAAGCAGCTTTGGAGACAATATGTGGGGGGAGATGCCTTGGGGGGGGGGCAGGATGCCCCCATGCCGGGGGCCGGTGCCAGGCGATGCCTCGCGCAGGGGAGCGCTGCGAGCTGAGCGCCCGCCTGGGCCGCTGCGCGCCGGGCGTCTGCCGCAACGGGGGCACCTGCGTGAACCTGCTGGTGGGGGGCTTCCGCTGCGAGTGCCCCCCCGGGCACTACGAGAAGCCCTTCTGCGCCATGAGCACCCGCAGCTTCCCCCCGCACTCCTTCGTCACCTTCCGGGGCCTGCGCCAGCGCTTCCACTTCACCCTCGGCCTCACGTGAGCGCCCGCGCGGCCGGGGCTGCGGTGATGGGCGCCGGGCACGGCGCAGCCCGGGGGGCTTGGGGCGATGGGACGCGGGGCGTCCCAGGGGGCACAGGGCACCCCTGGGGGCTCAGGGTGATGGAGCGGTGGGGCGTCCCAGGGGGCTTGGGGTGTCCCAGGGGGCTTGGGGCAATGGGGCACAGGGTGTCTGGGGGGGCTTGGGGCATCCTAAGGGGTGCAGGGTAATGGGGCATGGGATGTCCCGGCGGGCACAGGGTAATGGGGCACGGGGCATCCCGATGGGCTCATGGTGATGGGGCAGTGGGGCATCCCAGGGGACTTGAGGCGATGGGGCATGGGGCATCCCCGTGGGCTCATGGTGATGGGGCAATGGGGCATCCCAGGGGACTTGAGGCGATGGGGCACGGGGCATCCCGATGGGCTCACGGTGATGGGGCAGTGGGGCATCCCAGGGGACTTGAGGCGNCCAGGGGACTTGAGGCGATGGGGCACGGGGCATCCCGATGGGCTCACGGTGATGGGGCAGTGGGGCATCCCAGGGGACTTGAGGCGATGGGGCACAGGGCATCCCGATGGGCACGGGGCATCCCAGGGGGCATAAGGTAATGGGGCACGGGGCATCCCGATGGGCTCATGGTGATGGGGCAGTGGGGCATCCCAGGGGACTTGAGGCGATGGGGCACGGGGCATCCTGGTGGGCTCATGGTGATGGGGCAATGGGGCATCCCAGGGGACTTGAGGCAATGGAGCGTGGGGCATCCTGGTGGGCATGGGGTGTCCCAGGGAGCATAAGGTAATGGGACACGGGGCATCCCGATGGGCTCACGGTAATGGGATGTCCTGGTGGGCACAGGGTAATAGGGCATGGGGTGTCCCAGGGGGCGTGGGGTGATGCTCCATGGGGTGTCCTGGGGACATGGGGTGATGGGGCTTGGGGCATCCCAGGGGGCTTGAGGTAATGGGGCATGCCTTGGGGGCCACAGGGTAGCAGGGCACACTTGGGGGGCACAGGGCAGTGGGCAGTGAGGTATTGGGGCACAGGACAAGCCTGGGGACACCGCGCACCGGGGCACGGCGTAACTGGAACCGAGCGTTGGGGGCGTCGGGGCCGGGCAGCCACGCGCCAGGCCGTGGGGCTGGCCCTCACCCCCCTGCCCCGGCCCCCCAGGTTCGCCACCAAGGAGCGGGACGGGCTGCTGCTCTACAACGGGCGCTTCAACGAGAAGCACGACTTCGTGGCGCTGGAGATCGTGGGCGAGCAGATCCAGCTCACCTTCTCGGCAGGTACCCCCGCCTGGCCCCCCTCCCCTGCCCCGGCCCCCCCTGTGGCCGGCGCCACGGCCTCACGCGCGCGGTGCCCGCAGGTGAGTCCACGACCACGGTGTCACCCTTCGTGCCGGGCGGCGTGAGCGACGGGCAGTGGCACCGGGTGCAGCTGCACTACTACAACAAGGTGAAGGATGGGGCAGCGATGGGTGCAGGGAGGGATGGAGATGGTAGATGTAGGGTGGGTGGGCAGAGGGATGGAGAAGGGAGTAGGAGGGAGGAATGGGGACAGATAGGTGGATGGAGAGGAGCAGAGGAGGAGGTTTGGATGGAGGGAGGATGGATGGAGAGAGGGAGGGATGGAGGTCTGGATGGATAGAGGTGGAAAGATGGAGGATAGATGGATGAAGAGAGAGATGGAGGGGAGCAGAGATGGAGGTTTGGATGGAGGGAGGATAGGGGAATGGAGAGAGGGAAGGAATGGGGAGAGAGGGAGGGATGGAGGGGAGAAGGGATAGAGGTCTGGGTGAATGGAGGATGGAGGGAGAAAAGGTAGATGGAGAGAGGGGGGGTGAATGGGTGTGGGATGGAGGGAGGGAAGGATGGATGGATGGAGGATAGAGGGACGGGGAGAGCGTCCTCTGGAGAGGAGGCATGGAGAGGAGCAGGGACGGAGGTATGAGTGGATGGGAGTTGGAGGGGAGGGGGGAATGGAAGGATGGATGGAGGATAGGTGGATGGAGAGAGGAGGGGCAGAGAGGAGCGAGGTTGGAGGTCTGGGTGGAGAACAGAGGGAGGGCTGGAAGGAGGGTTGGGGGGTAGATGGAGGAATGGAGGGGTGTGTGGACGGAGGGATGGAGCCGTGAATCGAACGGAGCAAGGGGGAACAGGTGGATGGAGGGTTGGGCGGCCGCTGGATGGGGGGGGCATGGAGGCGTGGGAAGGAGGGATGAGGGTCGGCTGGGACGAGGAACCCAGGGGTGGACGGATGGTCGAGGGAGGCGCCGGCGGGGCGAAGCGAAGGCGCGGAGGGGACAGCGRCCGGAGGCTCAGCCCTGCCCGCCGGCGCCCGCAGCCCGTGCTGGGCAAGTCGGGGCTGCCGCAGGGCCCGTCGGAGCAGAAGGTGGCCGTGGTGACGGTGGACGACTGCGACACGGGCATGGCCCTCAAGTTCGGCACCGTCCTGGGCAACTACTCGTGCGCCGCGCAGGGCACCCAGTCGGGCACCAAGAAGTGAGGCCGGGC
>NW_028186943.1:0-19835 GCF_003343005.1 Rhea americana
AGCCTGCCTCTCAGCACTGCTTTGCCCTTAAGGCAGTCTTAGCAAGCCTAAAATTCCTTTTTTTGTGTGCTGATCAGTCATTTAAATCATCATGGAACTGAACAGAAATTCTCCATCTTCTATCCCAGAAAGGCCCAGCAGTTCTTGCCTAATGCAGAAGTTAGTGGAGGCAAGCACTGGCCTTTCACTTGTCTGCAYTTATGGCTTCTGCATTTTGTCTGTTGGCTTGTGCTGCCTGCTCCTGRGCTAAGAACAGTGTGTTCAGATGTGCGTTTAAGCCTAATGTCTCTCTTGAGATTCAAAGGCCTGCTTCTGCAGCATGCAGAAATTGATACACCCAGGCCATCCCTTTCCCYTGCAAAGCACGTTACCAGTATGAGTGCCATACTTCTGATTCGTGTTCAAGGAGCAGCTGAAGGTCATGGACTGACABCCACTGCAAAAATGGCTGGATAAAAAGCCCCCTCCTAGAGAACGGACTGAAAGGACAGCATTGACTAGGACAGCAGGAGAAGACAGAGCTGAGAACCAGGGCTGGGCTACAGCCTGCTTGCATCTCTGGCTTAGCCCTTGAGGAGCTCAGCTCAGACTGCTTTCATACTTGCGCTTTCCATCTGCGCCTGAAAGCCCAAGCTAAATGACAGGGCTGCTCTAAAGACACGGGGAAGAGCACTGGCCTGGAACAACTGTCTCTGTGACATCATATAGCCACTAGCAGCAGTGTGCATCCATTAGGACACAGAAGTCTCTCTTCCAGCTGCTGGGGTTTTAGAGAAATGCAGAAGAGCTAGTCAGCACAATTAGACCAGCAAAAGGACAGGGAATTACAGCAACCTGCTCCTTTCAACAGCACCAAGCTCCAAGAGGCAGAGCTGATGGAAGACACAGACACAGAACTAGAAACACTACAGAGCAAAAGGACAGGGGTGATCAAAGATACCATGATCAGCTGCCATACAGGAGAGATGAAACTCACTCAGATCCTCTAGCTTCACAGAGAGAGAAGACTAGAAATTTGACAGAGAGGTCTTGACACCCCTGCTGGCCCAGAGAAGTGTAGGAGGGATCAGTCACTTGTCCTCACCACACCAGAAGGCAGGGATGTCCCATGAGGGGATTAGGCAGGAGCTTCCAAACGGGCACATAGAAATACTGTTCTACAGCTTCAGGTGCAACTGCTGAACTCACTGCCYCATGATCCCAAACACAGCCAAAGTAGGCATGGAGTCAAATGTGATCCTAAGACAAAGAGGTGCTAAACTCTGGCTTTCCRGAAGGAGAGAAGTCTAACAGGGGGAAAAAAAAACATACAAGACCTGCCCTTTGCTTGGACTTTTCTTGAGCATTTGGCATTAGACTGGATAGATCTTTGGTTAGACCCAGGACTGCTATTCCCAAACTTTTCTACTTTGGCAAGTCTCCAAACACTTGAGAAGAACTGTGCAGGGAGCTGGCATTACTCCAGACCAGGACTGTCCACGGGCCCAGACGTGTTGCAGCAGGCCAAGAGAAAGCCATTCACTTCAACTTTGCTAGGGTTTCAAAAGAGCAAGAAGTAGCACTGCAGAGAAACTTACCCCAAGAAGAGCTTCTAGCAGTTGCTCTGTCCCATTCAGCCTCTGCAGAAAGTCTCTGCAAAATCTCATTTTCACAACATTGCCCTCAATGACAAGCATGCCAATGCCTGTCAGAACAAGGGCAACATTCTTCCCACTCCCCAGACACCAAGAGAGAAGGTACATGGTCTCTTCTACACAAGCCTCCACTATCTTCCAAGAAAAGATGTCCAAGGCTATGCGAGCATACTTCAGBGGCTCAGCTTGCTTATGACCTACGAAGCAACACAAGAACAATACAATCACCAACAGAGCACTTCATCAGGCTAAAATAGAGTGTAAGCAGCTTCAAGGTCTTCCAGTAGGACAGTGCTACAGAGCTATCTTCTTTAACCCTCTGTAAAAGCCCATAAAGGAGGCTGATGTCATCCCTCCCTTGGCAGAAATTCAAACCACTCTGCAACCTCATGGGCCAATGCTTCCTTCCCYGCAGAAACAGAAATGAAGGGTCCTAGCCATCCCATACGACCATGAGGCAGGATGGCAGCATAAGCAGAGGAGAAAGGGRGCCAGTTCCCAGGAAAAGGGACTGTTCACAGTAATTGTGCCCACACTTAGAGCATGTCAGGTTTGAAGAGACTTAGTTATGCCACGTCACAATGGCTGCAATGAAGAAGGAAACACAGGGACTGCMTAACAGCCCTTCATCTTTAATTCATTAATTAATGGTAATCTTAACCATATCCTTCTGGGCACCTGTAGACCCTCAGAATTGCTCAGCACACATCCTCATGTTTGGTGCCCCAGGCCTGTCCCAGAGGGATGCCAGACTGTTTTTCACCATACAGAGAAGATGGAGTCTTTTGAAAGGAAAAGCCCACTCAAAACTCAGCTCAGAGCTCCTGCTGCCCCACAGCCATCACCAGCCTCACACTAYAGCTGCACTGCTCCCAGCACCAACCAGCAATCACAGTACAACTGGCCTCAGATGGGTTTTCCTACACACTCATCTTCCCTTCTCTGTGTTAAGGCTCTCTACAGATGGCTTGAGCTCACTTTGAAGCAGAAGCAGCTCAGAAGAACTAGCAGCAGTGCTGCAGTTTGCCCTTACAAGGTCTGCTGTAGCAGAAACAGGGAACAAGAGTTTTAACTACATCAGATTAGAAGCAGSAGCCCCAAAACACATGATATGGAACCAGCTATTAAAGTAATCTGAGGCAGAGAGAGGCTCATTTAATTCTGCACTTTGATGTCATGTTAATAAAAATGCCCTCAAGCYGTTCTCAGGACCCAGCAAAGGAATTCTGGTTCTATAACAGCCACTGCTAAACAGAAATTATCCACACCCCACAGATGTCACAAAGGGAAGCAAAAGTTTCAGTCTGCCTTCTTACTAGGAACATAGGCCTTATCATGGGTGAGGCCATGAAGCTCCACAAGATTCTTTGAAAGGCAAAACGTGGGTCTGCAAACAGTCAGAAGGCCATTCTTGACATCAATGACTTGTTCTCTAACAGCACTGAAGGTCCCAAGTCGAATAATTCTCACATCCTGCAAACAAAAGAGAATTCTAAGCATGTGAGATGGCAAACAGACAGAGGGTTTGTTGGAGCATGGCCACGGTGCTATGTGCCCTGCCTGCTCCTGGTGTGCAAAGAGGCAAGATGGAGCCCTCTGAAAAGTTTGGGAGAAGCCCTGGAGAGGTCCTTTGGGAGAATATTCCAGATGGTTTCCTTCCCCTCCTCCTCTCAAAATCACACCAAAATCATCCCTCTCATCCAGAAGATCCAAGAAGGGAGATAACTCCAGAAAAATATGCCAGGCTCTCTCTTTGATCTTGCACTCTGCCAAGGGGCTCTAGAAAAGTTTCAGAAAGCCCCCAACCCTCCCTGCACCTGAAACTGAACTGCACATTTCTCATCTCACATTAGGGAGAAGTTAGTCCAGGGCACATCTGTCACTGGTGGCATCCTTCATCAGGGGGTTTCCTTTTGGGTTCAAAGGAGGGGCAGAACAATTGCACCCAATGGCACAGAGGTATCAGGACTGCTGAAACCATAAGGGCTGGAGGGAAGGAACAGGATGGCAGACCCACCTTGTTCATTACCAGCTGCTCCAGAATGTAGTCTGACACACCTCTCCAGATATGCACTGCCACTGGAAAGCAATGGAAAGACACAACAGGCCTTGGCTTGGCCAGCTCACAACTGTTCAGCACATGCCTAACCAAGGAGATGACAAGAGCAGGTGTAATCAAATAAACAGCACCCCCACCCCAAACATACCCCATCCCTGACAGGAGCTCAGCAGCTGAGGAGGGGACTACCTTCAGGATCGAACCTGTCATCCCTGTGAGGAACAGTTGGGAGAGCTGGGCCTGTTTAACCTGGGGAAGAGAAGACTGGGGGGGGGTGGATCTTATCAATGTTTACAGGCACCTGAAGGGAGGGTGTCAAGGGGACAGGGACAAACTCTTTTCARTAGTCCCATGCAAAAGGACAAGAGGCAATGGGCAAAAATTGAACCACAGGAAGTTCCGCCTAAATGTGAGGGGACATTTCTTCACTGTGAGAGTGACAGAGCCCTGGATCAGGTTGCCCAGAGAGCTTGTGGAGTCTCCTTCTCTGGAGATATTCAAATCCCGCCTGTATGCAACTCTGTCTAACGTGCTCTAGGTGACCCTGCTGAGCAGGGTGGTTGGACTAGATGATCTCCAGAGGTCATTTCCAATCTTACTGATTCTATGATCTGACCCCAGCAGCAGTCTGGAGCTGAAACAGGCAGCAAAATATGGAGATCCTGCCACCTGACATCCACAAYGTGTCTTCCAGCACAAAGCCTGCTCTGCTAGTCTGGAGGCACAAGGCAGTCCAGTGAGAAGGRCTAGGGGCACTGGTCAGGCTCCCAGACAGCAAGCTGCACTGAGCTGAGGAAAACTCTAAGGATTAATTTCCAGCACATTTCCTGCAGGTTTCCCAGAGCCCAGCAGGGCCTTCACAGAAGGTCTCCTTTCCTTCCAGATGCAGATCTCAAAGCGCCTCCCCCTTCCTAGGGATATTGGCAATGGATTTGCACCCCACAGAAGACAGTGTTGTGCCTATGGGAGGCAGGGGCTCAGGGTATCCCCAGAGGTTTCCTTTGTGGGACCAGTTTCCCCCATACTAGATTCCACAGGTACATGCTCTGCACTGTCGCTGGAGTAGCTCCAGCTCCTTCCCCCAGCCAGGAGCAGCATCAGGGCCATGACCCAACAGCCCTGCGCCATGAGGGATCAGCCCTTGGGATTCTTGCTGCACCCACAAGCCCATCCAGCCATCTCCACAGCCCCATGGTTTCCACAGCCATACGCTCTTTTCTCAGTTCATACTTTCAACAGTCACAATGGTGAAAGAGGTCCTGAAGGCCTTACCCCAGGGGGGGATTACCGGCAACCCCTGCGCACATGGTGTCCCATGGCCAGTGTCCCAGAACTTCATCTTTGTCCTCCTTGCCCTGGGTCAACCCTGCCGCAAGAAGGTGATGAGAAAACACATCCTTCTTCTCCTCCACACGTCACCACAGCCTATACTCCTCCGGGTTCCCCTCACCAGCTCCCGCTCAGACTCAACGGCTCCTCACAGCATAGTGCCAAGAGGAACHCCAGTGCCTGGGTTCCCCTGGCCTCACCAGATTGTGTGGGGAGATGCTGATGCTGTGCGGGAGAGGGCAGCTGTCACTGTGACACAGGATATCCCCTGTGACCACAGCCAGTGTCACAGAGGGGGCACGGTTTCCTTAGCCCACAGGGCCTCTGGCCAAGGTTGGCCCTGAAATGAGCAGGGGCTACACAGGGTGGTCAGGCAGCTGCCCCTCCCTAACACTGGCCATGCCACATGGATAACACCCCCAGAGGTCCCAGCTGGGCTAGGCCTAGGCTAGGCCAGGCTGGGCTAGCACTGTGGCTGTGCTCACCCAGCCATGGATCCACACAGGAGACCTGGCTGCAAGGAAGGGCAGCGGGCACTCCACCGAACTCACTTCACAGCGACACAGCCAAGGTGGCTGCTAGAGCTGGACAAGGAAGTGATGACAACTGATCACACAAAAAATGTTCAGCAATGCCTTGGCAGTGACCAAACCCTTCTTCTGGGCACCACATCAATAAACATCTAGGTATCACAGATTGCTCTGACTGGACTGCTCTTCCACCTGCACCACTTATTGGCATTGTCAAACCAGGCCCACACAGAATTAAACCAGCAGAACTGAAGGAGCACAGGGACCCTGAAGCCACAGGCATGGCTGACCCTCACTTAAGGAGGGAACAGCAGCCGGGACTTGGTGACTGGTGTTCTAGTTAGATTCCCAGGGGTCAAACATCCAATTTGGCAAGCCAGCACAAACTCTCTCTCACACACACACAAACACTCCTCAAAAGCAAGCAGTTTATTGGCAGATACTTACAAACAGACCGACCCGATGGTAATCTCGAGAAGGACCACTCCAATGCTTGTCCCAATCATCTGCATGATGAGAATCAGCAGGCACAATCTTTTCGGGTGTCCTCGAGGAGGCAATGTGGTCCTCTGCTGTGTAGCAGCCTCTCTCTCCTTCTGAAACATTCCGGAATTTATGGTTATTTGTGGTAGGCGGGAGTCCCAGCACATGGGGCCAGCAAGTGCAGTGAGTTTAGCCCAACTCCGCCCCAGTTGCATAACCCGGCTATGATACTGCACATGTTTGCAGACTTATTTTGGGGGCCACATTGACTTAGGGGGTTGCTATTTCATTACTCTTCAACTTCTGACCTTCATGTTGACTGCTTCTCACAGTTATTCTGTGGCTGGAAGCCACAGAATCTATATGTAACCAACTGCTGTTCTTTCTCACAGATTTCCAAGATCTTGTTAGTTACTTATTTGTATTCCACTTAACACAGCGATATCATTCTAGGCACTAAAAAGTTACAACACTAGACCATTCCCACCAAGTATCACGTAGTACGGATACATGCCACCACGTGGTCCATTGTGGAACATGTCTATATTCCACCACATGAACAATGTGCCGTTGTAAAAATGAGTCCATAGTAGAACGCAACAAAGATAACATACAAGGGATACTACAGGAAATACAAAGGAAAATYACAAATAGTAAGCAGCAAAAAAGCAATAATTTCTGTAGCCAAGGCCATCCCCATGTCCACGTCCCAAAAGGACTCCACTCGTCACTAACTTGCAGTTGCTCTAAGTGTTGTAGTTCTTGAATCTTTGCATGAATGGATTGTGAATGATCACTTAAATTCATATAACACATACCTTTAACGTCTTGACAGCCATGACCATGGACTAGCAATAGAAAATCAATGGCAGCACGATTCTGAAATGAAGCTTATTGTATGGAATCAACATCAGTCAGCAAGCCTGCTAAAGCACTACTGGTAGCATCACTAAATTTGCTTAACCAACAGCCAAGTGTATTTAATTTAGCTAATGCTCGAGCGCTTGTGACTCCTGGTGCCAGAAAAGATGAAGCAATTCGCTGTCCAGCAGACCAAAATGTGAGATCTGAATTACAATCGGATGTAAACTGGTGTACGTCACGGCGCTCCCGGCGTGTGCCGTTTAATGGTCTCTGATGCAACATTGTAATATCAGGATTTAATAAGGTTAACCGACCCAACATACAAGGCCCTTCCTTTATGGCCTTTGGGATTCCAGCCCAAGTTCTGTCTCCACAAAGGAGGAAGAAACCTCTGGGCAATTGTAAATAGGAATTGAAGGACATTGTCCACTTGGTAGTGGTGATGTTATACCAAGCAGTGGCATTTTGGTAAATTGCCTTGGTACTGTTCACCCACCAGGCTCTGGACTGATTTTTCCCAGTATAGTTAAACATAGTACAATAAGTAGTGGACAAAGACCCTAACAACTGCAGTGGTAAAGCAGGCGATATGCCTGCTCGCGATAGCCAGCTATCCCAGGAGCTCTTCCACTGTGTACAAAGAGACTGGCCGCTGCCCGGAGAGGCATTACACAGGGCTGTTCGTTCTTCTGCCGTCAACGGTGCACTCCCCAAGCAGGCAGAAAACGGGTTCTGTGGGGTAGCAGTACTTAAGCATAGGTGCTCTTGTCCCATGATATTGGCTAGGGTTACCCAGCTATTCTGTTGTGGCTGAGGTACAATCCAGGCATACCTAGGAAAATAAGAGGGSGGAGGGGAAGACAACACACTTCTATCCGTGACATTTCTCTTCACCTAACGTGTTTGGTTGGTACTCGCTTCCACTGTTGCTCACCCTGAATGACAATGATTACCACGTACGAATCATCAGCTGGAAGTATTTTGGCCGGAAGCGGCATTGGTTGTAAAGTGGGTTGATACCAAACACAAGCTCACTTGGTGTTACGCCGTGGACATAATACACATTAACCCATGGAGCCCGTGGTACTGAGACTGGGCGCAGTGTGCTATTTTTGAGACTTATCAACAGAGGCAATTTCAGATTTGCTTGTTTGAGGTCTTGAATTGCTTCATCACCCCCTGGAATTYGATACTGTTGCTGATTAGCAATTGGAATATGTGCTTCTTCCATAACCTTTCCTACTTGGATGGCATGGATGTGCAACCACCGTGCAGTACCAAATGCCCAGAGGGACCCATCTATTTCTAAGGCTGGCCATGCAAAATGTCCATCCCTATTACATATTCATTTGCCACATCAATCATGATGCAGTATTTGTGAGGTAGCCAATCACCCATTTTCATTTTTAATAAATCAAATTTTCCCATAATTGGTTGGTTGCCCAGATCCCATACAGGGGTCTGTGTCCCTTTGTGTTTGTCAGGATTGCCGTGTATAATTATGATCTCTGCTCCAGTGTCCACTAATACTCGAATCTGTTGTGAATTTGTTTTTGACCACCAAATAGTGCACAAGACAAAGGGACATGGGTCATGTCGTAGTACACGGCAGTCTGGACCTGAGGCTTAGTCTAATCCCTATTCAGTTTTCAGATTCATGATGGTTAACAAAGCTTGTTGCTGYATGAGATTTGCAGTTTTCTGCTCATGCACCTATTGTGCTAGCTGTCCTGCCTTTTCAGCTAATTCATGAACTTGTCCCTCCAGTACCTTATAGGCAAGCAGGAGGGCTCCCCCCATTCACCCTGCATGCTTTAATTGCTCCTTGTCCTTGGTGTGGGGGGTTTCTACAAATTTTTCCCAATACTTTAACACTTCCGTGGGGCTTGTCCCGGTTCCTGGCTCTGGAGAAGCACCCGTACATGTTTCCCACTTATCCCACAGCATAGTCTATGGCTCTTGCACCCACCCAGGATGCTCAAGGGGTGGGGCTGCCCTTTTGTTCCTACAGCCCAAACCAGCAGGCTTACATCTAACCCTATGCTTGGTATGATACACTTTATAACCACTATGGCGACAAAGATAAGCAGTAGGCGCCTTGCTCCAAAGCAGTATTATGTTCACAACGCACACACAAAAATGTCAAGCCTTGGCAAGATACAAGCTAACACACTGACTGAGTCCCACCAATGCAGTTGGCGCAGACTCGGTACAGCTGTGCACTTCACCAATCTCACTGTGCTGCAAACCCCAGGAATCCCATCCTCGTTGCCAGTTTATGTTCTAGTTAGATTCGCGGGGGCCAAATGTCCAGTTTGGCAAGCCAGCATCAACACACACACACACACACACACACACACACACACACACACACTCTTCAGCAGCAAGCAGTTTATTAGCAGATACTTACAAACAGACCGACCCGATGGTAATCTCGAGAAGGACCACGTTGCCTCCTCAGGGACGTCCGAAAAGATTATGCCTGCCGACTCTCTCTCTTATCATGCAAACAATCGGGACAAGCACTGGAGTGGTCCTTCTCGAGATTACCATCGGGTCAGTCTGTTTGTAAGTATCTGCCAATAAACTGCTTGCTGCTGAAGAGTGTGTGTATGTGTGTGAGTTTGTGCTGGCTTGCCAAACTGGACATTTGGCCCCCGGGAATCTAACTAGAACAACTGGTTAGATGCAAATTTGAAAGATTTCCAAAGATGACACCAGAGTCATCTGTAAGAAACAAGAGACACTCAAAGGTGTCCCACAGGTTTCTGCTTTGGACACACTAAAAACTACAGGAGAAAAGTCTAAGTAGGTGCAGAAATACAAGATGGAAAAGTAACTCATACACACTCGTAAATAACTAAAGCAGGACTCAGCAACTAGGTCTTGAAAATACTCTCAGCTGCACACTTGCCCACCAAGAAGTCAAAAGTCAAAGTAAGCCAAAGAAAGTCAAAGTTAGTGAAAGTAATGTCAACTAAGACAAAGAGGAAGTCTGCTGAAAACTTCTACTTCATGAACTGAGAATAAAAGCGCTTTGCATGGCTTTATTTTATTGCCTTTCGAACAGAACAGGTGACACTGCTAGGATGTATTCGTCTTTCTTCAACAACACCGTTCTTTTCAACGGTTATACTCCCAAGCCCAGCCAGTACCATCACTAGTCAACGATCTCCCTTTTGTATCASATGCATAAAAGGCTCCCAGAACAAAGCTGATATCCTTAACTTGCACTTTTCCTACCACACAGAGAACATGGGCTGCCAATATGCTACTGAAGTTGGCGGAAAAAAAGAAAGGTGGGGGTGGGCTGTGGTGGATTTTAAAGGCAAACGTACTCCTATGACAATACATTCTCAGGCAGCACATGCAGGTATTTCAGAAGGTAAATCTCAAGGCAGCAAAAAATGCCTGTGTCCTCCACCCAGGTCAGCTYTGAGCTAGAGACACATTTAATTCCCCAGCCTTCTGCAGGCAACATCCAGATACGTACAGTCACTGGAAAGCAAAGAAAAGACACATCAGGCCTTGGCTTGGCCAACTCACAGCTGTTCAGCACACACCTAACCAAGGAGATGACAAGAGCAGGTGTAATCAAATAAACAGCACCCCCACCCCAAACATACCCCATCCCTGAAAGGGGCTCAGCAGCTGAGGAGGAGACTGCCTATCCAGGGATAGCTACAGACAGGTTGAGCACAGGCTGGGGAAGCTCCGAAGGGAAGGAGTGGCCCTGTCAGGGCAGGGTCTCTGCTGCTGGGGTAGGGGGAAAGGAAAGGAGCTGCCAAACCTGGATAAGAGCCCAAGACTACAAAGCTGATGGAGAGACCAGCAGGTCTGCAAGGAAACTCAGGAAATGGCTTTAAACCCTCTCTGCCCATGCACAGCATCAGCAGCACCTTTCCTCTGGCCCCAGCAGGCGCTGTCCCCGCTGGCCCTGAGCACCTCCCAGCACGCAGATGCCGCTCACCACTGCCCTGCTGCCGCRAGGAGTCTGTGGGGCAGAGCTGAGCACACAGGGCTGAGATGGCGGCGGGGGGCCTGGACAGGGAACACATGCCAGACAGAGAAGCAGCTGCCAACAGGAAAAGCTCCAGACACTGGAGCTGCAGCCAGAGAAGAAGAAGAAATAAAACCAGAAACGCTGTGGTAGAGGGAGCTTGGAAAACACCCTCCCATCCCCTCCAGAGCAGACCTTTTCCTCTAGAGCAGGCCCCTCCACCTGCCCTCTTCCACCCTGCTGAGCCTCTGCCCTGCAGATAGCTGCTCTCTGCTGCCCGCATCCTCAGTCCCAGCCTGGCAGCTCTCAGGGCTGCGGCTAAAGCCTCTGGATGGCCTCAGGCCGGGGGACACTGCCCAGTGGGGAAACAGCCGTCTCCCCCACCCCCGTCAAGGCCCCAGCAGGCCCGCCCCACCCCTCACCACCTCCTCTGCACCAGCGCGCATGCTCCGCCCACCCCTGCCCTGCCCCGGCCCCTGCCCACAGCCTGCCCAGCCCCAGCACACACTCCCGCCCCCGCCCCTCCGGCACGCCCCGCCCCCGGAAGCTGCGCCCCACGAGAGCCAATGGGAGAGCGCAGGGCGGGAGGGGCCGTAGAGCAGGGGTGTCACTTCCGCCAGACGCGGGCGAGGCCTATGTGTCCATGGTGACGCCCCTGGTGCCCACAGCGCAGCTCCGAGGCTGAGAAGCAGCTGCGGCAGCGACGGGTGTTGGCGGCTGCTGTGCGGGGAGCCCAGAGGGACGCTGCCGCCCAGTGGGCGCTCGTGTGCCAGGAGCCTGCGGCAGCTGCTGCAGGCCAGGGCCCAGGGTGTGAGTGAGGGGCAGCTGTGCAGGGCTGCCCTGTGCTGCGGCAGCTGTGCTGCAAGGCAGTGTCCGCAGGGAAGCGATGCTGCTAGGTGCTGCTGCCTCAGGGCCTCGCTGTGCTCTGGTGCCTGAGCGAGTGTGTGGGAGTGACGGGAGGGGAGAGAAACCTCTGCACTACGGTGGGGGCAGCTGCTGCCTGTGAGCATCCTGGGGACACAGAGAGGGTGTCAGCCACTGCTGTGGCCTAGGAGGTGCCGGGAAGCCCAGAGTTGTGAGAACTGCCATTGCTAGTGAAACCCAAGGCAGCAGCTGAGRAGTGAAGGAGTTTTCTTGATAAATCTGTGAATATCTTTTTTTTTCTTCAGCTTTCAGTTATGAACATTAACAAAGTGTCAACTTCTGAAACATTGTGAAAAGAAGGCCGTGTGACCTGAGGTTGTGTATGTAGATATGTAGAGTTCTAGCACTTTTTTTGACAGCTTCCTTTCTTCCTGCAGTTGCTAAGGAGGAAAGCAAAAGGATGGCCATGAACAGGCACTGTCGTCGCTAGACCAAGGAGAAGGATGTGAACACACTCTTGCGTGGAGAGCATTTTCAAGGAGTTTACAGGTTAGGGCCCATGTCTTCGGTTTGCTTCTAATTTTAGTCAACACCAGTGTCCTTRTTCCTTTCTCCCAAGCTCTTGGTTAATCTAATTTGTAAAGACAGAGCGTAAGCCCTTCATCGTGTTGTGCAGTGTTGTTGGAGACAGAGATGGCTAAGCCCAGACAAATCTTTTCCTTACTTCCACTGTTGTGTCCATCCATGCTTCCTGGCTCTTGATACTTTAGAAAATCCAAGCTTTCCCCATTTATCTCTGAATTCTGATGAGAAAATGGGTCTTCCTATGTGATCAAACTGCTTCTAGCCCCCCAAGTGTTTGCTAAAGAAGGACAGAACAAGAATGTCAAAGCTGGTGAGTGCTCTCCTGCAACTGGAGCAGGMTGTGCTTCTGTTCAAGAGGAGCTGTTGTTGCCATAGCCAGGTGTCTGAACTGTCCTTATCCCTGAAGGTCACGCTGAGAAGATGGAATTGTACTTGGTGTCTGCTGGAAGGCTGATGCTGGCAAGTTGTGGCTACAGACAGCTTGACTGAAACCTGTGTCTTGCAAAAAGCTGAACAGGAGGACACAGAAACGTCTTGCCTTCTTAAGTTTTCCCTTCTGAGCAGACCAATGAGAATGTATTTGCTAGAAATAGACTTGCGTGTATCCTCTGCCCCGTTTTTTTGTGCTTCAGCAGTATGATGGCAACAGCTGTTCCCTRTGTTGAGGGAAAGGTGCGGTTAAGGCTCTCAGTTCTGCTGCAGGAAGCTTTTGTACACCTGCTGCTAGAGGGAGATTGTCTAGTAGTGATAGTACTAGCTAGGTTTGGGAACCTGAGAGTTGAAAAGAAAGGATTTTGCAGAAGAAAGATTGCAGAAGCCTTCCAGTGCTGCCTAGCCTTTTAAAAAGTCACTAGAAGAAAACTTAGAGGGAGCTTTTAGCTTTTGTTCTGGACGTAGAACTCTTTGCAAGACTCCGTCTACTCCATTGCAGGACTCTGGCAAAATATTTCACCTGCCTGTTGCCTTCTGCATGGTGAGGAAGTGTGCAGCTGAGACTTACTGGAAAGTTCTTTAAATGGGTGTCTGTGAGTTGCTTTTCTGTCTTTTATTTTCTATCCTTGGTGAACATTCTTTTTTTCCTGTAACTTAAAGAAGGTAGTGATTTATATGTTGGCCTGTGATCTTAAATGACTTAGTAGTCTTGTTTGTTCCCTTCCTGGAAGAAGGAGGCAAGCTGTACATCTAGGATGGGGTAGTAACATCCAGAAACCTTGGGTGCTCAAAGGGGCTGTTAGTGGAAGACATGTGAGAAAGAGGCCAAAGATGCTGTGGTGAGAGGAATAGCTGTCTGTGAGCAGTGTGTTGCCTGGTGGGAGAGGTGTGTTGGGTGTTGCTGAGATGCTGCAAAGGTGGCAGTAGCTGCCTCTGGTGAGACCTTCTGATGTTTCTGTTGGAGATGATCGAAGAGGTACTTGGAGAGGAGAAGTCTGGGACCTGGAATGTAATGTTGGGATCCCGGGCCCTGTGCAGGGTAGTCAGTCTGTGAGACACTTCTCTGTGGCTGACAACCCCTGTTCTGTCTCCTCTTGCATCCATATTGAGCCACATGCGGACGACGCTCACCAGAGAAAAGAAGGTAGCAAAAATCAGGAGTCACACATTGTTCGAGTAGTAGGTATGCTGTACTGTTCTTAGGTGTCATATATCTTGGCAACCTATCCACCAGGTAACTCAGTCTCTTWTAAATTTTCCTTCAATATTTGAGTGAATATGGTAGGAGATGCAGGAAACCCTTACAGAAGTTGCATCCATGTTAACTGCTGTCCTTTCCAAGTAAAGGTGAATAAGGGCTGGATTTCTTCATCCATTGGAAAGCTAAAATTTTGCACAGGAACTCCCCTGAAGGTACTTAATGATCCTTTAGAGACGAGAGATCCCAATGTTGGTCGTCTAGGGTCGCATCTGGGTCACCAAACTGTTATGGAAGATTAGACTCTCCATCCCCCAAAACAGGGTCTGGGCCTAGGTTCCCGCTGAGACAGAGGTTCGAAGGCAAATCAAAGCAAAGTGAGTTTTAATGGCACATGTGCAGGAATTACAGCTCAAGCTGGGTGCTGCTGAAGAGAGACCCTGAACAAAGAAATTCCTGGGCAATCTTAAGTTTCCCCCCCCTTCTCCCTTCCTCTGACAGTTTGGAACCAGTCTCCAGGCATGCCCTTTCTTTTCTTACCTTTGCACCTGCGGCTCCTGTTGTCTGTGTAACTCCCTTATCTTCCCAGCTTGAGGGGCTCTGGGGCCTCCTTTTAGGTGAAAGTACATGGCTTGCGGCCTAAGACCGCATCAAGTTTAGCTACTACTACTAAGCTTCTACTACTGCTAAGTGATTACATCTAGAGAACTTCAGTCCAAAATTATTTAACAAGGAGAGAGACTGGATTTGTTGAAAAAAGGGGGGTTTGTGCTGCAAGAGAGAAGCACAGTGCACAGTGGGGGGCAGTCCTTGGCATCATGGCCCAGCACGTGTAGAGGGAAAAGCACTGAACATGAGTCCCAGGGAGGAAGCTGTTTAACCAGCTGCCCATGGAGCAGGGACTTCAGTGAGCTGTTTCCTACAAAATGCTGAATCCCTGGTTGTGATTAATTACCCAAAGATTTCTTGGTTCTGGTGTTTAGAATTAGAGGTTTGCAATTAGGAGGGAGAAGCTCTGCTCCTGCAAGCCCGCAAGCTGCTTTGGGCCTCTTGCCAGCTCTTGTAGCTGCTGAAGCCTGCTCTCCCCTTACGAGCTCAACTACGACTGCGACGTAGGACGTTGAGCTCTCTCTCCAGTCTCAGCCTGTCTGCAGCCAACAAGTCAGGCCAAAGCATGAGTGCAGGCTGGGCTGAGCGAGCTGTCTGTTACCTCGAGGTTGTGCTTGGGGTGGATGAAAGACTGACCCTGCCCAGGGGGTCTCTGGCAGAGCTGTCTGCACATGAGGCAGATGTCAGACGAGCTCCCACATTCACACAGAGTTGCTGGAGTGGGGGCTCTGATGGCCTCTTTCACTGCCCCATGGCACTGCACCTTTCCTTCTCCTGCTTCAGTATCGAGGTGTATGGACGTAGCCACACAGCACTGATACACACTATTGCCTCTTCTGTCCTTCCTATCAGGTAAGGAGGCGGCACAACGATCTCAGCTGAGGGTCAGCAGGACACAGAGCATTCTCTGTGCTGTTCTTCCCAGCTTCTCTGGGAAGAGGTGCAGGAAGGACAGTCCACGGCGACATGCATGTCCTGGCCTCCAGACCCACTGTCCACAAGCCAACTCCCCAAGGATGTACTTCTGGAGGAGTCTGGCTTTTGTTGTGATAGAGCTCAAGTGAGAGGAGGAAAGAGAGGAAGGGGCTATGCACCCAAGCAAGGTGATTGTCTTGACAGGTTTGAGAATGAGCTTGAGAATGCTTGTCTGTAGGGACAGTGACTGCAGGATTGCTGCTGCCCCAAAAGACTCCTTCCAGGTTGGTCTGGAGTCAGAAAAAGGAGCATCTTTGATGCAGATGGGATTTGAGCCCATGTGCGCAAGAGATGAGTAGTGCATTGCCGTAACCTCTTGGTCCCGCTTTGCCATGCTGTTGTCAGTTTGTATTCTTCAACTTTGGATGAAGCAAATCCCGCTAGAGCCTATTCTTTTGGTTTTGTTTTTGAACATCAAGGCTCAGCAGCAGGGAGAAGTCTGAACGACCTGTCCTGTTTTCTTGTAGGCAGCGCTGAACTGCCTAGTCCTACACACTCCTGTCTGGTGTGAGGAGGGGAATTATGCCTTTTCCCTCTAGATTTCCCAGGTCATTTCATGGGAGCAGAAAAGAGCATTCTGTTTGAGCAGAGGACGTGCAGGGAGGTTCACAGCACATCAAGGGGCTGTTGAAGATACAGCCACAAGATGCTTTGGAAAAATGTTTGGGATTCATTTATGGCTGTTCATATTTCCCTTTCTTCTYTTCTTTGGAGGAGGGCAGAGGGCAGCATGGATAGCATCCACTAATCCCTAATTTGTTATATTTATCCATAGTGTGTGCGCTGTGTTTGGTGGGGATCCCCCTCCCAGTTCCCTGCCAGTGTAACACCCCTCAGCAAGACCCATCTCTGCACACACATAGTTGTCAGCAGGAAGATCAGTGTCAGCAGCCAAGCCGGTGAAAACCCCTCTCTTGACACCAGCCCTTTTTCAGAAGACAGGTCCTTCCCTGAGCGGCTCCGAATCAAGAGCTGTGGGATTACTGGAGGATTTTCTCCACTAGTTCATGGGGACTGCAAGCAAAACTTAGGATGCTGGGCAACACAGTCCTCCAGGTATCCCAGCAAGAGGGCACCATTGCTGGGTGGGCTCAAACCACCAACCTTCCAGTTAGCAGCTGAATGCACTCCCTACTGTGCCATAGAGCCCTTTGGCTGGAGCTGTTMTGGGGCAGCTCCAGCGTCAGGAGAGTCCTTGGTGCTGTGGGAATGGGAAGGTCCCTGAACCCAGTCACATCCCCAGCCCCAGGCAAGGGGATGCTGCCCTTTGGCAGGTGCTGGTGGGTGGAGTGGTACAGGGGGAGGCCTGGTGCTTCTCAGGGGCATATCGGTTTGTCAGGGTCACATCACGGGATGAGAATGTATCCCATCCCTCAGCAGTCTCTTAGGGGATATAGCTCAGTAAAGAGTGTCTGCTTTGCATGCAGGAGGTCCTGAGTTGAATCCCTAGCATCTCCTTGGGGGCTTTTACCTGAATCTTCATACCCCCTGCTTCGACAGCGGTGACAGTGGGTAAGGTGGGAGCAACACCTGGACCCTCAGCAGGGACAGATACACAAACACAAGGCACCCTAGGTCGATACTGAGCATTTATTACCTCTATGTCTAAGCAGAGCTTCTCCAGCAATTTCCCCATTGAAGGCAATAAAGACACGAGAGAATACCTGGCACTGCTAAGCGTCGGCCCATGGTGATGAATGCTGGAGCAGGGGGTACTATAAGAGGTTTTTCTATGTACTATACGCATGCGCAGTGTGTGTATTGACCTCATCACTAATTTCTATTCAAAGCCCAGGTGTAGCGCCACACTGGCACGGGCCCAGCCACGGGACTATGACTATGGGTGAACATGCCCTGTTGATGCTCCTTTTCCCATGGTACGGTCTAGCAGCTTCCATTAACAGTCTCCTCGACATTGTTCTGCATTTTCCTATACAGGGGTGCATTGCTCCTCTCCAGAAAATGTAGGGCTGCCTTCTGACAGTGTCACATGGGAAGTGGAGCTCCCCATGTGGAAAGAGCGTTTCCAGTGTTTCGTAACATCAGGAGTTTTTTTCTGATGTGCCCAAGATGCCAAGACAGTTTCCTCTGAACCTACCCTCTATTTGTAACACCATCCTGAAGATGTGTGTTGTGTGCCAACACGTATAGTTTGGCAGTATGTGAGGGAGGAAGGGCACGGATCATTTGAAAGGACTGGGAAAACTGGAGGAAGGCTATGACATAATAAGCCAGACACATCATGCATGAGAGCAATACCTGGACTAACTCTGCTTTAGGGTACCTCTTGGGTCTGTGTGGGAGCATAGCTGAATGGAGGCAGTCCAGAAGGGATCTTGGGATCGATTTAGCAAACGTGCAGCATAGGCAGTCAGAGGACCAGGGTCAGAGAGCATGAGGGGGAGAGGTTGGACCAGAGAGTGCAGATAGGCTGTCTGAAGGCTGGGGGGAAATACCAGGCAGCTTTGCACTGGGACGAGGGGCAAAGCCAAGGGTGTGTGGGGATCTGTGAAGAACAGGGGCAAACTGGAGGATATTCATTTATTTGCAAAGTAAGTACGTATTGGCAAGATGAGCTTATCAGGTGTGGTCCCTCCATGACCGAAGAGGAAAATGGGCAGCAGCAAGGGGAGAATTACCCCCTGGCTGCACAATAACTTGCAGGCAAAGAGTGGGATTCGTGGCATGAAATAGCCATTTGCAACTTCTTGCCCATCCTTGGGTAGGGGCACTTGGACTTGTGGCTCCCATCATGACTTTGTCCAGAGTGGCTCTCCGTGGGACCCTTGAATGCTCTAAGAAACTTTGGGTCTTGCTTCTGAGTTTAAGTTGTGGAGCCATTTGTTTAGTCTCCTCTCAGTGGCTGAGGTTCAGGCATTGAGCCCTGCCTACATCAGAGGGGTCATGCAAATGTAAAGAAGCCCTCATGAAAAGGCAAAATCCCAGAATGTCCTGGCTGGAGGCAGGCCATGTGCCCTTTCTTGCGCAGCAGGTGGCAGAAGAGGCCATTAATTTTCGCAGTAGAATCTCTCACAACTTCCTTTCTCCTCAACAGCACTGAGATGGAGGCCAGATGGTGAAAGATCCTCTTGTGCCCTATGGCATAATAGGACATTTTTTAAAAAAGAGGATCCAGCCTCACTGCAGGACCTTCCCATTGTGCTCTGCCCCTGTTTCCATCAGGCTCAGTGCAGAACGCTCCAGACAAAACACTTGCAGCTTCAGGGACAGCGCAGTGTAGAGAGTGGTGATAGAAAGAGAGCCACATGGCATATGCCACCCCTGTCTTTCCACAGGATGTGCAGGCCCTGAGGAGAGCAGGTGCTGCTCTTGCCGTGGGGTGACTGGAGAAGGCAGCAGAGGCTCAAACTTTTCTACCTTTTCCCTTGTGTTTTCCAGTCCAGCAGAGCAACTGGCGCTTTACAGCAAAACCAGTGTGTGTCTGTCTGCTCTGCATTGTCTTGGGATGCTGGAAAGAAAGGACATCCTGCCACATCCACCACAATCCTGATTCATGCAGGGTTCCGTGTCAGTTTCCAGGACCTGGAGGTCTGAGAAAGGAACAGAGCAGATAGCAGGCTCCCATATTTACAGAGATCCCAGGAAGCCCCCACAAATGGGACCATGCCCACCTAGCTCCCCCCAGAGTGGGGAGTGAGCAGGGGGCAGAAGTGCATCAACTGCAAGTTGCTGGTCTGGAATGCCCCAGATGACCCCCAGATATCCTTCCCTTGCTTCTCCACACAGGGATACAAGGTCTTCCTCCTTGCCTGGGGCAGGGCATGGAGCTAGAGCTCACTTCCCAGGCTGCTTCTCCCACCCCCCACCCCAGTCAGGGCTACCTGACAGAGAGCTGCTTTCACTCACCATTGCAGATCTCCTGCACCTTCTCCTTCTTCTGCGTCATTTGTTGCCCAGTGAGCCCTAGGCAAACACATCCTGTCACTCCTCATACTCCCCACCAAGCTCCCAGCAGCAGAGTTCCCATCTGGTCTTTCCAGTCTGGCCATGCAGCCTCCTCCCCTTGGGCAAGGCTGACCCCTGTGTGGTCCCCAGGGTGCAGGATCCAGGCATGGGGTGAGAGACTGAAGAACCTTCTATTAGCCCATCTGCATGGGCAAGGAGGGGACTGAAACTCTGGCTCGCCAATGAACCTCATGGCTGCCTCCCGCAACGATGCCTCAGGGTTCTGGCCAACTCTGGGGCAGATACTGCTCTGCTCTGCTCCTGTCCCTCAGCAGCTGGAGACAACACAAGGCCAGGGGGTTGGCAC
>NW_028186943.1:20099-23986 GCF_003343005.1 Rhea americana
GGCAAAACTGTGCACCCTTCACACAGTGCTGGGGGGCCAGCCATCATCTGGCCTTGGCCCCAGAGACTTTGGTGTTGTCCTTACCAGGCACTCCCTGATCTTCCAACAGCTCCATTCTTTGGGCTTGAGCTCCTCTCACTTCAGCAGCTGTGCAGCACTGACCAGGGCTTCCTGAGAGGCCTACAAAACAGCAGAGACCAGAAGATGCCACCACAGCTGGGGAAGGACACCCTGCGTGCCCTCATCTTGGCAAGGCTTGGAGATTTTCCCAGCCCGGAATGGGAAGATGCAGCTTGGATGAGAAGATGCAGAGATCCCCGTCTGTCCCTCAGTGATAGCAGGGGCAGCTCTGCTTTGTCCTTCGGGACACAGGAAGTTGGACCTCACGCTGACACGCATTCAAAGGAACACTTGGCAGCACTCCCGGCCATGGTGCTCATGCCAACCCAAGGGATGTCAGCATTGCTTCCCAACATCACTGCTGCATACCTAGGCCACTCTCTGGATCTGCTAACTCATATGGAGGAAGAGTGGGACCAGGCTCCTCTGCACATGCTGCTTCATTCACATTTTCTTCTTCCCCACCACAATCTCCATCAAGTCTTTGAAGAGGAGGATGGAGAGCTCTCACTCTGTGCTGTCTTTCGGGGTGGGGGAGGAGAGGAAGGAGAGGAGGGGAGACCTTAGCACTAACTCCCAGAACTGGACATGAGCAGAGGGTTTTCCATTGCAAGGCCAATGCACAACTTTCCCCGCTCCCCAGCCAAAGGTCGGAGGTGGTGACAAGCCTCTGCAGAGGCAGCTTGGAGAATGAGGATTGGCAGCAGCAGCAGGACAATCTTCCTTAGGCTTGTGTCCCTCTGCCTCTAGGCAGAGGGAAATTTCTATGGCTCCATCAGGGCCCCAACACAGATGAGGATGACAGAAAGGGACAGCCCTCCCATGAGCCTTACGTCATCAAACTGTGGCAGAAGCTTCTCTGCCAGCTGTGGGGCAATCAGGTTGGAGCCCGTCTGCTCCAGGTAGTTGAGAATGTTGCTCCAGGTAGCTGAGGATGTTTCTCAGCAACAGCAGGCTTCCCACATGCATGTCCCTGCGAACACCCTGCAACCGTCCACGACCTCTGGGAGGAGGCTCTGCATTTTCCTTGCATGTGGGAAAGACACAACATCTTTGTTGTGAAGGAAGGTCAAAACCCCCTGGCCAGAAGGTCCTTGGGTGCTGATTTCTCATCAGGGTTCGGTGGCCAGAGCCAGGGCTCTACATACATCCCAGACTTGGGCAGAGAGGCTGCAGAGCAGGGCAGAGATCTCCAAGGGGGCCCTGAGCATGCTAGGGCCTCTGTATGGAGGAAGGCTGCTGCCTGAAGGCTGAGCAGCAGCCAGCTGCATTAGCCTGGCCCTGTGCCTTGCCTCAGTGTCCCTTTCCCAATAGTCTCTGGGCACAGTGCTACCACAACTGAGGCCATTTGGAGCTGGCTTGCCCACTTCGACAAAGCAAGCCATGGCAGGCATCTGATGAAATTGATTCTCCCTCCTCAGCAGCCTTGCTAGCTGCTGGATGATCCAGCAACACAGGTGTCTAGGAGTTCTCCTCACCAATCTGGCAGAAAGAAGGCAGCACTGTTGGTCTTCAGCCAAACAGGGAAACCTCCTCTGTGTTGCTCAGCCCACTCTAGCCATTTCCGCCCAGGACAGGCCAAAGCAGGCCAAGGTAGTGCCTGGCACACAGCTACTGCAGCTGGCAGSATTTGCTCATGGAGGGCTGCTCTTTCCCTACCTCACCTTGCCCTCGGAAAGCCCAGGTCAGTCATCATTGGCCTCACCTCCATCCCTGGAAAGGTGATGGAACAGCTCCTGATTCTGGATGTCATCTCCAGGCCTATGGAGGAAAGGAAGGTGATCAGGAGTAGTCAGCATGGATTCACCAAGGGGAACTCCTGCTTAACCAATCTTGATACCTTTCTATGAGGGAATGACTGGCTGGGTAGATGAGGGAAGAGCAGTGGACATTGACCTCAGCAAGACTTTCGACACTGTCTCTCACAACATCCTCCTAGGCAAGCTCAGGAAGTGTGGGTTAGACAAGTGGACTGTGAGGTAGACTGAGAACAGGCTGAAAGGTAGAGCCCAGGGGTTGTCATCAGTGGTGTGGAGTCCAGTTGAAGGCCTATGGCTAGTGGAGTCCCCCAGGGCTCAGTACTGGCTCCCATCCTGTTCAACTTATTCATCAATGACCTGCACCAAGGGCCAGAGTGCCTTCTCAGCATGTTTGCTGATGATACCAAGCTGGGAGGGATGGCTGATACACCTGAGGGCTGTGCTGCCATTCAGGGAGACCTGGACGGATTGGAGAATGGGGTGGAGAGGAACCTCATGAAGCTCAACCAGGGCAAATGCAGAGTCCGGCACTAGGAATGAATAACCCTAGGCACCAGTACAAGCTGGGGGCTGACCTGCTGGAAAGCAGCCATGCAGAGAAGGACCTGGGAGTGCTGGTGGACAGCAAGCTTTCCATGAGCCAGCAATGTGCCCTTGCAGCCAGGAAGGCCAATGGTTTCCTGGGATGCATTAGGAAGAGTGTTGCCAGCAGATCAAGAGAGGTGATCCTGCCCCTCTACTCAGCCCTGGTGAGGCCTCATCTCGAGTACTGTGTCCAGTTCTGGGCTCTCCAGTACAAGAGAGACATGGAGCTACTGGAGAGAGTCCAGCGTGGGGCTACAAAGATGATCAGAGGGCTGGAGCACCTGCCCTACGAGGAAAGGCTGCGAGAGCTGGGCCTCTTTAGCCTGGGGRARAGAAGACTGMGGGGGGATCTTACYAATGTGTACRAGTACCTGAAGGGAGGGTGTCAAGGGGATGGGGCCAAACTCTTTTCAGTTGCCCCGTGTGACAGGACAAGAGGCAATGGGCAGAAACTGAAGCACAGGAAGTTCTGCCTGAATGTGAGGGGGAATTTCCGCACTGTGAGAGTGACAGAGCACTAGACCAGGTTACCCACAGAGCTTATGGAGTCTCCTTCTCTGCAGATATTCAAATCTTGCTTCGATGAAACCCTGCTAACATGCTGTGGGTGAAGCTGCTTCAGCAGGGTGATTGGACTAGAAAAAATCCAGAGGTCCCTTCCAAACTTACTGATTCTGTGATTCTATAAAGTCCATTTAAAAGCCATGTGCCTGCTATAGGTGCACAAGGAGTATTTCTCCCTGCTGAGGGAAAAAGTGCAGCACATTCCTGCTTTTGCTCACCATTTGCCTGGATCTTCGTAAAAGACGCTCTCAGTTTCTTCTTAGGAGTACCTCCAAGCTCAGAAGCCTCCCTGCATAAGGCAGTATACAGCGGGAAGCATTCTGGGCACGCAGAGTGCTGCTTCCCTTGCCAGGCACAAACCGAGAGCAAATGCCTCACTTGCGCTTCTTTCTGCCGAGACTTGGAGCTGGCCCGCGCACCTTCCCGCTCTGTGTGCTGCTGTCCGCAAACAGCCTCCAAACAAAGCAGGGCGCTAAGGCAAGAGAAGTAAGCGCCCCAGGAGGGAATCTGCCTTCGAGGTAAGATGTGCAGCACATCCCTTGTTCCGCTCGCCACTTCCCTGACGCTTAGGCAAAGCCCATCTCAGCTGGCTTTTAAGCGTGCCTCCATGCTCAGAAGTAGCCCCATGGCAGGCAGGAGAGAGCAGGATGTCTTCTGGGCACGCAGCATGCTGCTTCCCATGCCCGGCACAAACCGAGAGCAGGTGTCTCGCTTTTGCTTCTCTCTGCCGAGACTTGGAGCTGGCCAGCGCGCAGCTTCCTGCTGTGCTTCCTGCTGCTCGCAACCAGCCTCCAAAGAAAGCAGGGCGCTAAGGCAAGCGCTCTGGGCACAGCAGGAGTGCTTCTGCCTGCCGAGGGC
>NW_028186944.1:0-1223 GCF_003343005.1 Rhea americana
TCGCTATTTTGTTCCATCTTGCACTATTGTGCGCTATTTTGTTCTATGTTACGCTATTGTGCGCTATTGTGTTCCATCTTGTGTTATTGTATTCCCATCTTGCGCTATTGTGCCCTATTGTGGTCCATCTTGCGCTATTGTGTTCCATATTGCGCTATTGTGTGCTATTGTGTTCCATCTTGCGCAGCTGTGTTCCATCTTGCGCTATTGTGCGCTGTTGTGGTCCATCTTGCGCTATTGCGCGCTATTGTGTGCTATTGTTTTCCTTCCGGTATTATGTGCTATTCTGTGCTATTGTTTTCCTTTTGCTATTGTGTTCGATCTTGCGCTATTGTGTGCTATTGTGTGCTGTTGTTTTCATTTCACTATTGTGTTCCATCTTGCTCTATTGTGTGCTATTCTGTGCTATTGTTTTCCTTTCGCTATTGTGTTCTTTCTTGTGCTATTGTGTTCCATCATGCGCTATTGTGTGCTATTGTGTGGTATTGTTTTCATTTTGCTATTGTGTTCCATCTAGCTCTATTGTGTGCTCTTGTGTGCTATTGTTTTCCTTTCGCTATTTTGTTCCATATTGCTCTATTGTGTGCTATTGTGTGCTATTGTGTGCTATTGTTCGCTATTGTGTTCCATCTTGCGCTACTGTGTTCCATCATGTGCTACTGTGCGCTATTGTGTTCCATCTTGCGCTATTATGTGCTCTTGTGTGCTATTGTTTTCCTTTCGCTGTTGTGTTCCATAGTGCTCTATTGTGTGCTATTGTGTGCTATTGTTTTCCTTTCGCTATTGTCTTCCATCTTGCGCTATTGTGTGCTATTGTTTGCTATTGTTTTCCTTTCGCTATTGTGTTCCATCTTGCGCTACTGTGTTCCATCTTCCACTATTGTGTTCCATCTTGCACTATGGTGTGCTCTTGTGTGCTACTGTTTTCCTTTCGCTATTGTGTTCCATCTTGTGCTATTGTGTGCTGTTCTGTGGTATTGTTTTCATTTCGCTATTGTATTCCATCTAGCTCTATTGTGTGCTGTTGTGTGCTATTGTGTGCTATTGTGCGCTATTGTGTTCCATCTTGTGCTATTGTGCGCTATTGTGTTCCATCTTGCGCTATTGTGCGCTATTGTGTTCCATCTTGCGCTATTGTGTTCCATCTTGCGCTACTGTGTGCTACTGTCTTCTAATGTTTTGCTTTTCCTATTGTGTTCCATCTTGCTCTATTGTGTGCTATT
>NW_028186944.1:2513-4476 GCF_003343005.1 Rhea americana
CTACTGTGTTCCATCTTACACTATTGTAGTCCATCTTGCGCTATTGTGTGCTATTGTGTTCCATCTTGCGCTATTGTGTTCCATCTTGCGCTGTTGTACGCTATTGTATTCCATCTTGCGCTATTGTGTTCCATCTTGCTGTACTGTGTGCTATTGACTTCTCTTGCTTTCCTTTCGCTATTGTGCTCGATCTTGCTCTATTGTGTGCTCGTGTGCTATTGTTTTCCTTTTGCTATTGTATTCCATCTTGTGCTATTGTGTTCCATCTTGCGCTATTGCTTGCTATTGTGTGCTATTGTTTTCCTTTTGCTATTGTGTTCCATATGTGCTATTGTGTGCTATTTTGTTCTATGTTATGCTATTGTGCGCTATATTGCTCCATCTTGCGTTATTGTGTTCCATCTTGCACTATTGTGTGCTGTTGTGTTCATCTTGCGCAGCTGTGTTCCATCTGGCGCTATGCACGCTATCCTGTTCCGTCTTGCGCTATTGTGCACTATTGTGTGCTATTGTTTTCCTTCCGGTATTGTGTGCTATTCTGTGCTATTGTTTTCCTTTTGCTATTGTGTTCCATCTGGAGCTATTGTTTGCTATTGTGTGCTACGGTTTTCCTTTCGCTATTGTCTTCCATATTGCACTACTGTGTTCCATCTGCACTGTTGTGTTCAATCTTCCACTATGGTGTGCTCTTGTGTGCAATTGTTTTCTTTTCGCTATTGTGTTCCATCCTGCGCTATTATGTGCTATTGTGTGGTATTGTGTTCGTTTCGTTATTGTATTCCATCTTGCTCTACTGTGTGCTATTGTTTGCCATTGTTTTCCTTTCACTATCGTGTTCCATCTTGATCTATTGTGCTATTCTGTGCTATTGTTTTCCTTTCGCTATTGTGTTCCATCTTGCTCTACTGTGTGCTATTGTGTGCTATAGTTTTCCTTTCGCTATTGTGTTCCATCTTGCGCTATTGTGTGCTCTTGTGTGCTATTGTTTTCCTTTCGCTATTGTATTCCATCTTGTGCTATTGTGTTCCATCTTGTGTGCTATTGTTCTCCTTACACTATTGTGTTCCATCTTCCTCTATTGTGTGCTATTGTCTTCTGTCATTTTCCTTTCGCTATTATGTTCCATCTTTCCCTATTGTGTGCTATTGTGTGCCATTGTTTTACTTTCGCTATTGTGTTCCATCTTGCACTATTGTGCGCTATTGTGTTCCATCTTGCGCTATTGTGTTCCATCTTGCGCTATTGTATTTTATCTTGCGCTGTTCTGTGCTACTGTCTTCTACTGTTTTCCTTTCACTATTGTGTTCCATCTTGCTCTATTGTGTGCCGTTGTGTGCTGCTGTTTTCCTTTCACTATTGTGTTCCATCATGTACTATTGTGTGTTCTTGTATGCTGTTCTGCGCTGTTGTGTTCCATCTTGTGCTATTGTGTGCTATTATGTGCTCTTGTTTTCCTTTTGGTATTTTGTTCCATCTTGCACTATTGTGCTCTATTGTGTTCTGTGTTGCGCTATTGTGCGCTATTGTGTTCCATCTTGCGCTACTGTATTCCATCTTGCGCTATTGTGCCCTATTGTGGTCCATCTTGCGCTATTGTGTTCCACCTTGCGCTATTGTGCGTTATTGTGTTCCATCTTGCGCTATTCTGCGCTATTGTGTGCTATTGTTTTCGTTTCTCTATTGTGTTCCATCTTGCTGTATTGTGTGCTATTGTATTCTATTGTTTTCCTTTCGCTATTGTGTTCCATCTTGCTCCATTGTGTACTCTTGTGTGCTGCTGTTTTCCTTTCGCTATTGTGTTTCATCTTGCGCTATTGTGTTCCATCTTTCACTATTGTGTTCCATCTTGCACTATTGTGTGCTCTTGTGTGCTATTGTTTTCCTTTCGCTGTTGTGTTCCATCTTGTGCTATTTTGTTCGATCTTGCTCTATTGTTTGCTTTTGTGTGGTATTGATTTCCTTT
>NW_028186944.1:5899-7083 GCF_003343005.1 Rhea americana
TATTGTGTGCTGTTGTCTTCTATTGTTTTCCTTTTGTTATTGTGTTCCATCTTGTGCTATTGTGTACTATTTTGCTCTATTGTTTTCCTTTCACTATTGTGTTCCATCCTGCGYTATTGTGCACTATTATCTTCTATTGTTCCATCTTGCGCTGTTGTGTTCCATCTTACTCTATTGTGTGCTCTTGTCTGCTATTGTTTTCCTTTCGCTATTGTATTCCATCTTGCACTATTGTGCGCTATTGTGTTCCATCTTGCTCTATTGTGTGCAATTGTGTGCTATTGTTTTCCTTTCGCTATTGTGTTCCATCTTGCTGTATTGTGTGCTATTGTGTGCTATTTTTTTCCTTTCGCTATTGTGTTCCATCTTGCGCTATTGTGTGCTTTTGTGTGCTATTGTTTTCCTTTCGCTATTGTGTTCCATCTTGCGCTATTGTGTGCTTTTGTGTGCTATTGTTTTCCTTTCACTATTGTGTTCCATCTTGCGCTATTGTGTGCTTTTGTGTGCTATTGTTTTCCGTTTGCTATTGTGTTCCATCTTGCGCTATTCTGTTCCATCTTGCGCTATTTTGTTCCATCTTGGACTATTGTGTTATTGTTTTCCATCTTGCGCTATTGTGCGCTATTGTGTTCCATCTTGCGCTATTGTGTGCTATTGTGTGCTATTGTTTTCCTTTCGCTATTGTGTTCCATCTTGCGCTATTGTGTGCTATTGTCTTCTACTGTTTTCCTTTCGCTATTGTGTTCCATCTTGTTCTATTGTGTGCTCGTGTGCTATTGTTTTCCTTTTGTTATTGTATTCCATCTTGCTCTATTGTGTGCTGTTGTGTTCAATCTTGCGCTATTGTGTGCTCTTGTGTTCCATGTTGCGCCCTTGTGTTCCATCTTGCRCTATTTTGCTCCATCTTGCGCAATTGTGTGCTATTGTTTTCCTTTCGGTATTGTGTTCCATCTTGTACTATTGTGTGCTATTGTTTTCCATCTTGTGCTATTCTACGCTATTCTGTTCCATCTTGTGCTATTGTGTTCCATCTTGCTATTGTGTTCGGTCTTGCTCTATTGTGTGCTATTGTCTTTTGTTGTTTTCTGTGGAATCTGCTTGTCTCAAGTGAAACAGAAGAATTGTGGTATAAAGACAGATGTGATGGAAATGTACAAGTATGAAAATTTCTGGTGACCTTCTTG
>NW_028186944.1:9401-10824 GCF_003343005.1 Rhea americana
GTTTTGATGGAAAGCACTGCGAGGTACCGCGAGGTGTTGTCGGGGTGCACGCGCAGCGTCCTGCCTCGGAAGCGACAAGTGATGCCCAGAGGTTTCTGTATGGTGCCCCGTGCTGCCGACGGTGCTTTGGGTGATGGTGGAGCACAGCCCCTGCCCGGGGATGCTGGTGCACCGGCCCTCCTCGCCTTCCTTGTGCCACCGTGAGCGTGGTGATCAGGCCGTTGTGGAGCTGTTGTCTCTGGGCTTTTACTGTCCTCTCTGCTCTGGACCTGGAGAGCGCTTGCCAGGGCTGCTGCAGCAGTGGTGTGTGCCAGCATCTCCTGCACGATGCCCGCACTCGGCTCCTGTGTGTCGTTGTCGGCATGAGGCTGCCCCAGCTGCCGCCGTTGTCCGGGGCTCCTCTCAGCTGTGCGGAAGAGCCCCAGGCCTGTGTCCTCCGGAGCGGTGGCAGGCGTGGCGGGGCTGTGTGGGGCAGCTTTCTGGCTCTCAGCCCTCATTTCCACACTCCCATCTCCGTGCACACTCTGAGCAAGGTCAGCAGGCTCAGGCTGGCAAGGCGATGTTTCCTCTGGTGGCACAAATTCGCTGTGGCACTTGCCTGCCATGGCTTTGGCAGAGCTGCGTGTTTCTTCTGCAAAGCAGGGTCTGGTGAGCTGAAGCCCCTCTGAAACGCCTTTGGGCCTGGTCTCCTGCTGTAATGCATCGTCTGGGGCAGAAGAGGCTGCTTCTCCCGGGGCATTCTCAGCACGGGGCACTTGCTCTTCTGCAGGCGGCAGGTCAGCACCTTGGGACACCGGGGACTTGCTTAGCACCCCGTCCTGCACCTGGCCGTGCACCATGGTGYCCCGCCATTGCGCCTTGCCCTCCTGGGCACAGGCCTCTCTGGGAGCTGCGAGCACCTCGCTCTTTAGGTCCTGGTGCTGTTCTTGGGCAGTCCTGTTGAGAGCCACCGCCAAGGGCAACTATGGCAGCCTTGGCACCGTCAGGCAGCTGGGCCAAGGCTCTTCCCGCTCCTTGTGGCCAGCCATGCCTTGTACCTGCCTTTGAGGCATGGTCTGGGCTGCCGGGGCAAAGCAGGAGTGTCCTGGGAGTTGCTGGCTTTTCCCAGGAAGAATGCTCCACTGTTTGGCACCACTGTGTGGCACCAGCCTTGCTTTGCCCCCTGTGCAAGACCTCAGCYTGGCCTCAGGCRTGCAGTGGACACGCTCTCGACGTGGCCAGGGCAGGGCGCCAGCTTCCCACTTGGCCACTCGAAGGGCAGGCARAGCAAGATGGCTTGGCTKSAGCTCTTCCCTTCGCAGCCTCCACCCGCAGTCCAGAGCCTTCCCGGCACCACTAAGGGGCGGCAAGCGCTCCCTGCCATTGGCCCTGTGCCTTGCAGAAGATCTGCAGGCCGCTTCCAGAGCAGGCAGCTGGCTTCCTC
>NW_028186944.1:10871-16105 GCF_003343005.1 Rhea americana
GGCTTCTCCCAGGAAGAACGGTCCACTGTTTGGCACCACCGTCTGGCACCAGCCTCGCTTTGCCCCCTGTGCAAGACCTCAGCTTGGCCTCCGGCGTGCAGTGGACACGCTSTYGACTTGGCTGGGGCAGAGCACCAGCTTCCCACTTGGCCACTCGAAGGGCAGGCAGAGCAAAATGGCTTGGCTTGAGCTCTTCCCTTCGCAGCCTCCACCCGCAGTCCAGAGCCTTCCCGGCACCACTAAGGGGCAGCAAGCGCTCCCTGCCATTGGCCCTGTGCCTTGCAGAAGATCTGCAGGCCGCTTCCAGAGCAGGCAGCTGGCTTCCTCCTGGAGATGCGGCCCTTTTGGCCGCAGAGGCCTCCAGGCCTCCCTGRGCCTGCCTAGCTGCCTGGCTTGGCAGAGGGGGCAACCTGGGCACAGGCGGTGTCTCTCTTCCCCTCCTGTGCTCTGCCACGAGAACATCCCTGGCACTGTCCTCTTCCCTCTGCRATCCAAGCCCAGGAGAGGGGAAAGTGATTGCAGTCCTTTGCCCCACTCCCCAGGCTTCCCACAGGTACATTGGTGGCACCTTTGCAGGAGAGAAAATCCTCACCGCCGGCCAGCAACATCTGCCCCCAGGCCAGAGAAGCTCACGCTTGGCTGCCTTGCCCCAAATCCTCTTCCTCACCGGCGTCGTGCTCCCCATGCAGCTCCCATCCCTGACGTCTGCTTCTCCCTCCACACCCACCAGTCACCTCTCTTCCGCCTTCCGGCGTGCYGGGAAGCCCTTGCACGGGCTGCGAGCAGCCCTTCAGCTGCTGCTGCTTGTCAATCTCGAGGACTCACAGCTACTCTGGGGACTCGCTGCTCTGACACCAGAGGGCGTCCCTGCTCCCTCCTCACCGAGCTACTCCCCTCAGAGTGTGGGCCAGGTCAGGCCCGGCACAGCAATGGTCACCATGGGGCCACCCCCATCACAGTGCCCTGCCTCTTACCGTGCGGCCCCCCATGACCACCTCCTGCTGCTGACCATGGCCACCCCCATCACAAAGCCTTGACGGTTCCCGTGGGCACCCTATCACTGTGTCTCTGCCTCCAAGCCTCTGCTCCCAGCTCCTGCATCCTCCACTTGGCGCATGGGCACAGTGTCCTCCCGCATGAAACGAGATGACCCACAGCCTTGGTCCCTCGCTGCGTGAAGGGCTTGCCTTCAGGACCTGCAGCTGCTGTGAGCCCAGGCCCCTGGTGAAGCACGTGCGCCCCTCTCCTGTGCACCACCTCCTACTCACGGGGCTCCTTGCCAGACAGAAAGAGAACGGAAAAGCAGCAAAGAGCTGCCCTCTCGTGCTCAGACGGGCTTCTTTCTCCTCACGCTCATGTGCTCCCCAGCAGCCCCCAGCCCTGGGGCTCCACTCCAGAGCCATGCTGTAAGCCCTTGAATCGGCCCCTTCCCATTGTGGCCCTGGCACTGTCCAAAGGCAATTAAGCCCTGCAGTATGAAAGGCCACACGGGAGACTAATACCGTGAATTGCAATTTACAGGCCAGCCATCACCTAAAGGCTTCTCAAGACAAAGGGTTCCTTGCTCTTCTGCCTCTCCGTTTCCTGCTTTCTCCCACAGAAGGGAAGCAGAAAACCAACTGCTTTCCTCAGGGTTCCTACGTCTTCCACACCTGTTTTCTGCACCTCAGCCAAGCACCCCACACACCGTTCTTGCCCTTGCTTCAGCAGCGTGCACTAAGATGGAGAAAGCACACCTGTGCAAGAAAAACAAGAGCTCAGGGAACAAACACTGGAGGGCAGACAAAAGAACATGGTGTGCGAACATGCTTGCGAGCCGTGGCTCGCACACACAGAGAAGACGTCAGGCCCTGCAGAAGCCGAGGAGTGGAAATGACCAGAAAAGGGGACCAAGTCTGCTGCCCTTCTCAGTGGAACTGGGCACCTCCGGTTCTGCCTGTTGCCAGGGACACAAGCTCATCCTTGATGCTGTGGAGATGACAGAGCCTCCCGAGAGGCAGCCCAGGCTTCAGCAGAGCCCTTTGCAGACCAGGACAGAGCAAGGTTTCTTTCCTTGACTGGGCTGCGCTTCCTATCTTAGCCGGCCCCCACTTTGAAGAAAGCTCTTCCCCATCAAGCTTTACACGGCAGGAAGCACAGGGAGAGCGAGGGAGGAGAAGTCCTCACTTGTGCCCTTCCACACAGGAGGGCAGGGAGCATCATGAACAAAGTGCTGTCAGGGGACAGGAAAGCAGCAGGAGGGAGGGTATGCAGCAGGCACAATCAAAACCTCAGTCCTCAGCAGCCATTTCTTTGGCACGCAGCAGCGTGTGCTCAAATCCGCAAGGCTGCTGCTGCTTGAAGCATGCCATGTGCATCAGCGTGCCGTGGCCAAGGCACTGCCTGAAGCCACTGGCTCCTCTGGCACGGACTGCCTTGCGCTGCACACTGAAGCGACAGCGCTGCAGCATGGTGCTCTTGAGACCATGGCCTGGCTCTGGGTGGGCAGCGTCCCAGGCATTGCTTTGCTCCCATTTGCCGGCTCCTCTTTCCTCAGGGGCTGGCACAGATCCCATCGCTCTGTGTGGCCAGCCTCTCCTCGTCCCACTTGTGCCCGGCACCTTTCTGCCTTTCACAGCGCACCGTCTCTCACTGCACACATGCTGGAGCAGAAGCTGCAGGGTCCTGCACTCTGAGCGCATCCACAAGAACAAACATAGTGCTCTAAGAGGGACCAAGGCATGGGACTGGGTGCTGGGGGCACGGAAAGTGCACGCTGTTTTGCTCTTGCTCAGACTCACACTGCTTACTTGTAAATCCCCACCCACCCACCACAGGAGAGAGGCATGGCAAAAACCTCCGGCTTTCCAGAAGGCCGGAGGAAGAGGTGTACTTGGTATGCTGTGCAGCCTTCTGAGGCACTCCGTGTAGGCCTGGGCCATGCTGTGGAGGCTTTTCCCATGGCGCTGCAGCTCTCCCCATGCCAGAACTGAAGGTCCCAGCAGGCATACGCCTCTCCTTTGTGGAGGGCTGCAGATTGGAGCAAGTCTCCTATGACAATCACCCCCCAAAACGTGGCAGGATTTGGTTGCCCACCATATGCGGCTGAGCAAAAGCTGTGGCCCGTGTCTGCTTGTCATGGGGCTGCCCTCTTGCCTGCGCAGTACCAGTGCCACCGGTGTCCTCAACTCTTTCAAGACTGCCTAGCAGCACGGTGCTAGCATTGCTTCAGGAGAAGGCTTGTCTTCTACTCGCGAGTATCAAACACAGAGAAAGTGCTCCCCGGACGCGCTGTCTCAGACTCCTTCAACTGGATCTTCCCAGAGAACGTCCCGGACGTTCATGTCCAGCAAAGGAAGCTGTAATGAGAGTGTTATTAATAACAATTAATAGCAATTAATAGCAATTTCCCTGCTTGCTGTTGGAGCCTCTTTATGCTCGAGCCGTGTATTTTCTCGTTCGCTTCTTCTAGACTGCTCTCTTGCCGGGATCCCAGCTGACCATTGCTGAAGACCGAGATCATCTTTAGGAGATCGCACAGTCAGGTTTCTCTTCTCCATGTCTAGATGTGCTTGGGAGAAGGAAAAGACTGGGCATTTTAAACATGCATTTAAACTGGGCATTTGATATATGCTCATCCTTGGCCCATGCAAGAATAGGCAGTAGGTAAGAACAGCTCCACTATCCGGCCGCTTCTTTGCGGCATGCATTCAGATGGTTGGGGCAAGAATTGCTGCCAAATAGCTCTCTTTCTGGATTTCATGAGTAGTTTTGAAAAAGAGAGGCTACAGATTCAGTGTCTGGGGCTTGTCAGGATGCTCTGAAGTGCAATCCATTCAAGCACAGGGCAACTCCTCTCCCTTGCAAGGTGGGAGGCCCATTCCTCCCAAGCTGCTCCCAAAAGTTCCCTCACCAAGTCACGGAGCTCCCCTCCCTTCAGCTACGTGGAAGTGTCTTAGCCTCCGCAGTCATTCTCTCTCTCTCTCTCTCATCCCTGGGGAATCCCAGGGCAGCGTGGTCGGTGCACGTGGGTGGACACTTTGATTTGGTGTGTGCAGCCTGCTGCTGTGATTTCGGCAGTGGAGCCCAGTGATGGCAGACACGGATGCTGATTGTTGAGTACGTGTCAGGCATCAGTCTAACGCAGGAGACCTGGCTCCAATGGGGAATTGTTACTTTCTTAGATTTATCACTCCACTAATACCTCTTCATTTCACCTTATGCTCTGTAGCTTTTGTCTGCAGAGTTCTGCTGCAGCCTGTGTCCTGAAACGCAGTGAGAGCACCGATCGAAAAAGCTTGCTGGCAGAGACCTGCCACAGAGAGCGCAGTAATGTGGCCCGTCCTTGAAGGGGAAGGAATCCTTTGTGTTTGGCTTAATTTACTCCTCGATTTCCATCAGGGTGGCGGGAGCTGCTAGCGGCCACATGGAGCTCCCTTGAGAGAAGGCAGAAGAACATCCAAGAGCTACCTCAKGGCACTAGGTCAGCTGTGGCAGGATCATGGTGGAGAGACAGGAAGAAAAAGGTGAAGTGTTTTGGGGGAACCTGGTGGAGGCTGGCTAGAGAAAACCCTCCTGCCTCTGGCCACCTCCTTGCTCTTGCATTTTGGCATCTCCTGCAGCCCCATTGCTTGCCGCTTCCCAAGGCCGTGGGGGAAGCCATCAGCAGATCTGCACCCTGACAGGCCCTGCAAAACCTCCTCTGGYGGCCTCCGCTTGCAGCACGAGGTTGCAGCAGACACCTCCAGAAGCCCCTTCCCACCCAAGCTCCTCTCTCCCTCTCGCACCGCTTCGGCGCGTTTCCCTCCAGCCCYGCCTGCCYTCAYTGGCAGYGCCTGCACCACACTTAGTCTCCCGACGCCGACCTGACACGAAGAAACACGGAGGCAAACTCTTCCCAGGCTTTTATTTGGAGCAGAATAGGGACGTGGGGCCATGACGCAGCAGCCTTTCTGCAGCAGCCGGCAGAGAGTCTGTGTCCCTCTGCCTCCGTGCTCTGCGCCAGCCCCCGTCTCGCGGCACCTCTGGCACCTGCATCCTCTGCTGTCCCTCTCACTGCGCTGCGATGCAGCAGCAGCAGAAAGCTCTGCGCAGAGCACCGAGCRCTGCCCTGAGGCRCGAGGACCATCGCCTGGGAGGCGCAGTGTGCGGGAGGGYGGCGATGCCCGTGGGGGAAGGAGAGTCCTGGGCGAGGGGCCGGGCAGGCGCAGGGCAAGGCTGAGGGTCTGCGTGTGGGGGGCAGGCCTCTGCCCTTG
>NW_028186944.1:16396-18458 GCF_003343005.1 Rhea americana
CCAAGAGGTTCCTGAGGCTCGGCCTCACCCAGGTCATGCACAAGGATGTGCTTTGCTGCAGCTCCTCCCCTTGCAGGGCCTCTTCCTCAACCTCTCCTTCTTCATCGCTCCAGTCTGGTGGCTCATGCTGYGGCSCTCCACCAGCTCTCCTKCTGGCTCCCCTCTCACACTCCCTCTCAGGGGCATTTRCATAGAGCTGCTCCAGCACCTGCCACTTGGAGCTCGCGTCCTTCAAGAGCTCCACTCGYGTCAGCTCYGGTCTCTACAGGTTGTAGAAGGAGTTTCGGGCACAGAGCTGAAGCGAGAGACGGAGCTCTGTGAAGGCACTTGCTTTTTCCAACACACAATGCCCCCCGTGGCCCTGCCAGCACCAGCACCGTCAGGCCCTTGCAGCAGGGCACAGCAGCTGGCCCCAACGCACAGAGGCTTCCCCCTCCCGCCCCAGCCCACACCTTGAACTCACCTCCCTGGGTCGAACGTTGAGGCGTCCTGACATGGTGAGGGAGAAACGCTTCCCCTTGCCCTCCTCTTCCCCGCTCTCGCTCTGCCTTGGCCTCCGCTCCTTCCTCTGCAGGCAGGCTTCTCGCAGCTGBGCCAAGGTCTGCCCGGTGCGCGCCAGGCAGCTCYTCTCGAGCTCCTCCAGTGGCTCGGTTTTGATGGAAAGCACTGCGAGGTACCGCGAGGTGTTGTCGGGGTGCACGCGCAGTGTCCTGCCTCGGAAGCGACACATGATGCGCAAAGGCACCTCCTAATACCATGAATTGCAATTTACAGGCCAACCATCACCTAAAGGCTTCTCAAGACAAAAGGTTCCTTGCTCTTCTGCCTCTCCATTTCCTGCTTTCTCCCACAGAAGGGAAGGAGAAAACCAGTTGCTTTTATCAGTGTTTCCCTGTGCCRTGAGCTTAGCAGTGTCACAGCAYTGTCCAGTGCTCTACACAGATCTGCAGAGCAGCRCTGGGYGGTCCTTTGCAAACCCGTGTTGTTTYGTGGCTTCCGTCTGTCCTTGGCTCACAGCACCCTACTCAGAGGACCATGCTCGYTCCTTTGTACTATGGCCATACTCATTGCTCACATGGATTACRGCTCTATTTTTAGCTGTGTGAACAGAGAGACATGTCGGATGCAGGACTGTGAATGATTTTTAAGGAGTGGAAATAGTAGTACCAAGGAGGCTTCCTTCTATGCAAACAGCTTTAAGACTGCTGGYCTGGTTCTGAGCATTTTAAAGCCATCCTTAATAATCAATTAGCTGATCTGTTCAGCAAAAGCAATGGAGTAAGGAGGATTTCACGCGCAGCTGATGGGAGTTAGCCTTTGACAGGGATAACATATTCTGACATTCAGCAACTCTAGCACCTGTCTTCTGCATGTCTGAGGATGAAAAGACCTAGTGCAATTAATTTTCTAACCCTTTGACTGGCTCCTCTCACAGCCTTCTAAGTTTAAATCTGCCCTCTGACAGTCTTCAAGTCCATTCAGCCATGACATTAAGGAAGCAGTATTTTTTGGTTTTAACTTGCATGTTACTACACCTTTGCTTTAACAAAAGGGTAGTGCACATCAGTACTACAGGAACTGCAACAAGGAGAATTTAATACAGCTGTTGTCTAGAGAAGGCACAAGAACCAAACTGTTACAAGAACTGTTACAGATTCTTCTAGAGCAGTAGCTCTCTCTGGCTTCCTCTTGCACYGTCTTTCGGCAATGCAGAGCAGAAGCTGGCCTCTTTGGCTTAGTGTGTTAAATTTTAAGCTTGCCCAGTCAGGAATTGGGCATGCGTGCAAGTCTAAACTGATGGCTTGGGCATGTACAACTGAGGCAGGAGACAAGCAGAAAAGTCATGCTGCTAGATTATTTGACAATTCACTGAAAAATCCCAGCTACTACAGCCACTTTGCAGGATTTCCACAGGTAACAWGGTTTCCRTCCCCAYTTCCTGCAAAACAAACCCCAGATAGTTAGAAAACACCTGACTTCTCTCTTTGTCCTAGCTGTTAAATACCGTAAAAAAATAAAGAATGACAGGAGATATAAAAGTCAGCTCAGAAGCTACATTTGA
>NW_028186944.1:18933-21648 GCF_003343005.1 Rhea americana
CAGAATGAAGCCTGAACTTTGCTCTTGCCTAAGGCAGCAGCTGCCTTACAAGGGAGGAGGCTGGAATAGTCTGGCCTCGCTGCTGCTCTTCTTGTGTTATGCGAGCAGAGACAGGGAAGGGAAGGCTGCATCATATGTACCTGTGTGGGGACAGACAAGCCCAAGACCCCCAGCTCTTAGGCTCATGACCCTTACTCAGGAGAGGAATAGAGTAGGAAAAAACCTACTAGCTTACCCATATCTGCGTACAGACCTGTTTCTTCGGTGCCAGCTTTGGCTATGACTTCACCCCTGCACAATTGAGGACATTTGTTCAGAGCATTAACACAGAGGTACCAAGGCCGCAATCCAGTTGCTGTTGCTTGTGTAAGAGTCTACCCKTTGAGAGTTGGGGCTGCAGAGACAGGGCTGACCTAAAACCAGCATCCTAATTCCTAACTCTTGAATGATAGAAATAGCTTCCAAGTTTTCATGTGACATATGCATGCTTAAGYATGCTTCTGACGCTCAAGAAGCATGAACCAAATATGAGAACCAGTGCATGTGACCTTGGAATATAACTTAAGGGGAAAGAAACATCTCCAGCAGGTAAGGACTAAACCTTTCCCATTTCAGATCCTACTGGCTTTTAACAGGAGTACACTTTATACTCTGCCTGAGCTACCAAATGCTATCAAGGCTCCACCAGGAAGAACATCCTTGCTATCATCATGTGAAGTTAAAAGCTCTTGACATAGCTAAAAAGGYTTTACTTACTTTGCAACTGTCTAGAAGAATTGAGTGGAATTTTTTATTCGGAAGAAAAAGGGTTGACTGAAGACTGTTACTTTTACCCAGGGCCACTCAAGCGCATAGCAGAAAGTTACTGCTGCTTCAGTCAGAATGTGTCTTGTCTAGTTGAAGATATTCTTGTTCCTTCTTGTGCCAAAGCAGGGTTGTTCTTTGAGTAAGTTAAACAGTTTCGTGCAAAGTTTAACATAAGTCTGCTCTATATAGACCATTATTACAGTTCATAGTAAATAATGGAACAAATTTCAGGGACAATTTGAGAAGGTCAGCAGCTTAACCAATACTTAATGCTACTAAAGTAGTTTCTGTGCTTCCAACGAGAATACATATTGTTAAACTAGTTTTACTGGGTAATTAAAAAGTACCCCAAAACTCCTCAAAATAAGAAAAAAGGGTGATTTTGAAAATGTCGGCTTACTGCTCCCTTGTCTGATTTTGTCACTTAAGAACATGAAACGCATCTGTCTGCTGCTTTTGCTACGTGAAAAAACTCTTAGAGAGCAAGGGCCTATATCAAATACTGTTCAATGGGGCACTTCATAAAAAAAAAAAAATAAAATAAACCAAAAAGAAAAAGAGTTCCCCAAAGTTTTTTAGCTTTTTAAAAGAACTTAAGACACTTTTAGGAGTGGGTGGAAATGTGAGACTGAACTGTGACTGTCAAGTAAAACACTTCTCAACCAAGAAAAGATTATTTTTTTCTGAACTCACCACGGATTTACTACAGTGCTGTGTCCCCAAGCAAYGTMGGATGCTTTTTCATCTCTAGCAGGAGATGCAGTAGCTACATAGACTTGATTATCAACAGCTCTGTGTTTACAGAAAGATAGGGGAAAAGGAAACATCAGTGGACTTTTTTTTCTTTTTTTTCCCTATACCACCACTTAACTAAGCAGAAGAGAAAGAAGTCATGCTGAAGGAGTAGGCAATGCCTCCTTCTGAAGAGTAGCCAAAATCATTAATGACAAAGGTCAGAGAAAAATCAGAAAGCTTGGAAAGAGAAGTCTCTACTACCTGCCCCCAGAGTTAGGGTTAGCATGAATTACCCATTTGTTCAGTATGTAGCAAAGGTGACTGAAGCTGACCAAATGAAGACCTCTGACTTAATTTATGGCTTAAGAAAAGAATCCTACGTCCAGGAGTCTTGGGGTCTGTTTCTATCTTCAGTCAGAGCAGTTCTTAACTGGTTATGGCTGGCTCCTGCCTCTTCTCTCTAGAAGCGTGTGTGTGAATGGTGCTCAGAGCAGTACAGGGAAAAGGTCCTTGTAAGGGTACAGTGGTGGGCAGAGGGGCTGACAGGAGTGAAGGATAAGCATCTCCTGCTTTCCTCCTTGACAGCAAAATTTGGTGTCAAGCAGAGCAAGGCTGAGGAACAGTATACACTGACAGCAGGGTGACCTTGCAGCACTCCTTACTTTGCATAACATGGGTTAGAATACAAGAATTCCGTTCTATATGCTAAAACCCCCTACGGAACAGGAGTATAAGCAGGTAACTCAGTCCTTACCGTCCCCTTTGCAGTAGTTCCCAATGAGCTGGTCCTGTTGTTAGATTAAAAGCCCCTGGATATATCAACAGCTGGCAACCTTTGTTAAAAGAAAATTAGAACCCAACCATCATCAAGGGGAAAATGGTTTACCCTACAGCCACCCTTCACGCCGGGGGTCAAGGCAAGCTTTCTTTCAGTGTTTATTGCCTGACTTTTGTCCACAAGGGAAGAAAATTCAGCCTTTCCTTGCATGGTACTGATGATTATTTATGTCAGCAAAGCCCTACGATATGATGGCAAGTGTGGGGCCATRCGAACTTTATCCATCTCTACTATTCCATTAGCAGAGGCATAGCAGGAGACACTCCTTACTCAAGCAGAGGAGATACTCGTTTGAATAATGAGGACTCAGACACAAGCTGCATTTTGTATTATTT
>NW_028186944.1:23293-24528 GCF_003343005.1 Rhea americana
AAAAGAGAGGCTACAGATTCAGTGTCTGGGGCTTGTCAGGATGCTCTGAAGTGCAATCCGTTCAAGCACAGGGCAATTCCTCTCCCTTGCAAGGTGGGAGGCCCATTCCTCCCAAGCTGCTCCCGAAAGTTCCCTCACCAAGTCACGGAGCTCCCCTCCCTTCAGCTACGTGGAAGTGTCTCAGCCTCTGCAGTCACCATCTCTCCCTCGCAAACCAGAACCCTCTTCCTGAGTGGGACCTCCTAATACTGAACCCCTTTTAGTATTACTAGGAATAGCTTCCTATTTATACAATACAACCTCTATTCAACAAGTACAGTGTGCCTGGACTGSTCTGGTACAACAGAAGGAAGACAACATACTACTTCAGAGAGCTATCTAATCAGGTAGCAAAGGGCAGAATCAGTTTACAGAATAAACCAATACCCAYACCCCAGACCTATTCTGCACAACCTCATTTGCTCCAAGGAACCTTGCACTCTCTCTTTTATTTTATCTTGAAACAAATACGATGATGGTCGCCTAAGGAACAATATACCGGTACGCAAAGCCAGATTAACAGCAACTACGCTCTGTATTTCTGTTTAGGTAGGCACAAAGCAACATCCAGGTGGAAGGAGACAGTAAGCAACCATCTACYACAGACAGCAGGCACAGCTCMACCTCAGAACTTGTAGGCAGTCCTTTGGGCCTGCCTACACAAATTATACTTACAGYACACAAAAATGTGTAAAGAGCAGTCTTCATGATGACAGGAAGGCTATGTCCACTGGGAATCTGAAGAAAAAAAATTCCTGATCCCAGCRAAATGGCACTAGATTTCAGACCTAGACCAATGTACAGAGGCACGCTGAGTTGGATCAGGACTTACTCTTTATGACAGACTTCCCAGCACCTGGGACAAGTCAATTAAGCCTTCCATGTCCTACTATCTTTATCCAACAGAAGTGTACAATCACCTTTGAAAGAGGGTATTTTCATGTCTCAAAGAAAAACTGCAGGCACTTATTAACCACAGTATGCCGCTGATTATTACTGCAAGAGCCTACTGGTCACATCACCTTTAGGCACAGATGAGGTTACTTGTGCCCTCTAAAAAGAAAATACAGTATCATTTTGGGGGCAACTGCTAAATGCTATTCATACCACTAAGAAACCTTCTAATAGCAATTCTCTGCCATCTTACCTTCCTATGCTTAGCCAGCATCGCACCATCAGGCCCAAAGACAGTACAC
>NW_028186945.1:0-15427 GCF_003343005.1 Rhea americana
AAAAAAAAAAAAAAAAAGAAAAAGAAAACATCACCACCAACAACAAAAAAACAAACCTACTATACTGGAAGGAGAAATTTAAATTGTGATTTCATGTTATGCTAAGCAATTGGTGTAAACTGAACTCTTAAACCATGAATAGCCAGACTTGGAGTTTCTGTAGTAAGCATACCCACTAACTCTAAAAATACACAGCTACAAATGGAGTAACTTTCTTTATCTGTAATATTTAGATTGACCACCTAGGTACTGAGATGTTTTTATATGAATAGAAGACAATAGCTAGACATAATAGGTAAGGTATCAACAATCCTTCGAATCACAACACTCATTTTATTCCCAGCAAAATAAAATCCTCAGCATGGGACTAGTCATATTACAGCACTAATAGCACACACATGTGCTGAATTATTTAAAAAATAATAAAGATAGGAGGAATGATTTATCTGCTAGCTCACTGACAAAGCAGTCAGTTTAGTATTTGCACGGTACCTATCTGACCAAGTAATTTGAGATTATGTTGCTGATATTTAGCATGTATCTCTCCATGAACATAACTGCTTCAAAAATGCAGAATAAACTATCTGGAACAGACTTGGTTATATTTGAACTTGCATTTTACTTGCAGTTCTGTCATTTTTCCATCATGCTCCTTAATAGGTAAGCTGCAGTTTAAAACCAGTGACTTCAATAGAGAATTAGTGACTTTTTTCATGGTAGCAATTTCCTCGATGTCATTTATTGCACTATATAACATTAACAATGACACAATTATGGTTCAAAATATCAGGTAGTACTCTGTTAAGCATCAATTTTTCTTCTGTCTTATTGGTCCAAATAATATTAGAATTTCAATAGATAACACTAAAATCCTAAAATGTTAATATGGAAATTTGCAAAAATACCCTTTTTTGTATAGTGAGATGCCATGAAACACAACAAACCCATCTATGCATGTGCTGGTGAAATGGGTATTTTGTTGCTTACTGCAGCTGGATATCTGCRTTTGAAAAACATGCTTAAATTAAAGATGCAAAGAAATGCCTGGGGTTTCATTGCATTGCAAATGTAAAGAAAGACTGATTTTCTTCAAAGGAAGTTGATAATAACCTACAAACAGCAGGTATTTTCTGCTACCAGCATGTAGCTGGCATGTCATGGCTAGTACATCTTTAATCATAATAATGAGTTCTGTGGTAATCATGATAAAATATGTTTTAACTGACAATGTTTTTACCTGTCATTGCTACCCTATACTGAGAATTAGCTGATTGTTTTCTTTCTCTTTTGAGCTCCTCTAGCCTTACTAGCACATCTTACTGAAGCAGCTGTATAACTAACCGGTACACTATTTTAGCTGTAGTTAGTCTGATATTCTAATTCTTATTCTTATTCTGTTCTTATTCTTATTCTAAGTCTTAAATATCAGTCTAGCACCATGAAATTCAATTCACTGATTGACACAAGGAACACAGCTACAAATAACTGACTAGTCCAGAAAAGTAGGGGAAATACCTTCCTCAGTTGCTGTTGCTTTTCCTAAAAGAAGTAAACATTTTTCTAACTTCTTCCTGTCATCTATTTTTTTTTTAATCTGTCAAGTGCTGTCTTATTCTTCACCAATTTCCTGTTTTCTTCCAGCTGCATTTTCTTTCTCCTGCATTTTCTCCATGTAAAACTAGCATATTTCTGTTGCATGAGGGGGTAAAAAAGAACTGAACTACCAAGACTACTCAAAATTTTACGTTCATAGCTGCAAGTTAAAGCACAATAGTTTACTACAAGATGACATCAATTCCAACTTCCTCCACCAAAATCAATTTGCCTTAAAATATATAACAGGTCACCATTACCACTTTTTTTTCCTCTTGAGATAAGATCAGCATATTAAAAATAATTTATAAAAATAGAAAAAAAAGTAATAGCCTAACCAGAGAAACATCTTCAAAATTCTACAAAAAATTGAGTGAAGGGATTATGGAGAGAAGAGGTTAAAGCTTTTTTAAAAACAAGAAAAAACAGCCAGCGAAGAATCCTAAAGTGTAGTAGACCCAGCACTGAAAAAGTAACAACAAAGACCCTCATGTCTAATACAATTCCCTCAGCTCCATGATAAACCTAAGGATAATTGCAACCTCTTCCACTATGCTTGTAGAGGACGACTTTGAAAGGGCAATGAGTACAGTTCTCCTGTGACAATAGAAAACAAGTTTGAGTRCTGCAGAAGAACAACACACCATGGACACTGAACCCTGTGCAGCACAAGTATCTGCTCCTTATTCAAGGGCAAAAATTTCTGGTCGCTGATAGCACTGGTTGGACCTGATCACAGCAGCTATCTTGACGCATGATTCTTTATTTATCCTTCCCCATCCTTCCTCATAATGGCGCTAGCAAGACTACTCCTGCCTCTAGACTGAATATATCTATTAGATAGATAGTCCAGAGACCTGGACTACTACCCCAAATCCTTTCACACCTGAAAAGCTATACATTAGGCCGAAGATCTCTGATTAATTGTCATGAATTATATTAACAAAAACAACAGAAAGGAATAAAAAATTGAAGGAGAAAAACCTTCAGAGGTTGGGAGGATAATCTGAGGTGACAACCACGCCTGTTCACCAGTCCCCAACAATATCGTTTGCACCCTGGTCAGTTTTTATAAGCTTCCATGTGATGTAAAATGTTAATAATACTTTCCACCTCACAGGAATATCGCAAATAGAACTACAGATAACACTGTAAGGAGTTCAGATTCAGTGATAGCACAGCCTCAATAAATACKTCAGATATTTGGTAAAAATGCAAGAAATAAAAATGAATACTACCAGCTAAAGATCTCTACAAGAAGAAATGGTCTAAAGAATAAAATACAAAGAGGTAAACATTACAAACATCTTTCTGAGAGCGTATTTCAGAAACATTTTTCTTYTGCTACTTAAGGTTTGCAGAAACATGCTGAAAGGATGTTTCTCTGTTACAAGCTTTAACTCCAAGTTCTTAACCAAACCATAGATCATAATATTGTCATTCTTCACTGTCACCGCTGCGTCAGCAGCTGTTTTTGGTCTCACAAAAAAAGGATTTGACCTTTGGGACGGACAGGAAGCTGAAGGAGCAACTTTCTGAAAAAATAGCCTCCTGTTTACATTTGCCTTGTTTAGGGAACAATTATCTTGGGAGACATAAGTAATAAGCATGTAAGTTTACATAAGCAGAAGTGTCATTTTGATAGCACTGAGTATGAGTGTATGTCAAGCTGTTGCTGAGCAACTGTTATATTATAAAATGTTGATATRTATTTCATCCACAAAAATGTAAAAGTGCTAATGGCAGGACCAATGGCACCGTCCTTCAGAGTAAGATTGCTGGATTCCTACTTATTACATTAAAACTCATCCCCAATGATGAAGACAACAGCAGCTACCTGTATTTTTTGTGGCACAACTTTTAGAGGTATTTGTCTATAATTGTTCCATAATGTCGGTAACTCTCGACCCAAACTTTTGTTTTCTATTCTATAGTCTCAGATCTCCAACAGTAGCAACAGCAGGCCTGAAACTACCACACTTACACATGAACTTCTCAAATATTTTCATTCTACTGGTCAGCACTATGTTCACTCTATATTTGTTTACTGTAAATAGGTGAGCATTATTTCATATTGATCTGAGAAAAATGTGAATTATATGAGTGATATCTTGTAAGAGTTGAATGTWCTTGTGGATAACTCACAATGGCAGAAGCAAAGCAATTCAGTCTTAAGATATCATGTTCCACTAAACTAACATGCTATTTAAACATATTGCAACTATTTGCACCTAATGTCTAGATAATCTGACTTCATTTTTAATGAARCATAATGTCATTTTCTGAGGATGGAAAATATGCAAAAAATCAAACATGAAGTATAATCACTTTTCCAACTTCATATTACAAGCTACCTTCACAGTGAAATTTACTCTAAGTAGTTTTAAAGGAACAGCGCTGTTAAGGGCCACAATGTTCTTATCCTTTTGGGAAACCAACTTGAACAGCATTCCAGAGAATGCACTTTAATGGTACAAAGGGACCATTAATTTTATTTGCTTGGGGGAAGGAAAAAAAAATGTTTGAGTCCTTATGTTCACAGCTTTATACAAGATCTTGAGAAAAACTATACAAATTATGAAACAGATTTACTGCTACATACACACATATCTCTATTAATTTTATATTTGCATGTATTTAATATTCAGCAGATGCCACAGAAAACCACTCTGCTGATACTCAGCTCACTCCAGGACGGTAATGATACTGACAGCAAACTCTTCCCCTGAGTCTACTGTGCAAATTCTTTTCTTAGTTACAGTAACAGTTCCTCGGAATCCCACCATGACTCAAAGGAAAGTTTAGTTCTTTGTTTACTTACATTTCTAACAAACAGCAGGAACAAAGTCCTCCACAGATAACTACTAGCCTATTTTGCAGGAAGACATGACTGTACAACTGGCATATTTTGGAGAAAATTACAAGCAGAAGCTGCCTCATGCTGCAATACCTTAGAACGCAATGCTAAATATTCTTACTAACTGTTAGTAAACCTTTTTCTGAGGCACTGTGGTCTCGTATTTCATCACTAACATTACCAAATGTAAAGGGAAGCAAACTCATCAGAATATTTCGTGACTCTGAAATGAAAGAAAAATGTTTTGGCGTGGTACCCGAATTGGTGGTAATACTTCTTTATTTTTTCCCAACACACAAGTTAGCTACAGGACAACATTGTATTTAGCATTCAGAACAAGTAATGTGATGAGAAAACAGCATGTATCTGTATGCTTTTAAAAACCTACTGGGAGTCTGATGATTTGAAATATAGAAAGTTATGCCCAAAGACAACTCTGCAACCCAGTCACCCATACCCCAGCAGAATTCTGGTTGCATGCTCTGCAGTCAGCACTTTTTTTTTCCCTTTTGGATCCATTTACAGCATGAAATGGATCATGAAATAACGCTCATACRCTGAAAAGCCCAATGGGATAACTCTGATAATACTGCCTGTCTTTCTGCATAATACAGTCTTTTGTGTTTTAGTCTCCTCTGCTTGGACCTCTTTTTGCAGTACAGATGCCAGGAATACTTCTATTAAGCATTTGGCAAGCTTTTTTTCACTTAAGAAAATTAAAAGCCTCCACAGAATTAACCAGTGTAAGCTTCTTTATGTATAGAACTTGACTTCTACTTTCCCATCTACCTCAGGTTCATCACCAATTGGTGTGCTGAGGCAGCAAAAGACGATGGATTAACCATCAGTCTGAAGAAAGCTGAGATAATGTGCCATGCTACGCTTGGGAAAGGATAAAGCTCTAGCATGACAATCAATGCAGACGAACTCTAATAATGGATTTCACTTACTGGGATGAGTTTTGTCTAGGYACTAGCGTTAGTGATCAGTAAATCATTATTTAAATGTAAAAAGTTGTACCTTGCATTCAGCAGAGTACCCCACTGAATCTGAAACAGCGAAGTACGAGACAAAACAGCTGAGCTCCAGCCTGCTTCAATTCAAGACTCAACTTCACCTCTTCATTCTCTCGTCCTTCCTTTCACTGTGCCCATGCTGCTGTCCCCTCTTTTGCATTACTCCCAGCCCCTCATCACTCCCACACTTTCAAACCATCTCACCCTGAGCCCACGTCTCCTTCCCTCTCTTCACCCCAACACAGTCATCATGACTGTTGACCATCACCAGCCATGCCCGTTGCCTTCCTCAGCCCCTCATGTTCCCTATGCTCCTGCTCTCTGTCCTCTCCAAACACTGCAGCACATTGTCCCCAGATYTTCTCTACCTTGTGCCAAGAAGCCCTGCCTGGAGTCCCAAATTTCTCTTATTCCTTATTATTCTCTTACCAAGTTTCACCTACTCTTTTCTTTCTTCCCTAACCTCCTTTCAGTTCTCCCATCATACAATTCCATCACAAAACAAACAAAAAAATGAAACAAAGCAAAGAGAAACCCTGGCCCTAACAAAGTATTTGCTGCCATCCCATTTATTCTGAGGTCCTCCTAATACACATCTTGTCTAAAAGCTGTTGAGCACAAAGACTGTTTGCTGTGATGTGTTTGTACACTGTCCAGCACAAAAAGGCCCTACCAAAATAGAATAATTTCTGTACCAAAAAAATAAAATCAACAAAAAGAAGAGTCAGTGTCAGTGCACTGCACTATTTTTAATGCAATTTATCTAAGKAAAGCCTACATTTTCTCTTGTCTTTTTCTGAACAATAAAACAAAGTTGCTGTAATTGTCTGCAGCCACAGAAGTCACGACAGGGAAAGCTGCTGGATGTAAGGAGTATTATTTAATGTATCAACAGACTAGTCAAGTACATGCATCTTGTACCATTCCCAACAGCATTCCAAAAAAGGTGAAGTGGAAAGTGATCTTTTATTTTCAGCCTTTGATAATACACATCTAAGAAATTCAACTGCCAATCACAGATTTATTTGTCTGATCATATGGAAATATGAGCCCAATTCATTCCAGATGGCTGCACACACAGGCGTCCAAAYGTACACATGCAAATAGTCAGCTTCTGCACAAAACCGCGTTACCTACCCACTAAGGTGCTAAGCAGACCCTAACGGATTTCTGCCATGATTTCATTTTTGTACTCCCTGCTTACTGTTAAAAACTGCATCTTAAGTTTCACTCATGTAGGTTGTTGTGTAGACTAGCTTGTGGTAAATCAGAACTGCAAGACAAAGAGAGTCTCCTGCCTTGTTTTCAAGAAATCTCTAGATCATATTATTTTTTTGTCCAGATGAAATTACGTGACAAGACAGCCTTGTGTTTGACAAGAATTGAGGTCATCTGGGAGACAGGAATTTGTTCTCCTAAATGAGAACAGGTCTGTATTATTCACAAGTAAAGTAAATAAGAAAATAACAATATAGAATTATAAAGCAGTATGAAAGCAGAATTGTGAAAGAGTGGTGGTAATTTCTCCACCATAGAAAACACTATAAAGTAAATGCAAATAAATAAATAAATAAATAGAAATAAGTCAGGGCACAGGAAGACAGATGAAGAACACAGCATCTTTGGTCACTATGAAACCAGCCTCAACATATGCAGTTGGCGAGGCAAAGAATTTATTAAATTTATTAAGTCCCTAAAATTTTAACTGATCAGTTAAAAATGTTTGTGGTAAAAGCAGTTTCATCTCTAACTTAATGAGCCCAATGTTCCCACCTGTTATGAATCTGAGGCAAGCATTAATCTGTTCCTGATTCCTCAATGTACTGTAAGAAGGAGAAATAGGTATTAGGAAGACAGATCTTTTCCCAATCTCTCAACAGCTGTCATTCAGATACAATCAGAAAAACATTCTCGTCTATGACTGAAACTTTAGCTTAAAAGATGTTAGAAGATGTATTATCTCTTTATAAAATATATTTACCACAGCTGACTAGCTGGAAAACAATAATCGTGGTAATACTTCTAGCACAAACACACACTACATATGCACGAAGACTGCATGATGACTAACGTAGCAGACCTTGTCCAGACAAAACAGAGATGACATTTTGGCTTGAGAGAAGAATTGTCCCAAGCACCATTTTACACTCATTCTACACAGTTACAAAACTGAGGTGGGATAAAGGCCCAAGCTTCCTTAAAATATCAAAGAAGCACAAACACCACTTTTATCCATGGGCCCATCTCTGCAATGCTCTCACAGAGCCTCAACTGTAACTATTCCTCAACAGCAAGGTGCCAAACTGCTGTAATCAACCTGCACGGAGTCAGTAACCCCAAGAGCAGACTGCTGCTGCTTAGGAAGTAGGTGGCTCATGAAAATGCCAGTTGTGTCGATGCCCAAGCTGCAGTGGCCACCAGGAAATTCCCAAACGAAGTGTCATGCTGTTGCTCTACCTTGTGTGGTCCTGAACATCTGCAGCACTGCTTTCCTCTCTACTCCCTGCCCTCTCTTTCTCCTCTACCCCTCCGGTTCACCCCAGCACCCTCCCCTGCGCTCAGTCAACGTGTCCGACGGAGAAATGTCTTGCTGCGGATCAGATGGATTTGCTGGCAGGGTGTTCTCCCTTTGAGATTCTCAGCTCTGTAATTGATCGGATGTTTTGGCTATCAAACTCTGGATTTGTGAATACTCTAAGCATATTGCAAGGCCAATCACACTTTACCACTGAGACTGGAAATGGTTCGTGCTAATCACTTTGCCAGTGACCATTTGTCATGGTGAGATGAGCGGTCCTTTATATTCTATCGCTATCTGTATTATATATTAATTACAGGAAGGGCATCCAGAAAATAGCTTAGGTCTCTCTAATGGCTTTCAGAAATATAAACACATGAAAACAAACATCAGTTTTTGTTCTGTACAAAATCCTCACCAGCTGTGACTGAGCTTTACATAAACTGGGATGTTTGATTGACTTCCTCAATGAGAATCGCCTTGTAGTGTAAATCATCTGAGAGGATGGATGAAAACAAATTTTACTTAGCCCTGTTCTGTAGCTTAATTACTCAGAAAAAGAATCAACAAAACAATTATTATTATTATTTACACACACACGCCACCCCTTCCCCCCCCCAGTCTGGAATATCAGGCATGATCCTGTGCTGGACAGGTAATATCTAGGATTTTAGTAATTCACACATGTGCAGCATATTTATGGAACTGATTCAAAGAGCTATGGCTGGGGGCAGGGGAGTGAAGAGAACACCAAAATCCTTTTGTCCTCTTTCTACAGAACTGCTGTGTGCCAGCCAGACCACGTGTTACTGCAGGATTTCTTTTATAAAAGCAGGATCTTAATTCTGGAAAATTACAAGATTTGATACAGCAAGCATCAGCTAGGAAAGCTGTAAACTATGCACATTAAAAGCAAATTGTAAATCAGGAAGCAAAACACACCACACCAGGAAACCAGCAATCTGTGTGAGATGTCCAAAGCGTGAAAAGCAGATGTTCTCTCAGTGATGCCAAAGCACCATTTACCAGATCCTAAGTGAACCTCAGAACCAAGCAACAGATGCCATGCTCTAGCCATGCACAGTAATCAGAAGTTTCACTCTGAAGTCATTAAGAATTGATATTATCTGTACCACTTAACTTCACTGACAAAGTCAGGAGCAGTCACTTAGTCACCGGAAATAGTGGTGGTGCCTTCAGAAAGCCATTCAGAGCATTCAAGGTAAAAGCCTCGCTGCTACCTAACTTTTARGTGCTCTGAAATGTCTTCCAGGTTCCTCTGTTTTAAAAAGGAATCTGAAACCCTGTAACTTCAGGCACTGAAGTCAACAAACTTATATAAGGTGATACAAGCCTCTTCCAAAATATCTCAGTATCATACCATAGCCCTGTGCCTTAAGCTTAAGTTGTTTTTTCCTTGGGAATAGCCTCTTCTCCCACTAGGAATATAGTGAATGATACCTTCAGGTATCATACCAGGTGACAGAACTGTTCAGCCACAGACCTTCCCTCTGTTCCCTAGACTCGTGTTCTTAAATGGAGTTAAATGGGTTGGTGGGCTCTGATCTCCCAACAGAAATAATCACTTCTACTTCAAATGAGCTCAAGCCCTATGTTGAATCCAGCTTTCTAGGAAAATTCTTGAATCTTAAATTAGCATCAAAATCACATTAAACCAGCAATGGACAATTTACATTTACTGTAACGTTTCCCATTCCTCAAGGAAGCAGGAGCATGGCTTGTACCTTTGGTCACTTCAGATATGCTAATGTGGGGTTACCAGAGACCAAGCAAGCCTCGAGAGGGTTGGTTCTCAAAGCAATGACAGTGCAATGGGAACATACTGAGAAAAATCAGTATTCCTAGAAGAAAGAGGTGTTGAATAATGGATGGCAACACTGGCATGGGGGCTTTTCTGGCTTTTCAGGAAGCTCTAGGCAGCTACATTTTGGAACAAGGAGTYACGAACTGGGGCGTGGGCCAGGAATCCTTCTGTATGACATCCAGTCATAAAAAGTTAGGTAAAGGAATCACCAAAAAGGATATAAAACTAATTTCTAAATTATGAAATTTCTAAATCAATTTTTAGAAAATTCCAAATATTTTCTTTCAGGTTACAAAGTGCAGCTGATAATCCTGATCATTGAAAGAGAACAGTAGAAAACTCAGGAGGTTTATTTGCTTCTTTCATATACTTAATAAGGAAAAATAGGTGGTTTTAGTGGTGTATTTTCCTTGAACACATATAAAATGGAGATCTAAAGTCCCAAAGTTAAAAGAAAATGTTTTGTGTGGCACTGCAAYATATGTCTCCTGCTTCATTAGTAATGCCAACTACAACATGGAGGGCAAAATTGGCCCAACAATGAAGAGTAACTTTTCTYCTAACATCCCAAAAGCTTCTGTGCATTTTCAGTACAAAGTCTTGAATACACAAGACTCATTCTCAAAATTCTTCTCAGTTGTGCTATGGAGGAAAAAAAGATTTTCCAGCAGGTTATTTAATCCACATCCTATCTATAATTACTTGTGCACAGGAAGAGAAACTTCCCATTTCAGGATTTTGAAAGCTAATTAATGAAAGTGCTTTTGATTATGGGGAAAAGGGGAACATGGTAACTTGCTTAAAATGGTACATTTTTGCCATATGTAGGTAGAATCAAAACCCATCCATCAAGGATCTGTTAATAATAGATTAAAATGGGCTCCAGACACAAGATTACTTGGTTAAAATGCCAAAATAATAGATGCAGAATTTTTATTCGATCAACTGTAAGTGACAAATGAGATTAGTTTAGGCAAACTCCACAGAATAATCCACTTTGCATTTCAGAAAGGAATCCTTTAATTTAGCAAGATCTTGTTTGCTCAGAGATGCTACAAAATAAAAAACCCATGCATCTGCCACACAAAGAGACAAGTCTGTGTACTGCAGTTAAAAACAATTAAATCAGCAGTTTGCACCGGAGTAAACCTTTTAACTACCAGAATAGGCAGAGCCCAATCTCATATTTTGTACATACAGTTTAAACTGCCAAACAGGGTTTATGTACCGATTAGTGGAGATTATGTAGAGTGGTACTGCCATTTTTTAAAAATACAATATTATTACAAAGAACCCCTAGAGGTTCATATGAAGATGGTCTCTATTTCGTAGACAGTAAAATCACTGAGGCACATCATCACAGCAATGACTTACTACTCACGAAGGAGCCAGGGGAGTTGAGCGAGGGATTGTTAATGCAGAGAACAGCCCTCCCCTGCAACTGAATATGTGAAAGCCAGTTTACAACTTGTATCAGGCTTTTACTGGACTTTGAAGTGTTAACACATCTGCAGCATTTGCAAACTTCTCCAGTCTTTCTAAGAAATTATGACAAATTAAAAACATCTAAAATATTTAATATTTGAGAAGTTTCTACTTCCTGTCAACTCCAATAATACCAGTGGTGCTATAAATCTTTGTCAGGCTTTGAGGAAAAGTCACTTTCACAATTCAACTACATGCATGGGAGAATATTAAACACTGAATCATGCCATTGAGAGGCTTGAGTTGAGATGTCTCAGGCSTTGTTAAAATGTATGTCCAGTGTTTTAATCAGCATAAGGCTATTTATCTTAATTATAAACACAAACTCTAATATTATTTAGTGGCTCTAAAAATGCTTTTTTGAATAAATTTCTTTGTAAATCATGCATATTATGATTAACAGTCACAAGAGCAATCTAAGATAAGTATCTCCCATCACTGGATTTYAGTTTAATTGTACAGTAAGAGCCAGTAACAACTGGCTTGGGGGAAAATTAATGTATTCTTATGAAGTATACTATGATATATGAAGTACACTAATTATCACCATATCTTCTACCATTCTATCACACATTTCCACAATATCCTCCCTCACGTAATACACAGCCCAATTCCCCCACTTCTCACATCATCTTACTATCATCCACAAGCTGCTCAAACAGATCTGCATCAGAAGCAATACCAAACCTTATTTTATGAGAATACATGTCAAAGTCAGCTTCCCATCACCATTTCATAATTTCTGCTGGGAGCAAATGCTGCAGGTTTGCAAACAACTCTGCTCCCACACAGAACAGAACAACTCAGCTCAGCATCTGCAGGACCAGGCTTACAACCCAGGAAGTCCCCAGGACAGAAGATGAAGGGTAGGTCTTCAGCTGGCACAGCAGCTTAGCCACAAGAGCTGGGGTTGGGCCATGTGTACGTAGGTGCAAAACAGACCTGTCTCTAAGGTCTACTTCAAATATGAGGAGAAAGGAGAAAAAAAAAATGACATCAAGGAAAGTTCATGTAATTTATGTATCTAAAGTTTTCCCGCACACCAAAATCTTTACACACATTTTGAGGCACCCATTCTCTTTCAGAAGTCAATCAAGAGACTGCAGGGCTTAGAAATTAAAAGCACAACTACATTTCTACAATTTATACTCGCCACTACCAGAACAAGCCAGAGAAAAGAAGAAGTTTGGTAGAGAGAGGTACAATACACCCACAATGGGASTCCAGACCTCAGGGTGACTCCACAGGAGATCAGTGATAGACTGGAGAGACTTCGGCAGCAGACTTCTGACTGATGAGAAAGTTGACTTGAGCGGAATAGCCCTGAAAAAAAACAGTCCTCAAGCAAAGAGGGGAAAGGGAGAAATGAGACATGCAACAAACCAATGGCAAGGTAAGTAAAAGTTTGCCATTTACTACGTGGGGGGATTTTTCAGGGCTGACTGAAAAGGGAACTGGCCCAAACCAATCAGTTGCCATCATCTCCAGTCATAAGAGACCTGTTTCAAGTCTTGATTTTAACTAACCACACAGAGACACAGAAGGGACTTTTACTAGACCAGAGGGGAAAAAAGAAAAAAAAAAAAAGATAATATGATTTCTGGGAGCTCCTTATCTTTGCTGCATCCATAGATACACTTAGAAGGGATAATAAAAAACATTCTCATTTTGTCCTTCCTGCTTCTCTGAAACAGCAATAACCTTATGCACAGTATTCTTAGCACTTCTGCACCCTGWAGGTGGGGGCTGCTCCTGCCCTGCCCTGGCTTGTGGGAGCAGCCCCATGGCCCAGGGGACACAGGGCCAACAGCTGGGCTTCCTTTAGGCACAAAATCTTTAGATGAGGAGAAAATTGCAAACAAGATTCCAACTCACTTGAATCAAAAAAAGGGAAAAAAAAAAGGAAAAAAATGCCCAAATCTGAAGCGACTCTTTCTTTTAAGTGCAATTTTAGTTCTATGTTCTTTCTATAATAATGAGTTCAAAAAACATTAAAGTTCAAGCGACATAACAGAAGAGACACTGGAGTACTTAAGACAGTGGAAAATGAAGAAAAATAGACGCCATGCAACAGAAACTACTGGGGTCTGTGTTACACTGTACTTTAAGGCAATGAAAAGAAATCCTGCCAAACTACAAAGCAGCAGCATATCAGGCAGGTAATAGTTCTATTTATAGAAAAATTCCATTTATAGTGATGCTAGCATGAAGGGGAGAAAGTGCCTAAAACAAACAGTCCATTATTGGCCTGATGAAAAGCACACTCAAGTCAATGTCAGCCTTTAAATCCACTTTAAAAGACTTTGTGTCAGGCCCTATTTAAGATTCCACTATATGACCAACATGGAAAGAGAGTGGTATCCTGATTCAACTGGAGTCAGCTGGAATTTCATCACTGACTTCAGCAACACGAAGCTGTACTCAGTCAGTGCATACTATCTAAAAATTGAGTGATCCCAAATGAAAAACTAAAATATGCAATATATAGTCAAAAAGACTTTTACAGGAAACTACTGTGGTCATGCAACACATGGATAATAAATGAATTTCATATATATGGATGAAAGCAAGAGTAATAGGAGACAGTCTCAGGTTTTGAAGAGTTTTTCATGTGTTTAAAATATTTAGAAAATGAAATAGAATTTTAATCTTATATATATTATTGGAGAATTCTTACGATATTTTATTTAAATCCCTCAAAAATAGAATCAAAATGATCTACTGCCATTAAAAACAAAATAAAAAGCAATTCTGAGAGGAACTGCTTAGCTTCTTATCCTTACATAAAATTTCTGAAATATTAATTACCGCTAAAACACTGACCTAGAGAAATACTGTAAGGAAGTAAAGAAATGCAATGTGTTAAACTGTAATTCAGAATCTGGATGATGAAATCACAAGCGAGATACCTTTTAAAAGTGAAATATATACATTCACAAGCATTTCATCAGTATGTTCGTAAGAACTCTTAAATATTTTCTCTCCTACTACTGCTCTTCCTAGATGCAGGGGGGGAAAAAAAGCTTCTTTTTCTTTACAGTCTCATTTCCACTTCTGACGTCTGCTTCTCACATCAAGGCTAGTATTTCAGTGGAAGAATTTTCCTAACAGACAAAGCTGCTATGCTTAAAACCGYGGTGAGACAATTCCAGATATCCCTCTGAGCAAAAGGGCCTCGGGAGAGCGTTCCTGTTAAAGGGCGATGGATTCCAGGGAAGAGCCGACAGAGGAGCGGACGAGCACTCCCGCGAACGCGAAACGAGAGCAGCACCGTTAATGGCAGCCKCGATAAATACCAGCCGAATCAGCCACCACCAGGCAGCTCCCGCAGAGCCCTTCCGCAACACGGCCCACTTCCAAGCCCGCTGCAGTCCGTACACATGTATGTATACGCACTCACACATATATACACACATACGTATAACGTGTGTGTGTGTGTGTAAAAACCATTACCACCACCTTTCTGGAAGCCAGTAAATCAGCAGTGGGGGACGCCTGCCTTCCTGTCCCAAAGTGGTACCCTGGCCTGGTCTTCACCCTTCTGTAACAGGTAAAAAAAAAGGTTCCCTTTAAGCCGAAAGACCCCTCCGGCCATGCAAGTGGATGACCACATTCAGTTGTGCGAGAAAAGCAGTTTCTTTAGGAGATCAGGATCCTTCTAAAACTCTACTGCAACGCCGCTGATGTCACCCCACGACATGAGCGAGGCACACACCAGTAGGTTTATTCTGCTGTCGCTACTGCTGGTAAATATGACAACTGGGCAGAAACAGTCACAGAGAGCTGCTTTGCTGGTAACAGTGGAAAAAGGGGCTGGGAAAAAAATGAGACAAAAATAACAGTGTGACTATTGGTTTGAAAGCAAATGAGATTACAGTCAGCCAGCAGCAACGGACTCGAAAGTCACCGAGATCTCACCGAGCCTCAGAATTTGTTCCTCGCGATGCTCTGACCCATCATCCTGTAGTTCACTGAGGAACCAAGCAGCTGGGTCACGCAGTGGGCAAATGCACATGGGAGAGAAGCCCTCTTGCTGAGACGGCTGTCCCGGCTGCTGGAGCCCCCTCTGTGACCAATGAACCACGCCAATCCCGCTGCCCACAGCTCCTGCGGCCAAGGGGATGGCGACAGGT
>NW_028186945.1:15447-15639 GCF_003343005.1 Rhea americana
AAAAAAAAAAGCTTACAAAAATTAAACTTATATACGCACATTGTGCAGAAACTATGTACAGAGAAAGAATCATTTTTTTCTCATTTTGAACTAAGAATTATATAACTCTTAGTTTTCTTAGTCTTTGTTTTCTTAAAACCATGCACTGATTTGATAGATGTGGAAACCAACTTCCACTACCCTGAAAGAAAA
>NW_028186945.1:15683-93277 GCF_003343005.1 Rhea americana
AAAAAAAAAAAAAAAAAAAAAAAAAGGAGAAAAAGCAAAGAAGAAATTAATACTAATAATCCAGAGGATTAGGGATCAGAGGTTAGTGCACAACCTTTTAATGAGCAAGGTATTTAAAGACTGATGACACAGTATATTTTTATTCTTCAGTAATTTAGTACAGAAGTTCACATTGATTGCTTAAAAGGCCATTCAATTTTATTTCCCATATTTAATTGTTCTTAGTGTCCAATAAATGGTTGACTAGAGAAAGTAGAAGAYTATTTTATTCTTTCTATAGCATTAAAGATACCGTCAAGCCCAATACACTCATTCACACGCCCTCAAYGTGCCCTTCATGTTTTCACAAAACTGTGTAGATTACCTGTTTTTCATTACCAAAACCTGAAACCCTCCAGTATTCAGGCTCTGTAGTCTGAACTAAACCTCTCACAGGTGCATGAACAAAAAGGATGTATTYTGCGATTGCCAAGGAGAACTTTATATATAAACATCAAAGAAACTATATGCTTGCATGGTAAAATTTTGTCTTACCTTACAATTTACATCTTCTACAAAAAAAAAAGTTTGCCTGTTAAGACCTTACATCTTTTTATGGCTTGGATTTCTTTAAGTCTTGCCCTAAGATCAGGAAAACATGCTTAAAGTTCAGCATRTGCTTAAATTCACTCATCATCTGTTCATCTTTCGCCTTGTCAAAAGGGAGAACAAACATAAAAAGCATAGGAAATGCTGTTTTACCTAATAAGCATTTATTGCATCTCACTACACAGTTAAATTATGTCACTTAGTGAAGATCGTGATTATTTCCTAGGTACAAAGTTATTTTTGTATTTTTCCAAGAATTATCTAGTCATCTAGATACCATACACAATTTCTATACTCTTTATATTATACAACTAGGTTAGAATTCATAGGTTAGGTTATAATCTATTTTATTTATGTAACACCTAGATACTGAGACAGTGAAGAGTTGTTGAATCCCTGCTGGGAGGTTGGACTAGATGATCTCCAGAGGTTCCTTCCAACCTTACTGATTTTATGATTCTATGAATATAGCTACATGCCTTCAAAATCACCAAAATCTGAAAAAAAAAAATCAACAGCTTTTAATTTGTATCTTTTCTCAGCATTCCTATGATGTAAGAAAGCATTATCACCATTTTACATATAGAGAGCTGAAGCACAAAGAAATATGGTTCAGATTTGCAAAAGGCTGTACGGAAGTTAAATGCCCAGATTGTCTTATCTTAATTCCTAACATGTTACCCTTACTTTCAACAGAACTCCCAAGGTGAAACTGCTAATGCCATTGAACTCAACAGGATATTTTACAATGATTTCTACAGGATCAAGATTTCATCCGCTAACTTCAGTAGGATTTTTACCTAAATAAGATTTGGAACCTTTTCTTTGTAGCAATTCACAATATTTTATCATGTACCACTAAGTAACTAAAAAGAGAGCTAGTTTCACTACTACGTTTAAAGAGAATCTCATTCAGGAAAAAATACAGATTCTTCATAAAAATAAATAAATAGTATACAAAAAGTTTCATCAAAATACATACCTGCGTATGAAATTTCAATTAGCTTATATCTAGCATTTAATACTGATCATTTCAAAGATCATCACTGTGGAAGGGAACAAAGAAACATTAACAAAAAGAGGAAATGGTGGAAAAATATTTGTTTGAAAAATAACAATGTAGAGTTTTTGAAATGTAATCACATAGTTGAACCAGTACAGYAATATTAAATCTGTAATCTACTTAAGTATTTATTGACTGACACCCATGACAAAATAACTGTTGCCCTAACAGAATTCAGATCTAACATTTTTTAAGTTTCACAAATAGTTCACATAGCACACTTACAAATAAATCCATTAATATTGAAAGATAGATCAATATATGCACAATATGAAAAACAGTTTTGGCGGCTTTATGTTCTCCGCAGAACAGCTTTACCTACTGGTGATTAATTTTAATTTACTTTAAAGGATTCTATTGCACTGAAACTTTAATTAAAAATGAAATGAGAAAGTCTATAAAGTCTGCATAGCATCAATTACTTGGACTTGATATCCTGCACTTCGCCTACCCTCTGCACATATGGTTTCTGTTAAAGTAATTGGAAAGCACTTCTGAACAATGTCACCCACACATCCATTCTRAGAGCTAGGAGATATATAACTATTAAACGTCACTAATATTAATAAAGAAACAATTAATTCTTCATTACCTATTTCTAAAGTACACCATCAAACTCCTTCAGTTCAAACACAAATAAAACATTGCACATGCCTGTCAGTGAAATAGGTAATCACCATCGTTGTTGCAATTTATACAGCTTTCTATTGTAAGTCTAATGCCTCATTTATTTATAAAGCTTTTTGGCTGACATTATAAATAACCTCTTTGAAATATTAAAAAAAAMCTGGCTGTTATTAAGCAAATCTCATACTTCTTGTCAACTATTCCCTTATAAAATGTTGTTTTTGATTTGCACTACACTTTCTTTCGATGAACAGAAAAAAAACTTACATTTGTAAGTGTTACTGTTTCAGTAGAACACATGAAATGCTTTCTGTTGACTTACGTTTAAAACAGATATTCAGCAGAATAATTTCAGCCCCCCTCCCCAAAAAACAACTATTAACAAAATCCATTCACAAAGTTTTCAGAAAATGCTGGTGAGTTTTTACATTAGGAATAGACTGGCTCAGCAGCCGTAAAGCGTCTGATTTAAAGATCACAGTCAGTGAAAAGACTCCAACTCACTACCAACACCGGTTTGGATCTGATACAAGAACAGCTCAATGTTAATTATTAAAAAAGCACAAAATTGTCACATTCTTCATCTGCTCCAACCAGTATCAAGTTACAAGCCTCTGAGGTGTCTCTGGCACACTGCCTGGACTATTTATTGCTATTTCTAAATTAGACACTTGTGTAAGAATGTCAATTTTAAATATCTTTGTTTAAATGAGCCTGATAAGAGATGACCAGATATACATTTTATGAGATTGCTGAATAATTATGTTACATAAAGACAGCTTGTGAACTTTACAGCACTGTTAAATAATGACAGAGCACGCTCACAAGGTAACTTGTGAATTTAGCGCTAAAAGAATAAGCTATCACAGGCAATAAAAAGTGTACGCTCTAAATCTTTAAAAACAGAAATACTAAGAAAGTCAACTATAACCCATGGTAAGAACAACTCCTGAGCTCTACATACAAGAGTAATAGAGAGCCGAAGGTGCCTTTTATCAATCCTGCTAACACAGTTCCAGCAATTGTTTTCTCCATTCTGTAAAATATGTTTCCACTGTCTAATGCAGCAGTCATTAAAGTTTCCCCTGCCTCGCTCGGCATAGCTAACGATGCCATGTAATAACCGAATGCAATCTCTAATGAAAAGTCTACCAAAGGCTCTCTGCAACAATACTGCTTGTGATTTAGTATTTAGTATTCTGAACTTGTTCATCCTCCATATTTTATTCTGTGGATATTATCACCACTCAGAAAATTACATTTCAATGAACTTGTCAGGAAATAAGTAATAAATTAATCAGGCAGCATAAACCAATTACAGTCATTTTCTGTGTGTTTTCTTTTAGGGCTTAGGCATGAATGCAATACTAGCGGCATTGTTTATTACTGTGGACAGTTTAAAAGGACTATTGGTGATAAGCAGTAACTCTGCTTGAAGGAAGGGGATGGGGGGGGGGAGCCCTTCCCACTCTAACGAAGTCATTGCAGGTACAAGTGCCACCTTTAATGGACCCAGGGTTTCAGCACTGCAATTAGGAGGTCAGAGCCCTTCGTTTCTGTGCTGTTTCCAGAACGCTGCGATGATAAAGGTACGCTTAGTGCCAATCACGCTTTTCACAGCAAAAAATCGGTGGCCAAGCTTCCCAGAGAAAACATCCGACCTCATCCTGCTCATGGAGTTACTGCTGTCATCAATGAAATTCCAGCACAAAAACACATCTGAATGTTTCCTTCCCATGTTCCTGGTTCCTTGCTACCTTGTCCCCCTTGTCACGACAACAGTGCATACGGACCCTGGAGCAATGTCAACTGACACAGGGGACAAAGCTGGCTACGGATTGTTTAACATCTGTACAACAGGTCACTGGAAAAGCGACGCAAGGCCTAATTTCAAAGTGCTTAGCTGCCTGAAGTTGTGGAAAGAAAGTTTCAATAAACGGAAGCAGAYTAGGTGCCAGAATCCACCTAACATATTTGGGCACTTTGCAAAGCGCCACAAGATACCTACGTGAAACTTCAGGCATCCATATAGGTTTGCAAGCCTAGACCAATCTCTTCACCAATGTCAGGAGTGACACAGGAAGGTGCCTACAGGACTCAACTGTCATTATGAGTATCTAAGTGTTCARTTTGGGAGCAACTGGGGCACACTAGGCTGATGCCTACAGCTAAACTGTGGGAAGTACTGTGGRAAGTGGCAGGACCTGGATGTAGCGTGACCGCCCTCCTCCCACACCGGACTGCTAAGAGAAAGCCAGCCTGGTGCACAGTCCACGGAGGAACCATAGCTCCAGCCAGATCGCCAGACTGAATGATCAACAACTGATCAAGGCTGTAAAGTGTGCCAGGAAACACACTTGCCCTCAAACTTAAAAATAGCTTTTATTTCTYGTATGATTTAACGCTCCTTTTTCTTGTAACATTCCCTGCTTTTGACCAAAACTTCTAAATCGCTTCTACTGGAGAGGAAAAAAAATAAATGTATTTCTTTACTGCTACAACCACGGCAGCACTAACACAGCCTAGTTATAGTGAGCTGAGCTGAGCTTTTTTCCTCTGTATCACCAAAGCAGGCAACTTGCAGCAGACATTCAAACTGTTTGTACCTACCTTCTACAACAGACCTCAAAGGTATGTACTTGAAAAAYCAGATTAGTGTGCTTTACAAAAACATTTGATATTGATGATGTTTCTACTAAATACGTGCAATGAGCAACACTACCAGCTGCATTAACAGCCRATGGCCTCCAAACTAACAGGGACAGAGCAGCTGAATTGGTTCTTGATCCAGGCGGTGTGAAAATTCASGAAGAGAGCAGCACACTGGTTCAGCACCTCTGGTTTAAAGCACTGTGCTTATCTTCATAACTGAATCAGCCAGAAAGATATTTTTCTGTTTTGTAAACAAATAAAGTTCAGATTCTGAGGCAAAAGGCACCCTCTAGCATGGCATGAAATTTCACAGTAAATTACACAGATGCAAATTTCAAAACTCTATCTACTTCTGGACAAGGCCCATGTTACTGTCCTACACATAAAAGCAAGTCAAGTGCCATAATCTCTTTGCTTAACAACAAAATCGAAAAGGAAATAAAGTCTATCTGCGTAGCGTCTTCAAATGCACCCAGTTATATTCTGCAATGATTCACTGCTAAATAAAAACTTTCCAACAGACTACTTTTATTGATACACAATGAGGATTTTATGAATACAAACATACTTTAAATGCATGCAATATTTAAACTCTTAAATTTAGTCCTGCAGGGGTAATTACAGATGTATCATACACCTGCCAGACCACAAACCATGCTATAGCATCAGAGTCATGTTTGTGAATTTTATCTGTGTCTTGTCTTGACTAGGAAAAAAACCCAAGTAGGTTAAGCTCAAGGAGTTCATTTTCACTGCCATTTTTTAAAGGCTGAATATTGTTTAACCTTTCCCCTGTGGTCTGCATGAAATTCCTAGAGGGCAGTTCAAGGCTCATACGGTCTAATTAAAAGCAGGATTTATTAAGACTAGAATAAAACAAATTAAAATAAAATAAAATTTGTCATAACATATATGTAGGCCTACACTTGGCACGAAGTAGGCCAGAAGTGTAGTAAAAAAATACGTTACAGCATTTAAAGAAAAAAAATATCTACCAAGTACTTTTGTCACCGAGCTGRCTGCCAAAGTAATATCCCACCCTCATGACTTTTCCAATTCTTTTTTCTCCTTCATTTATCCTCATACCAGACAGCTCCTACCAAAATGTCATGTTTTCTCATATGCTTCCCCTATATTCATTTAAAACTGTTTAATTCACTTAATGGTTTCAGACACTATTTTCTTGCTTCCCCTTTTTATCTCATCATCCTGTACTTTCAACTGTACTTTCAACTGTACTTTCACTGTATCTAAAACGGATAGGCTGAAGTTCATATTATGTCCATTTGTGTCGAAGCCTCATCTCTGACTGTAGTACAGATACACTTTTCGAAAGTATACTTGACATTAATATTGTTCTGTGTCAAAAAACACTAAGAAGAGAACCAAAACAATTTATTTCATTCTGTTAATAAAAACAAAAATGGGCCAACAGCATCTATACACCTATACAGCACTGGGGAAAACTCCTCTAAAGTACCAAGAAATGGGGAGCACATTTCACCAGCTGAACCCAGCACTACATGGTGGCAGTAAAACAGCAGCACAGGTTTCAGCGATTTGTCATTTCTCAGGAGGCTTTTCCCAACAATCCATCTTAACAGCAGCCATTCCTATAGCAGCAGCATTTAGAAAAAGCGTTGAATTGAAACCTTTAACCCACTTTACCACAATCAGAACTAGGAAAGCTTTGGCAGATAAGCAGGTCTACTGCAGAAACAAAGTTAGAAATTCTCTAAGCGGTACATTCTGCAGCACAAGTTCCCACGTTTCCCTGGTTCATCTCCGTGCCACAGTGCAGGAGCCCTTTCAGGTAACCTTCTTTCTATCTATCTTCAAATTACATGCGTTCCATTTCCTCATATTATCCTTATGTCATTATGGGTCAGGCAAAATGATTTCTCTCTCTTTTTTTGTTTTTATATATATTTATATACCTCAAAAAAGCTAAGTGGTTATGGGGCCCCATCATTTTAGTCACCATTAGCAGATACTTAAGTCTTTCCAATCTGCTCTCATGAGCCCATACTTTCAGCATCTCGAGCTTGTTTAGTTCACTAGTTTTCAGTGTGCAAGTTTCCYGGTGTCAATGCCTTACCTTCCAAAAGAGAATATAGTTCCAGTAACACTCACTTCAGTGTTTCTCTATTCTGGGAAACAAAACAAAACAAATAAAAACAAACAAATGCACCATTTTCCCCAGTTGCCCTTAATTTGACTTCACTATGGTCCACGTTAACAGAAACAGCAGCTAAACCGTCTTTGAAACTTTATTCACCATAGCCAGAAAAAAAGAAGRAAAAAAGACTGGTGAAATGCCTTTAAAACATGCTTTAATCTAGCTGGAATGCCATAAATTGCTTCCAGATGTGCTCCATACAAAAGTCAATCATAGCTATTTATACTGACACTCTGCAGTCCAAACAATCTGAATCCAAATGCCATGTCTCTGCTACAATAAAGCTATAAATGTCAGTTTTGTTGAATTTGGAGAGGTGTTGAAGAGTTCATGCTAGTTTGCTTTCTGGGCTATTTGTTAGCCAGCAATTATTAAAAAAAGGATTTTTTTAAACCCTTTTAAAATGGATCCTTTCCTTGCTGAGCTATTCTTAAAGCACACCTGACACCTTCCAATCATGACCTTGAAAGTGCCACAGGTTACAAGTTGAAATTCATTTCATAAGTTAGAAAAATGTACTGCTTCGGCTATGAGCCAAGAATAACTGAAGGGCTTGGCAAGGCTCCCATGCCCTCCCTTAGACCGAACACACACGTAGTACACCTGGGACTAAATGAACTGAAGTACAGTAAAATGACACACCAACTGCAATAATACCTCTATTCAATAATCTTCCAGGGCATGGAGAGAAAAACATATATTCTCACTATCAAAAAAAAAAGAAAAAAAAGTAGTTTAGAAACTGTATCCTAATCAATTGTTTTGCATGAGACACATGGCCATCAGAATCAAAGTGTTCTTCGCTTGGGAAAATTAAATAACCAGCATTTAGATGAAAAGATGACCTACAGAGTTATACTGCACTATTTCAGGAAAATATATCATTTTTGTGTAGTCTCCACAGAATTTTCTTGTTCATTTTTATAGACTTCATTAAGATGTTTTTCCCTGCAAAAGTGCACCTGCAGTTCAATTCACATATAAATGTTCATAATTTTAATTTTGGCTTTTTGTCAGTAACAGACAACAGGGAATTTTCTTATCATTGTATACAATTTTGGGAATTAAAATGTTTCAAAAACATAATATATAAGGACCTTACTCTTTAACTTTCCTGTCCTTTTATTTCCCTTGATGTTTGTTTTCTTATCCCCTACTCCAAAGATTTCCTTTGCCTTCCCTCCATTCCTCAGCTTCTCCAAGGTTCAGAAGACCTTCCCTAAAACGAAGTTGAAGAATATTCTTTCCTCTCCGGCTAAGCCATAACATTGACCGTCATTTGTCTCTTATTTTCAGAGAAGGGAAGCAAATTGTACAAAATGTGGTAGTTTAAAACACAAATCTGTACATAAATGCAGAATAAATGAGACACTTCAAAACCAAGGTTTTTACTCTCATTTCAACCTACCGGGAACTTAGTTTTTAATAAATCTGTTCAGTCACAGATTATACAAATGACTGGAGAAGCAGCAAACGTAATACCTGTATTTAAGAATGGGGGAGGAAGCTATCTAGTGAACTACTGAGCCATCAGTCTGGCCTAAATATTATGCAAGGTTTGATAATCAATTTTGAATGGAATGTAATTTCTGTGTAATTGCAGGGGGTTGGAGCAAAGATAAGCGCCACAGAAGCAGAGAAGCTACCAAGTTAAGAGAGAAATTTGGCACAAGAACAAATGATTAAGAATTGGCCATGAATCCCTCCAGACTGGAATTTACAAGCACATTTCTAACCCTCAGAAGGGTGAGGCTCTGTAACCACTGCCCCGTGGGATTAGCATGCAGGAAAAACTTTTTACAGTGGACGCTGATAAATTTATATGATACAGTATCTTGAAACAGCAGGGGATAAAATTTGGCAATGCACAAGTTGCTTTCCACTCCTGTATCAGCCAACACTCACGCACCTTTAGTCTTGACGCATGTCAGACAGTGAGATTTTTTTCAATGCTGGTTCTCCACAGAACAACAACTAACTCTTGCAGGAAAAGTATAGGGACCTGTTAAAGCAATTAGAGGGCAACACTGTTGTTCAGTGATACCTACTCTACTGACATATTTCTTCTTTTTCTTCCACCCAACTGGTGACACTAAACTTCATAAACTTCATTAATGGGTCTACACTTCAATCTATGTCACTTTACATCCTCGAGCTACTAAAACGCACATGGAAAGTCCTCTTGACCTCCCACCTTGATGTAAAGACCTAACCACTGCCTCCAAATATGCATATACTCTCTGTCACAAACCCACCCACAGATATTTAACATCTTATTTTAAGATAAACGTATGCCCAAAGTAAATAGCTACTTTATTCCACATACACAATCCTTACCTTCTTCTCCACCAAAGCTTTTTCTCTGGCATATCATTCTCTCCTCACCTGTTTGTCAAGCTTATCACTTAGATCACAAACTTTCTGAATCTGGGACTTATTTATAGCCTTGTGACAAGGCACCAGCCACACTCTGGGACACAATAAAAATCAAGCAACTGTGACAGTAATAACTGACACTAATCACTATCACTTGCATTAAACACTATGAATCTGTTCTGCCTTTGCAGCTGTGCTGTGATTCTTCTAAARTACTAAAGGAGCTGCCAGCAGACTACATATTAGATTATTAATTCAACCCATCCTTTCCATCCAACAAAAAGTACTATATCTCCAGATCTGCATAGCTCCTGCATTTGTGATGGCTGATCCCCAAAAAGAGATAGGAGAATAAAAGTCAGTGGAGTTACCAAAATATACAAGTCCCTTACGGCTACTGTTTCAAACAAACAGGTTTAGAGCCAATGTAATAATAATAATTTCTATCAATATCATGCAATGTTTTATTTGGTTTAGATTTGTCATCATTTATTGGAAACAATAAGCCTTCCTAAACAAAACTCATACGTCTAAAGTTATTTACTATAGCTTTAAAAGTAACAAATGAAGCACTTCAGTCTCAGATGTGTAACCAGTAGGGAGTTGGCTCGATGCATCAGTTTTTACACCTCTTGCAGTTAAATCAGAGATCCAAATGCAAAATCTAGCACTCAGTGGTGAACTTATAACACTCCCTGGAGGAGTGTGTCCATAAACCATTCAGTGGATTACGCTCATCTATACAAGACTTTATTTTATATACCCTGTCCTCACCAAAAAAAAAAAAAAAAGAAAGAAAGAAAGAAAGAAAGAAAAAGAAAAAAAAGAGCACTAAACTAAGGTGAAATTAAGGTTGTGTAAACTATACATCATTTTTGTCATCCTATTTCTAAGTTTTTGTTTTCCTTTTTGAGACTTCATTAGAAAAATTTTCCACTGTCTTTATCTCACATGGATTCATTTTTCTAAATTGCTTCTTGGCCAGAAACGAGCTCCAAAGAAACACTCAATGACATATGTGGCGTAGCCATGCACAGCTCCAGAGCACTCTCAGGCCTTCATGAGCATGCTCAGCACAGCTAATACACTTCCAAAACTTGCAGCACTGACTTTTCTTAATGATAGTATTTGGGGAGTTTCAAATTACTCCTCACCTACTTATGAGTCTTCCAGACATGGAGTCTCCCTTAGTATATTTTGGTTCTTTACATATACATATATATGTACATAGGCACACACACGTGTGCATGCATGCTCTGTGTGCATATGCACCTACATGCAGTCACACACAGATTGGAGTCAAATCTGTAACGAGTAAAAACCATTGTGATTTCACTGAATTCAATGAAAGCTACACCACATAAGAACACCTGAGGACAGTGAACCTCAGTTTTTACGCCCCATTGACTCTTTCAAAGTTCAGAGAACATAATAAATATGAGTATTTCTAAGGTCCTTCACAATAAAAAAAAGAGCAGAGCACACAAACTAATAACAGGTACAGAGTTTTTTAGCTGCAGTGAATATCGTTCTCCAATGCAGCAAAAAAGCACCCTTGACCTGCTAGAAAAATCAAGACACTATAATGTCAATGCCAGCCTCCTGGTAGGTCAGCAAGTCTCTCGCTTCATTTTGATATGATCAATCCTCCTGAATTTAGGAGTCAAATACCAACATTTTCCTACAACCAAGTGCATTTCACATAAGTCACAGGCAGAAATACTTACCCAACCAAATCTGTACCCACAAAAGTCTATCTCCTAACCATACCATAGAACTCTAGAAAGAGAAAGCATAAGCCTCCTTTTTGAGCTGTAAATAGTTTAGGAACTGGAGACTGAAGGTTCTGCCCAGAGAGTACCATGATTAGAGCTAATAGATACAGAATCAAAGATAAAGTCATATCTAYGACAAGGGCTGTGCAGTATCTTGAATAGTAAGGAATTATTGAAAATATATTCTGCAATAGGGATCTCAAAAACTAAGCAAGAGATCCAAAATATCTGCACTTGATATCGCCCATCAGTCAACACATCTCCTCCTTTTGCTAGAGCAATGATGCAGTCACTAACTAAGCAAAAAGACCAGGTTTAATCTGCCTGTTCCCTTGGCTTCTGCCTAATGTTCTTACAAAAAAGCCTGTTTATTCAAAATGAAAGGACTTCCCTTCAGACAGAAGGGAAAATACAATAAAAATATCCAACAGAATGAAAATTCATAGTCATCTGTGGTAGGTTTTCAACTGTGTAAGGAGTTTTGCTAGCCATTCTAATATTTGTTCTGTTTTTTTTAAAAACAATTTTATTGAAAGTTTTGTCTTCAGAAAAACAAATAGCATTAAATGTCAATAGCATGATAAAATGTAGCTAGAAGCTTGAAGTTTACAGAAAGTTTCTATTTATCACATAGTGATAATTATCAGCCTTCCTCTGGGGCTAAATTTAAAAGGATGTCTACCCATAGAAAAGACTATTATGATTTTTTCCTGTGACAAACAACTGAACTGATTGTCTAGCATATGGCTTCTACAATGAGCTTCCTTCTATGTTATTTATAATTTCTTTATTTTGTAATTTTGGAATAGGTGGCTTCTGAGTCCTATCAGCAGCATTTGAACAGACAATTTCCACAGATCAGAATTTCCACCTATTTATCTTTAAGAATATGGCAGTTACCCAGGTATTCGCACTTACCATAATTTCCCAGTTAAATTCCACTATGAGTTCAAGAAACTTACAGCAACGCAGAGAATGATTTTCATGCTGTTACCTAATACTGCACAGACAGTTTACCTTCAGCTCTTTTGCTTGTAGTCACAAGGATACATACTTCTAAACCCCTGGATTTGCCAGGGAGTATTTCTAGGCATAGGACCTCTCTAGCTACTATAAATCAGGTTCTTGCTGTGTAGGTGCTACTGGAATGTGGGTAGCAGCAACGGCAGYCCATCTGTAGTTCCTCCTTCTTCACAGACTAAGCCAAACCAAGTGGACTGAGTCACGCTAACAGGAATATCACTAACACATTTATCCATTATCTGACCCCAAGCTAAGCAGAAACATGCGCTGAGAATATACAAAAGTGGCTATCAAGTCAATTAGTCAGTTGAAGTAATTATGCCCTCAAGTGTTGGGAAACTGAAAAGCCATTTTAGCTATAAAATATACAAGGAATCCAAGTGTTATGGTCGGTAAGACACAGTAAGGCACATGCATTACTCATTTCACATTTTATCTAGTCCTTGAATGCAGCTCTCAGTGCTCCTGATGCAAGATTTTCATTAAGCATTATATAGCCAAATGTGAAAGCCGAGTAAGACAACCAAACACATTTAACCATACAGACAAATTAAGAGTTTGTCGGCACATTTATAAAATACAACCGTGAGCCTCTTGCATGAGTCAGAAAATAATAACTTTTAAGGCATACTAGTCAATAAAGAATAACCACCCCTCAAAAAATTAAAAGGAGTCTGGTGAGCAATTCTGGATCACAGTTGGCTCGTGTGTTTATCAGTCAAGCTCCAGACACTCATCTTTCCCAATTATGTAGTTCTCTCTCATCACGCCATACTTCAGTGACCACATCTCTATGTCAATGTTTTTTAATTCTTTTATCTTCCACTTTAAAAAGCTATCCTAATCCTTTGCTTATATCATTCTGATGAATTTCCATTATCTTGAAAAAACGTCCACTTCTATTCATTTTTTCCACTGCATTTTGTGGTTGGCTGGCTGGTTGGTTGGTTGAAGTCAGCTAATAAAATCATATCAGAGTGGTGCTTCTTAGTGCAGCTTAAGCAAATACTGCAGTATGAGTAAAATGAGGTATAGTACAATATGCAAGAGAACTCAGAGGCTGAAATGAGAATACAATTCCCCATGAGACAGTTCTATGTTCAAGCCATTTAACTTTAAAACTAGTTCAATATTTGAACAAGACACTATTTTATTCCTATTCAAAGTTTAAACATAGATCACTTAAATCAATCATAAATTCAAACCTCTTTATTTCAGAAACTGTTTCAATATTTAAACGCTTTTTTTTTCATTAATGTAACAGCAGCTCCAAGGCTGCAGAAGCAGAACTGACTTTAAGATCCTTAACAGCAATGCTACTTTCTTGCCAATACATACAAAATGCAGTTCAGGAAAAAGAAAAAACCCACAAAGGCAACACTGTACTTTGCTTCAGAGTTTTAAGAACAAAGTTTGGACAAAGAACACACAGTCTAGTCTTCAGCCCAAGCTCAAGTAAATGCATTTGGTATGGGGTACTTTCAAAGAGTGAAACCCTAATTCCACACTATCCCACCGCTTTTGTCCTCACCTAGGGGAACAGGAGAAAAACAGATGATCAGTGGGATCTATTTAGACAAAAAATAGCCCTCCTTTAGCGATACAACTACTGATAGAGTAACAGAGCTGCAATTCAGAAAAAGAATATAGATCTCTCTTGCTAACCGTCATAATTCAGTCCTCTTCCTCATCCAGTGAAACTATATTTATTCTAGTACCTTAGAAACCTCATGCCAGCATTGCAGATACACATAGCAGTAGCTCTGTGATGCAAAGAACAATTCCAGCTGGTGAAGTAACAACATTTCGTATCTGCATTTCATTTGCATATCATGATCTCAAAGAATTTTACCTAACTTGTCATTAAGATAGATTTTACAGATGGGCTACTTACCACCATGATTCCTAAACAGCATCAATACCCTGCTCTTTGGCACGTGTCATTCTAATCCAACTCATCTCAAACCAGTTTGTTACTAAAAATTAGCTTTCTGCTTTTGATCTTCAGATAAAGTTCCCATTGACAAGGGCAGAACATACAGCTCAGTGCAAATGTTACACTTTAACAACGTCTGTGTCAAACAGTAGAGATGAACTGATCCTTACAGAGCAAACAGTCTTCTTAACCTCAGCGCTGCCCTGTTCTGATTTCTGGTTAACTATGGTCTTCACAATAAAGTTAAAAGAGCCCTTAAAATGAATTAAGTATCTGTATTAGCAGGAGGCCACAGAACCACTGAAAGAATTAGGTTCTATCCTTGTGATAACAACACGCTTAACTTTGCAGGAATTCAGAAAACATTACTTGGTTGTATATGCTATGCCTTACTCACAGTACGCTCCGTCTGCATGGGTAGTAATCATGCTGTTCACCCTGTAAAAGCACCAAGCACTAGGCATCCGAGACCACCACACTCACAGGGAAGGGCAGCTGCCGTTCATAACCAACTTATTCAAACAATGAAAGGACCCTACTTCCAAGAAGCAACAGTCCATTGGAATTATGCAGTAAGTGACCTGTATATTTATTTCCTCACCTTTTTGCACACCTCTAATAAAACATTCAGGTGTAACTGACACAGCACTAACATGCTGTCTTCCAATATTTCACATATAGCATGTCATTGAAAACTCTGTTTGGAGCAGCAAGGTATTTGATGAATCAAGTAGATGAAGCCAGGATGTAGTTATTAGATGCATTACATCTTTAGCACATCATCTGTAAAAATGTCCAGGGTAAACTAACGCTCCAGGGGAAACCTGACCTTTAAGAGGCTCCCTAATACTACATCTAAATTAATGTCAGTGACAGGCACTTCAATCTAAAATAGCAGGGTTCTTTCGTTCCATCTATGCTATCTATTCATCCATTTATTTGTGCGTAAATGCGTGCGTGTGTGCATAAACGAATTTGTGTCACTCTGGCGTTGGTGGCAGGGGAACAAAAGGATCTCATAGATTCTGGTTTCCTATTCCTTACTCCTGTTACACATTCTATTCATTCTGGAAAATTCATTCAGAAACTTTTGAGTGAATGTTAAAAAAAATCCACTCCAAATTATTGTTTTTTGTTTTTTTTTTATAGAAACTAAATCCACTTCTCCAAAGTATCACTTGTACCAACAAAATAAATGTGTTTGAACCAGAGCAGAATGGAACTCTTGCAGCAACCAATACAATAAGCAATGCTGAATTTGTTTTAAGGGTTGGGCTGGGCTCTAACATCACTAGTGGCCAAGATCAAAATCAAAACTGAGATCAGTTTTGCCATTTCAAAATACTGCAAGTACATTTCTGCCTTGGGAGAAGAACAACCCACAACAAAATTTTAATAATGGAATAATTTCATGACAGTTAGCCATGAATCTGCACTAATAATGGTGGTAAAACCTTCACTTATTTCTCTTTTTGCCCCTGTTCTTTTTTGCAGGGGAAGGGTTATGACAAATTGGATGAAACAATTGCAGAACAGCCATTTTGCTGCCCTTCTTCTGGGCTTCCTGGTATATTATTTGTTCCTTTGGTAAGTTTTGTCCCTTCATCCCTTGCCAATACATTAGATATGATTTAGTCCACAAAGAACTGCACTCCTAACAGACAATTATTTAATTGTATTTCCAAGAGAAATCTCTTCATGCAGAGACTGAAGTCTGTACCTTGATGCAAAGGATTTACATCCTGCTCTGAATGAGGACAATTGCATTAGCCAAATCCTAGTGAACTAAAATTGCTAAGTCCTTTCACATTTTGTTGATCAAGAACCTTTTTATTGGAACATTTTTCTTTTCAAATCTCAGGTGGGTAATAAACTACGCTCTAATTGGTTTCCATGCAATGAAGAGCTAGCTACCTTGCATTTTAACTTGAGTTTTTTTACGCACAGTTATATTTTCTTACAAAAGGCCCAATTGATCAGAAATTATTGTGATCCCATATAGAGGTGCTCCTAGAAACACAGTCAGTGCATATAATATTAATGGCAGTAATACGGACATGATATGTTTCAACTCTCCTTTCAGCTAAACATTCTGCCTCTTTCATACTAACATCATCGTTCAGCCCATGAGGCTACATAAACATTGTCAAACCTGGTTTCAATACAAAGAGAGCACATTAATGTTCCCACTAATATACATTTCCCAGTAACCACCCTATTAGACTGCTTAGTTCAAATCCTATGACATATCCCATAACATATCAGATACTTCAGATTCAACAGATCAAAAGATATACACATTGTCAGCATCATATGTAAGTATTAGAAGACTTTGTTATTGTGCGTACTCAAGACAAAATCTCCCACTGGGCTCCCAAGAAAATATGCCCACGTAAATCATAACCCTTTTCTTTTGTTCTAGGTGAGAGCCATTCCCTTCTTCATGAAGCTCCAGTAAATAGGCAGAGAAATAAGAGACGCTGTTCAGAAGGGATAACCTTTTCCATGACCTCAGACAATATATCTGAGACCAATCCAGTGACTGCTCTCTTAAGCTGTCTCAAAATTTTGCAGGCAAGTAGGTGGCTGCTAAGTGTAGTGAACCTGATACGGAAATTCCCTGACTTTGTTGCTACAAACCTTCTGTGATAAATTGAGACGTTCTTCCAGACAAGTCAGCTTTGCCTTGGGCCACCTGACTTGGTACATGGCAACAAWGAGGCAATACCAGTCCTAGAATAAATGGATGCAGCTGCATGTACTAAAGCACTGCCTTGCAAGTTAAATCTCAGGCCAGCCTCTTTAATAGGCCTATGGTCTCACAAAGCACAGTACTCATACTGCACAAACAGTGCATTACACACAACATTATGGTACTCTTCTTTGTCAACCTGGCTTATAGGGTGGTTTACTGTGGGTTAGGGACCAACATACTGGGAGMTCACACTTCAGTTTTCAAGTTCAGCAGCTGGAAAAGCAAAAATCCTCAGACACAAAGTTCATTAACATGGCAATCCACGGCCAGATTTCTTAAATATTGCAGTAAGATACAATTTTACATTTGGGTTATGATATTTAAAAGTATTTAATGCAGCTGTAAGTCAGTAAATACTTAGTGGTAAGGACAGTTGCTATTACTGAGTTACGCAAAATATATCTRTTTTTAAATAAAATGAATTTAAAATGACTTTTACTTAATATAGTGAAATTAAACACACAGAGCCAGACACACTAGCTTCTACTCTGTTGAGGAACACTTAATACCTTGAAGACGTGAGAAGCAGGAAAGAGATTTAGGGATTTTGAGGGCAGCAGGGAATTATTCTAAAGCCATCTGATTTCTTAAAAGAAAAATCAAAGTTGAAAGAAAATTGAATTAATCCCAGAAACATTTAATGAATGCCCCCCACTAATCAAACTATGGGGAGCACTCAACATAGATAGAGTGAAGTCCAATCAACCTTTGAAATAAACAGTCGTCTCTCTGAAGTCCTTTGACTCTTTTGGGTTCACTAGATTTGACCCAGAATACATAATTCTGGATAGCCACTGATCTCATATGGTAGATCCTCAGAGGGTGTAAATCAGAGCAACTCCACTGACTTCAAAAACCTCTGCTCTGATTCACCTCATACCAGCTGAGCCTCTGGCTCCAGATGTCTGCATGCAGTCATGAATTCTTGATTTCAGTACACTTCAACACAGCTAGAAGAGCAGTAGAGCTCAAAAGTTGTTGTTGTTGTTAAGTAAAAATGTTAATTAAAATTAACAACTGAAAATATCCTATAAATTCTGATTAGCAGTTGAGATTTATTTTGGATATGTAGGTTCAAAGTATTTTTGCTTTGGGCTTGAAAGTTCCCTTTTAACTTCAGCCAGCTTCCACTGTCAAGTTTGCAGGAAGAAGTTTAATAAAATTTAAAAGTCATTAGTGCATACTGCACACTTTTTGATGTACAGTGTGCCTACTAAAATGCAAGCTTTCAAAAGCCATGATCTGAATACTGTAWTATGTCAATCAGAAGAAGGTTAAATATCCCTGTCAGAGCTATTTCAACCTTCCAACAATCCAATTACTTATACCATGTTAGACCTTCCAACTCTGTGAATGTAAACTGTTTACACTCAGGCAGCTAGGGTTGTATTGATAGGGTTGTACATCACGAATAATTTTGTCAAAATACAATGCTTCAGACATAATTGCCAGAAGAGATGTAACATGTAGGCTTGCAGCCTTAAGTGCAACTGTCTGGCACATATCACCCTTGCAGGATGCACCAACATGTGCAACATTGTTTAAAAGCAATGTGAGAAAATAGCACTAGGACTGAGTATTATCCCCCTCATTCACAGGGCTTTCTAAAATTTGCAGTAATCTAAAATACATTAATATGGTACAAATTCACTTGTCTCAAGTTAGCATAAACAAGATTTCTGAAGATGGCTAGTTCGTATGGTTCATTTTGGCAGATAACATCAAATACTTTTCTCTCACTCCCAGATTAGGTAAGTGAATGCATGTCCTACAAGCGGTGGTTCTAAAAGGCCTTCTAAACAAATATGCATGAGAAATACTTAGTCTAATAGATTCCTAGAAATAGGATTCTGACTTTCTTACCATGGCTCTACTATTTCTGAACAGTTTTGGAAAAAGAACATCAGCCTAAAGAAGGAGGCTTAGAGAGTTCTTCCTACAAATTCTTTCATCTCAACAGAACCAACATTTCAGGTGCTTTATGCATTCCAACAGTATCAAAAAAGAATAAATTCAACCTTGCCATCAACAACTGATCCTTCTGAAATTCAGACTCAATTCAAATTCCATCATTTCTTCCTAYCCTTCCAAGAATTGCAGCATCCTCTTATGATAAAAATAATTTATATACACACACATCTCAAATACACACACAAACATACATATGTCTATAATGTCCACAAAGACACGTCAACCACAGACCAGAATAACTCCAGTTTAGCTGGTGAATCATGTTAGCTGCTGGCATAATGATCTCTGAAATTCTGGTTCTCCCAGTGACTGTGCATAGTGAACTGAGGAGGCCTCACATCACTATCAGCTTTGATGAAAGAAACATTGTTTATAACAAGGAACAAACCGCTGAAAATATTACTGTGGATAAATTTACAAAATGAGGATACAGTATCTTGACACCTGCCTGGGTGGGATAGAGAACCAAGTGTTGGGAGGGGATCTCACCTAAATCTTGTCCTTCCACCAGCATGGATCTGGTGCTTTTTAGACTCTCCAGAACAGAAAGAAATTGAAAATTAAAAAACTGAAAATTACAAGTGTAAGACATGAGACCTCATAAACCCTGTTACTGCAGTGGTTTTGAATGTATTGTGGAATTCACCAATAACTGACAAATGACCTCATTGGTAATTCATTTCCTACCATTTTATTGGAGCCCATCTTCTTGAAAAGATGGTAGAACAAGCCAGCAATTCATTAGCTCAATACAATAGCCAATTTTTGAAAGACACTTGATCTTACAATCTTTCTACTTGTATGTGGCCATGTAAATACAGCATGAGAGCTTCCCTTCCACACTTAGTACATGCATACTGTTTTAGGCAGTGTCATGCACTCTCCTTTTGCTACACCACCAGAAGCCCGCAGGATGCACAAGCAAGAGTAATCTGGGTTACTTAATCAATAGTGTATGTATGACCACTTGGGTGGCCAGCAGAAAGTTCACTTTCAATTTATAGCATAAATTTTGCCTTACGCAATTTCTCTCCTGCTGAAATGCCACTTCTGAGGTGCCACCAGCAATACATGTTGAGTAATGGAGACCACCATGCTCGGCACAGGCAGGGAACTGAATGCTCTTCTGTGCTGTGCAGACATGCCTATTGGCATGCATCACATAACTTGGAGAGGCAAAACTAACAGTAAGCTGCTGAGCCACTTCCCTGTGAATCATTTTTATTTCTGTGGCTTGACTCCTAAGTTTCCTTTCCCTCGCCTTTCAAATTGATGCTGTAATTTGGTCATACTGTAGAAATCTGTATCTCAGTAGGTACAATATTCTATAGAGCCATATTGGCCTCTGATATTTAGGAGATTACTCCTGATTCATCAAGGCTTCCTTGATGACTTACAATGGCTTGGTCAGGTCACAGGGTACAGGCTGCAATTTCCTTTGCCTTTTTATTTGTATTAATCAGTAGTTTTGGACTGTATATCTTTCCATTTCCTTGCACGCTTCAAACATCACTGCATTATAGCGGCACCTGGTGGGATGGGTCAGGGCTGGAAAATACGACCTAGCAAACAAGACTGCCTCAAGTTGAACAGGTCTTAGTTTCAGAGAACTCCAAATTATACATAATGAAAACGGAAATCAACATTATTTCTTTCTTCTTGTCTATTGGCGTTAAATGTTTAAATTAGTATCACTGAACCATACCCTACTGTCCACTAAAGACACGCAAAATGTTGCAAGAGAACAGAGCGAACCGCAAGCCACCTCTGAGAAACTGGAGCCAGAAGGACCTAGGAGACAGACATCAGCACACCACAATACAATACCAAAAGGGGTGAGGGTGGGGAAAATCAGATACATAACTAATCTCTAATGCCTCTCAATTTTTGATTCATTAACTATCATTAAAAATTTATAAGAGTGTATTAGAAGTAAGGCTTGGTTCAACCAGTCACCAGGAATTCTAGCAACAGAGTGACACACTGAGCCCTTTTCTTTTGATTACCGAGTTCAATCTCATCATTTTTTATTTTATAGAACAAAAGCATCAAATTCAGCTTCAGAAATACAATGTTCAAAATATAGTGGCCAATAAATGTTTCATCTTTTTCACAAACTAGACCTTAAAGAGCTTCAGTTATTTATTTTTATAGCAGTAGTATACATATGTGTATGACACAGTAAAGGATACTGATCTCTGAAGACCTCAGATTATCTTAAACTCCCAAAAATCAATATCAAATCCTGTGTTTATGGTAGTTTTCATTATTTATTTTAGAATCTAAGAAAGAGGACAGTGGAGGCTGCCAGTTTTGTAGAAAAACAATCCAACGAAGTTGCATTCAGATTTATAGGTGGAACACTACATTACAAAAGAAGTCATTTCCCTCCAACAGTTGAAAACATTGTGGTTCATCATAATTTTGTTAAAATTACTACTCCCCTTTTGATTACTTTAGTCCCTCTACTATAGCCAATGCTGAGGGTGTGCAATGAAGTCAAGGGCTCCTACAGGTACAGCTGCGTTCAAGGCAACTATTGATTACCAGATTGAAGCCGTTAGAATGGGTGTTGCTGCARTCTCCAGGTACTCTGAGCAAAGGCATTTCCGTGTACCTGCAAATGAATACCAGCCATATGAGACTATGGTGGCTGCTTTTAAGACTAACAATTCTAGATTAATTTAAAAAATTGCAAGTTCATTGTATATATGAAAAGAGGAGGAAGAAGAAGAAAAGAAGGACAAAAGAAAGAAAGAGAAAAATTAGAGAGCATTATCCTCCAAAAACATTTGAATGGGAAGAGCATCAAAATATGAGGATTCTCAACTCCTTAGACAAAAACAAACCCTTTAAATTATGGCTGCTTAGCCAAGAGAAGTAAAAAGCTGTAAAAGTTCAGATCTGCATTAAGTATAATTTTTCATCTCCTATGAATGTAATTGGGTTTATTAAGAACAAGAAGAAATAAGAGTCTTAAGCTAGGGAGTACACAAATGATAGATTATATAAATACTAGTTTGAAATATGCAAATACTATACAAAAAATTAATGAAAAGGGACTCTAAATATTGCTCTCTAGGCTTGATATACATTTAAGATCTAGTCTCTCACTTTGGTAACAAACTTAGCACTATTTTCAAGTATCCGAAATACAACTTAAAATCAGTACTATCTGTTAAGTAAGGTCTCTTTTCCTCTTATTTAATTTCCCTACTCTCATACATTTTGTCTGGGCTGTTTTAAAGTCAATGCCCTTTGCCTTCATACAGTGTTAACTCACACCACATAGKTAGCTTCCCCAACAAAAGAAATACCAACAACACAGCAACAATAAAATGTTATAGAAAAACAGTATTGCTATTATATAAAATGATTGTATACACTTTATCTGAAATATTGTGTTCTATTCTTGTCACAAGAGCAAAGTGCAGATATGAAGAATTGTTAGAATTATTACAGGCACTGGAAGAGTCCTGCAGGGTACAAACTGGAAACACTGATGGGAATCCTTTTAGCTTAAAGATGAGCTATCTAATAGAAAGCATATTTGAGGTGAACAGGACAAGATACACTAGATATTCCTATTTATAACGTATAAATACCTCGTAGAATGCACTGCAGTTGCACCACACTGGCATCAAAAGTGCAGCTGGATTCAGATAAGGTTTAGATAAATACATTTTTTAAAAAGTGTTACATCAGAGAGGATTTAAAAAACACAAGTCTTCTTGYTACAGGGCAGAGACCAATGCCTAACAGATAGGAGTAAGAAGAAAACACTGTAACGTGAAAGACACTTAAAAGTTTATTGTAGGGCTTTCTGCACTTCTGTCTGAAATAGCTGGTTCCGGCCTCTCACAGGGAAAGGACAGCGAGCTAGACAGACGCTGGCTTAATCTGGTATGGCAACTCCTATATTCTTATCAGATAATCTGTAGTAACCAGAGTGACAATGGATGGACACCCATTCTAGTAACAAATAAATAAATAACCTATCTTTCTACTTCTCAGTGCACTGAACTGAATTATGTTAGGTTAAGTGTTGTCACACTGAATAATCTCAGACCATATCACATCCCCAAAGACACTACTCAGTATAACATATAGGACAGCACAATGATATTTGCTATAGATCTGAACTGAGGGTGAGAAAAGAAAAAAATAGTTTGAAGTTTAGTGAAACCTACAGCACCTACTGTTGTAGTAAAATTATATTAGAATATTTTACTTTTAAATGCTGTCCTATTGCAGAAATAGAAATTGCTCAAAGATTCACAGCACCTGCCTCTTCTCTTTCTGTCTCTCCTCACCCTATCTGACTTGGTATCATCACAAACAGCATTTAAAGTCAAAGAAATTCAAGAACATCTCTCTTTAAAAGAGCTGTGAGGGTAAGAAAAAGGCAAAGACCCCTTGGCGTTCCTGGGACAAGTCTGTAAATGTTAAAAATTCATTACATTTTATCAAAGCATTCAAAATTTTTGTTCAAAAGATGCAAGAACCACCTGCCCAAGAGTCAGGAATGGGAGTCCTGAGATTTTCCCATTCCTTGGAAACTTAGGGTTGGTTCCTCTTACTTGGCCATTCTCACTGGGCAGAATGCACAACCAGCATTTTCTAAGATGACTCTGATTTCTGATTAGTTGTAATACGAGCATGAAAAGTGGAGATCCACGTCCACTTCCTCTCTCCCTCCCTCCCTCCACATATGCACACATACATATATATTTATTTGAGTAAGCGAAAGTAAATGCCAGTAATGAGAAATGCTGAGTGAATCACCACTTTCCTTCCATCTCCCGTTTTCCACCTACTCCATTGTCTTCTACCTGGACAATTGTATTTYCCCAAATTTATAAATGCAGTTGTGTTAGCTAGGGCACAGGAGAGAGAAGGCTGAGGCAACTAAGCAGAAAGACAGTCTTTCCATAAGACTTTCCTCAAAATGTAGTCTCATGCGCCCCCCACACTGCTTTGTGAAGTGCCTTAGGTCCTCTCACTCCTCCAGGCAGGTTGTATGACAGAGCAAATCCTGATGCTTAGCCATCTCTGCATAAGCGCCAGTATTGCAAAGTTCACTGTGAACCTGCAATATTGTGCAGCACAATTCCTGTGAAATAATGCATGCTCTCTGAGCAGTAATATCTGCTACATCCTGAAGAAGTTAAAACAAAAAAACAAAACCAAAAAAGTATTACATTGTTTAAACAATATAAGAGAAACAACATACAAACGGGGCAATCTTTAGAACCACAGAATCAGTAAGGTTGGAAGCGACCTCTGGAGATCATCTCGTCCAAYCCTCAAGCGAGTGGCTCATACRTGGATCGAACCCACGACCTTGACATTATTAGCACCAYGCTCTGACCAAGCAAGCTAAACCTGCTATTAATATTTACCTATTGAGTTCCCTGGTTCTAATTGTGTGTACAAGGTTACTCACATGTTCAGCTGTTTGTAGAACCGAGATTGAGGAGTGTATTTTTTTTTTTAAGATAAAATTTTTAAAAAACATCTTGGGGACTACATAAAATATTTTTTTTTTGGCCAATCTGTGCAGTCCCATAGCTAACAAGACTCTGCAATCAAACTTCAAATTTGGCTTCTCATATATTTATATGGAGATTCTTTGAAAGTATCTGTAAATTTGATGCTCATCAGCTCCAAATGCTTTGAAAATCCTCATACCGTGCACAATAGGGTATGATTTTAAAATAGTAATTCTATATTATTATTCAATTTTGAACAATTTATTACAGAATTTAAGATACTTATACAGCTCTTTCACTACTGCCTACAACAAAGAAGTTGAAATTAGTTTTCACAAGTGCCAAGAATTATTTTTAACATGTAATTTAGCAATCTTTGCTCTAAAGAAGCCACGACACTTTCCATTTTCTGCCATGGCAATACTGCCATTTTGAACAGCCCCACACCGCCTTTGCTCTGCAAAGCTGCAAGTAGTTCACAAACAAACAACAAAATGTTGCTGGCACCATCTGCTACGTGGAAACATGCCAATCAGCCTCAAAACCACAGAGAAGCTTGTGTTGGGATTTACTCCATTTCCATCCTTTCTGGAGGTTCAGCTTTTACTGCTGTCCTCAGTAGCCTTCCCAGCAGTTGTAGATAAAGCTTTGATCCTTTCACAGAAAAAAAAATTCTACAATCTACCAAAAATTTCCATCAGAACAAAAGGCTCTGAGACAAAGAACGTACTCACGGAGACCGCCTCGGCTCCTCTGCTGCAGCACATCTACGTCGCTGGGTCTGGAACAAACCTAAGTCATAGCCTAGAAGAACATTTTATCCTCAGCAGTTATAGCTAATATGAACCTTGTGAAAACAAGTAGCACGCAGAAAGGGAATATTTTGCCTCACTAAAATACAGTCATTTTTGAGTGGAGCACTGCAGGTCTCAGAAACACAGCAACATTCAGCAGCATTTTAGACAGGAAGTGGGGGCTATGACACATAAATGTCACATGAGCAGTAAACATAGAGGATGATGTTTCCAAATTCAGTCCAGACATGAGAGATAACATGCCTTCTCTTGAAAACGTTAAAGGATCTTTCTGGCCACATTTGAGACAGCTCAACACTGGGGGGTGAAGAGGGAAGAGGGGAAGCTATACAGAAAGAAAAATTTCTGCAAATTCCATACTGAGATTGCTAACATTTATCTGAATCCAAGTTTATTGATTTATCATAATCAGTAATAATTGTTTTATGATATAATGAATGCATATTTCACATATTTTATACTTATTTGCAATAAATGCACACAAAGCATCATCTTTTGTCCCACTATTTTTATATCATAGCTTGTGTTTTACTACAATCGGTATTACGTTGCTAATGTTTCTGCAAAGCTCTATTTGCTGTAGCTCTTGGCTGCCTGTGTACGATGGCAGCACTCACTGGCTTCAGTGCTGTGACATATCTATTTAATTAACACAGCTGTTGTATCTACACTGTGAAGTACCTAGCAATGGTGCCATACTGGAAAGTAGGACTCATAAAAAATAAAAAATTACAGTGCTATTTTGAAAAAGAAACACAAATAAAGTCTGCTTTAAAAAAATACAAAGAAACACATTCCTATCTGCTTTGACAGGTCTCCATTATTAAGTTAGATATGATACAGTATTGTAGAAGACTTCAGAAAGTATTTTTTCCTATTTTAACTTCATTTCCTTCATATCTTCAGTGATTGGCACATCATCTGCATATGAACAGAGATCTCTTGAAACAAAACTAAAAAATTCAACAGTAATCTTCTCTAGTGGCAGCACATGTTTAGATGTATTTCTAATGTCCATCCTTAAAAGTGCCTCTGCGTATATATGGATAAGACATAATGCAAAAACAGCACCCTAATGAGAGCAGAAAATACCTTTTTCCTAAAAGTCCATAACAAAAACAAATAAATAAGGTATATTCTTTCTTGTCCCTTAAATCTGAACACCAGTAGGCTTTTCAAGCTGTCTGACACCATGGGTGGCAAACAAAGGTGAAGATCTGATACTGACTTTGGAATAGCAAGAATATTTGGAACTATGTCCATATGCTGGGAGCCCTCTGACCACGACAACTGGGGCAAATGGAACAGGGCAGGCTCAATAGCCTCTCCAGCGTASAGAACTTCCGACCATAACAATTAGCACAGATGAAAACTGGATCAGTTAAAGTGAGCAAATTCTTGCTTTTCTAAGTGGTTGTCAGATTCCACCTGTGTTCTCCAACARGAACAGAGGAGGCTGTCAGTGCCTCCCGGACTGAAGGCATTTGAGTTGCTGGTATTAAGGGATTCGGTGCCTGCTCACTAGGTTTTCCTCCAGGCCACTGCCAAGAAATGGAGAGAACAGATCTGTTGTAATAATGTTCCTACCTCATAAAGCAGTCACCAGGACTATTTCCAAGGCTCAGCCTTGTAACCTTAGGATGTCTGAGCACTAGAAGAATGCTATTCTGACTGCAAAAAGAGATCCATATTCGCTCATCCCAGTCACTGGGTGCGATATGGTCATCATATGACTGCTGGTCATACGAATCAGCAAAGACTATGATTATCCCCTGAGTTCACGATAACCTCTTCTCTCAACAAGAAACTACAATATACAATAAGAAGGAAGATTCCACTAATTGTCTACCAAGAATTGAAGAACACCTACAGTAACATTCCTTAAAAAAAAAAAAAAAAATCATGTTTGGTCTACCTCCCCTTGCAATTTACAGCACACACTGAAATGGATTTTAACACCAGCTGCTCAGGAAYGAATGCATTATTTTCCTAGGAATAAATGCTCTTAATGTGCAACACTGTGTCACAGAACGAAGCCTAGAGATTTCCAGAAGTCCATCRAGCCATTGTATCTGGATGAGGATGGCCCAAAAAACTTCCCAGAATCTCTAGAACAAAGGTAACAGAAAAGGCTTCCTGTACAGTAATACAGTCTGAATAGTTTATCAAAGTTAAGAAAAACATTTTATTTCTTGATGAAAAGACCTGAATATTATACAGTTGCTGTTCTCACAACTCTGATCCTAAAAGTGAATGCTATCTAACATTGCTTAGGCTCTTAYACTCTTGGCTACCACAGTTACAAGGGTCCCCACGGTCAGGTACAGTCCTAGTACATATTCTTATTAAAAAWATATATAGATATAGTCTAGCTTTACATACACTCACACACATCAATAGGTAGACAGACAGACAGACACAAGGTAACTTGCCTGTATGTTTAAAGAGTAGAAATAGTACAGAAAATTTTTACCTACAAYGCATTCTTTTTCTCATCTGTTACAGTCAAAATCCAGGTGAAAAAAATTGTACTAGTATTTTATTTTCAGAAGTATCTGCACAATAAAAGAAGGAGAATCTGAAGTCTGTTGCAATACTTCACTTAAGCTACATGTCCAGAAATCCAGTTTCAATTGAAGCTGATTTTCAATGCACTCAGGAGACCGCATCCCCTGCGAGTAAGGGCAAACCAAAGATACAAACCGAAAAACCATCCTAGAAATGAAGACCTAGAAATGCACTGACCTTTCTTGTGACTCTTTTAAAAAGGGCAAATTTTGTAAAGTCTTTGGTTTTGTAAGAACTACATTTTAGTGCATTTCCAGAATGCACTATACRCTTTGTGGCTCTTCCCTGAAACAAAGCAATCTAGACAAATATTTGAAGACTATTTTCTTCATTCCTGCAATTTGAATTCACTATAGTTCACCTTCAGTGACACCCTCTTACATGAAGATGTTGAAAGGAAAGTTCTGATATCTCACTCAAGAACTTCTTCAGGCCTATTGCCATATGACACAAAAGTTGATTAGATAATGCAATGAATTCAGAATCTCAGGGAGGGATTTAATTTAGCTGAACTGACTGACTGACTTCTGCAAAGAAGAGGTACATYCTCACTCAGCTATTCAAATTGGCACATTCACTAACATAATCRATCTCCCAAGCATTAAATCCCCAAGCCACACTTGAATTTGGTCCACTGAAGAATATCTTTCCTATGTTCAATGACAYTAACTGGTCTCATTACTCGTAGTAGTTTGTAGCAAGATAGGATAGAGAAAGCAAAAAGAAAAAYAGGGAAAGCAACAGCTCCTCAGAGTTCGTACCTTTGTCTCCATTTACTATTGTTAAACATTCTTCGATACTTGAGGACTTCCTCTTCTCTATGCCAAAAATGACAGTTTACSAAAAAACAACTGAATTGCAAGTGAATAATTAGCATCTAGAAACTGGTAAGTTTGATATATCTAACCATTCAAAATTTGAAAGCACRTGCAGTCAAACTACTCCCGTGATTTATATCTGCAATATTTGGTTATGATTACTGGGGAGGGTGTGATGGGGTGGAGGACAGAAGACTTCCAACTTAAGATGTTGGTAGATTTGAGAGAGGATAGTCTGTGAATATATTCCAGAGGGAATTATGAAGAGCAAAGATGAAAGCAAAAGTGAAAATCAGGTTAACCAAACATTCAAAATTTTGCTCATGACAGAAAAGTTCTTGTTCACTTCTTATTTTCTAAATCACTACACCCACTTTAGTTGAAACTGGTAGAATAAAAAGGATTGCTTTAAATGTCAGTAAAAATAGAGAAAATATTATAAAGGAAATTCTGCACACATTTAGAAATCTCCAAGGAGAAACAGAAGTCTAGTGTTAAACTAAACTACTCTACCCTTCTCTTTAAAGCACTCTTAATGGAGCAGCAACTGATGGTTGGTTTAAAACCAGCAACAAGACTGATGAAGAGTTACTTTCAYCTCAACTTTAGATTTTAATCATATCATTTTCTTGCCTTGATATTTCAAACAGGCTCCCCTCCTTCAAAACTACAGAGAGGTATTCTCTCACTTTCTTGGTATTTTGATATTTGTTCTATTTATTCCAAACCAAGTGCTTCAGGTTCAACTCCAGAGCAAACTCACGTTATGCTTAGCTGCCTTACCCCAACAAAAGCTGAATCTACAGGATCATCCTTAATTTTCTTTTCCCATAGCAAGGGTCTATCAGTGAAGAGTCAGGCACAGTAGAGTCTCATCCCCTCCTTATCTCCACCATATTTCAATATATTGGCAGAATCACTATCAAAATGGGGAAATTATCAGAGGAATACCCTGCTGTACTCTCTTTACCAGTATTTCTTAAAATAACGTACAGATCACCCTAGGCTTATCACAATAATCCCTAACTAGGTCACTGCATTTTAGAAGAAAGCGCATTTCTGCAGAACAAAATGCCTTTGCATTCATTAGCGGTAGGGAAATGGCACCTTCCTAAATCCACGGAGGGCCTGAGCAGTTCGTCCCGTTATTGCTGTATTGTCATTCAATAACCCACCCCCATTTTACTAGGGGATTATAAATCAGGCCCCACATTCAGSGAGGCTGTAAAACTGTCAGCTGCAGAGAGCCTGCGTCAAGCTAAGATCTAGTGAGAATGATCTGAAAACTAACAGCAGGAAACTTTACAACTCTCATCTGCTCTACGTGAGCAAAGCGCAACGTGCAGGGTATAAAAGGCTGACATCCACTGCACGCATCCGAGGAAGCACAGGTGTAGCCTCGCCATTTCAAACGCCTCTCAATGTTCACTTTCATCAGCCCCGATGCAATATTTCCGAAACCTCCCTCTGGGTGATGTCCTTCAAGCCCTTTCTAGGTACCCAGGCTTAAATTTGATTTTGCTGCTTTTATTCTCTTGATTCTTCAAAGATCATTCCAGAAACGTTATTTGATTAGAAGTCTCTCTTAACGTAAGCAATTCATCCTCACACACGCAGAGCTGTTGATTCACCTTTTCTTTAATTTCATTTAGCCTGGCTTTCATTTGAGCTATCTCAATTTTAACCTCTGTAAAAGCTTCATCTACCTTGTTTACTGTTTCTTTGATTTGAAAGATCTCCTCCATTAAGTCCTTAAGCGACAGCTCTGTGGTCATTTTTGGCTCCAGCTGTTTGTCAGGGGAGGTCAGCCACTGCCTCAGTCTTTTATTTGTCTGGAGCAACATTCAAATTGTTTTCAGAGCAATTGTTCTGTTCCTATCTCCTGCCACCGCTGCTTSAAAATAATAACAAATTATCTCATTTCTAAGGTGGGTTTTTATCTCTTTACTTCACTACCAAGGCCAGGGAGCAAGACGGCTTCAGCAGGCAGGTATCCGCGACAGATTTCCTCAAGTCTTGCTTAAGGATTCATAGCTCAGCAATAAAGTTATTTTCCACACACATCAGCATCCTGGATTTCAAGCAGATAGGAAAACTAATTCACCTTAAAACACTGCTAGACAGATAAGAATTGTGCTTATGAACGAGGAAAGTGATAGCAAAAAAAATTAAAAAACTCACTGCACTAAAAGCCAACTTAACATGTGAAAAAAGGCTTAATAGTCTAAAAATGGACTCTTCCAAATGCATATAAAACGCTCAAAGGAAAGCAAGTAACATACAAAACTGACAAAAAATAATCCTAGATCAGAAAAGGGCTGTTCTCAGAGACAACTTTGTACTCCCTGAGCACTGGCTATTGACGTTCACGTCATTTAGGACGGGATTCATCTGCCTTAGCTCTAGCTAACCACAAGCCTGTAAGGAAGTGCGGCCCCCCCACACCACCACCAAGCAAGACAGAGAGCCTGCCTTCCCATGGGAAAGCTATCCCACCTTGACTGGACACTTTTCTTTAGATAGGATGATTTCTTCTCTATATGTCCCTTTCTCTTCAAGGACAGCAGAAAGGCTGGTAACGAACTTACATGCAATGCCTAGTATTTAGATAGCTAATTTGAAGTGAAATGAGTCCCACTCTTGGGCACTAATCTTTTTCAAGGGGATTCACTTGTAGTTTTAACATTAAATTTCTGTTGCATTAAGGGGTGAAGCTGCGGTTTTACTAGAACCTTTTTTCCTAACACAATGAAAATCTTCATCACATTCAAAAACTGTTTCAGTACTGCCTGTCAGTTACTTTGACTTGTAATACATTAATAAAGYGATCACAACATTCTTGGGCTAAAAGCTGTGACTCTTATAAAATAGAAACCAAAAGTTAGATTTCTAACCCAACCATATAATTTCCAAAATACCTAAGTGATTTATGAAGCTTCATGGAAACTACCCTGATAGACATTTCAGATTTTTGACCTTTGACACATCAGACACTACTGTCTGCAGAGAGAAGATGGGTTATCAGATTGTTTCTTATACAAAATTCGTGTCAATTTCTTTATATGAATGCTAATGAAAACCCAGTATTTGTCTTTTTCATCATAAATATGCATTTTAATAGCAGAACTTCTTATCAGAAAGAACATCTTCCTATGCAGTCATAATGTATACCCTTAATTCCAGAAATAYGAACTCTTCCATTAGCAATTACAATATCTAAATTGGGAAGGGAGTGAAAAAAAATATGGAATATGTTCATAAATATAGAAGTGGATTTTTTATTTTGGAGGTTTAATCTCTAAATAGATAAACAAACTATAATATGTTTTTCTTGCATAAAAACAGATTTTATCCATTCTGGTGCAATCAATTTCCTAAGTCATTAAAAAAACAAAAAGACAAGACAGCTGGGTCTTGAGTCTCGTTTTCACTAAAGCTCCCCTTTTTGTTGCCAGAACAGTGTAAAGCAGCCTCTGTGTAAGAGAAACGAAAGCCCAGATGAATGTACAGCAGAGCACAGTGATTCTACAGTCATAGCTATTAGGAGAAATCCAGAACAGGATGTAGGAAAATCGTACAAGCTCAATCTAAAGAGACAGAGGCCACATCTGGATGTGAGATTAAATGCAAGTGTGCTATGCAGATACAGGACAGAAAAATAAAGTAACCTGAACCTAAACCGAGACATATCACAGTGATGACACAAAGAATAAACAAGGGTACGATGATCTATGCTTGATTACCAAGGAAGGAATGAAATTTTATGGAAAAGTATATAAAATGCTTGTAAAGCTAGGATACAAAACCAGTATTGTTGAAGTCTGATATTTCTAATCTTTATTTGTTGTCTGCAGTAGTGACTGTATAAAGCAATATACTAAAAATCATTAGCCAAGCAAAACCTATTATAATTGAACTTCCTGGTTTGGCTTCCAAAGACTAAAGCAAAGTTTAGTAGCTGCACAACCAAATAAATCTTTTGACTACAGCTTTCTTTTTGGAGAAAACAGTAAATACAGTATTTTCTATATTATGCACCAGAATTATAGTCACAACCCAAGAATGTAGATCTTTCACCCATTCATTACAGAAAATATTGCTCGAGGGAAACTGCTTTAAACTGATTTATGTGGTAGACACAGAAAGACAACCCAATCAAATTGGACAATGTGGCAGATGGTAATGGATTTATGCATATTTATGTAGCATGTATTTACTTGTCGACTTTGTTATCCATCTTTTGCCCCTTCCAAAAGTAGATAGCAATTTATAATAACCATGATGCTGTAACTGGCTGACACTCCCTTCACAGCCCTTTCCTTTGGACAGGCTAAAAAGCAGCATGCTTTGTGCAGCTATTTTAATTGTTTTACAGTTTTATTACAAAACATCCTGTCTGTTATACTTGCTTCCTGAGGCTATCATAACAATGTTAGTAGCTGCTGCTTAAATCTGCCACAGGGTAACTGTTCTTACAGTTACAATTAAAGTCAGTAAGTAGTTCACCAACATGTTAACATTAATTTGTCTTTTAATTTATTTGACCTTTTAAACTAAGCAAGTAACTCACTGAGGTAAGGGATGCACAGAGAACTAAGTTCAGTCATTATCACACATTTTTACAGCTACATGCTTTCTAGTTCTTTTCCATCAAAGCACTTAAGCGTTTGGTTGCAAGTGCCTTTATTTATCCTAAATTACTTCAAAAGATGCATAATTCACTCCATTCACACTGTATTTAATGTGCATTTTCTTTTCTTTTTTTTCTTTTCTTTTTTTCCCCAAAACACCAGTGCATATACTACCAGTACAATCTTTAAGATTCTCAAAGGACTAAAACCAGAATCTTGGACCAGTCTTTTAAAAACTTGTACACTAGAACTGCTACACACTTGTACATCCTTACGGAGAACTGTTTAAGGAGCACATGCCAAACTCATGCCATAACAAAGACCATGAAAATCCAAATAATCATAAAACAATACACTACAGTTTTGAAACCACTGTCTTATGTAGACACAGTAAATGCAAAAAAGTGGTCACCAAAAACTTCTGCCACCTTTGGTACCCACATAAGAACACAATTCTATACCTGCTGTTTGCTTTACAACTGTGAGACATGCCTTACAAAGATCTATAAAAACCAATAAAAAAAATACCTACACATCCTTATTTCAATATTTAGTATAATAGAAATAAATAATCGATATAAACATGTATGTATCAAAGTATATATAAATAAGCCTTTCAAACTGCAATAAGAACCTCTGGATGGAGTTTCAGCACTCCATCAGCTAAGTCACCTTAAAACTCTAGGTAAAACGAGTTCATCTTCCCTATGGAAACATGCCCTTTGTCTATGACTGTAGAATGGGCCTCATGTGGGTGAGTCTGTCCAAAACCTCACTAAGATGAGAAGGGTGCCACTCACATCAAGAGTGCTCCCTGGTAAATTAGATATGCAGGCAGAGGGATGAAAGACTCATCAAATGGTCATTTACTGTTGGAGCTATTCAACCTCAAGTGAGAAGCAACAGAGAGGAGGAGGGAGGGAGAGAAGGYAGAAAAAAGGTAAGAAGTAGAAAAGATGAAATGAAGAGAAAACAGCAACCACCATTTATTAAAAAACAAATTGTTAAGAAAAAAAAAGGAGAGAGGAGGATTCATTCAGTCCCTCTTGGGCAATTAAAATGTTTTGACTCTCTTTCCTGCAAACCTCCCCCATGATGATGGAAGCTTTAAACTGTGACTGCCATCTTCTTTTTAAGTTCCCAAACGTTTCTCAACAGCAAATGCTCTTACCCAAGCTGTGTTCCCAAGCCTCTTCAACCTCCAAACTCAATCTTTTTGTAGTGTGGTCATACAAAATTGAAGCTAGCATCTGCACCAAATAGAAAATTTTGCAGCAAAAAGTTGGCTTATTTCTGGGTGAAGGACATCCACTCCCCAAAGAGAGATATTAAAACATATGGTATTTTCAACAAATTTAATATTAGGACTGGCAATACAATGAATTTTGCATCCATTCTGTTTTATTTTATCATCTGAAAATGCATACCAGCCTTTTAGATCCACAATGCAATTTAAAAAAATACAGAAACAGCAATCCAGAACAGTCACGTATCTTTCTGTTTACCCTGAGCTGCTGGCAGAACATCCAAGCCACCATGGAACTTAGTGCAGTGAGCTGTGGAAATAAGAAATCAGATTGTGCCTCACCTTAGCACCGAGGCCTCACAATATGAAGAAAAATGCTATGGCTGAAAGTGGTCGTCAGTCAATTACTCACCCTTTATAATCCTATTATCTTCTAACTCCGCTGAGACAAAAGAAAAAAAAAAGCCACTGCTGAACACAGAAAGGCAGAACTAACTAACACTGTCTTTTTAACCAAATGCGTCCAAAAGAGGTTGGCTTTCCATATGCTGCCAGTCACCCAGTTGAAAGGCTTGGTTCTGACTGGGTGGCTCACAGCACCACGCGAAGTAAGAAGAGAGGTGTATGGGGCAATATTTGTCTTAAGGCTGTTCAGCACATCATAATTACAGAATAAGCAACAGAGAAGAGTTCTAGATAAAGCAGATAAAAGGAATGCAAAATCTAGCCAAAAGAAAGAAGAAAGCCTGCCAGGTAAAATGCAAAACAATGTGTCAAGAAGAATAATCTGTAGTGAGACAGCAAGATAGATTCAAAATATATTCTTACCAGAGTATAAGATCAATTCTCTGCCACTGAAGAAATTCGCCTTAATGTACCCACATTCATATAAACCTTTCATACAGCTTTGCTGTATCAATAYAAAGATATAGATTATAATGGATCAAGAATTTATTAGATGTTATGCTGTGCCAGAGCAGGACGAAAAAGATACAGCTTCGCTCTGGTATAAAATCAGACAGACCTCTGTGTAAGTTGGCCCCCCTACTGTATTTAACTCATAGTCTAGACTCCAAAGATCTTATAAACATTCCCCACAACCCACCCAGCAATTACATCTCCACAACATAAGTCAGCTCCTAATTAAAATTTAGCCACTATAGAACAACTGCATTTTCCCCTGCCCTAAAGGGATCACATTACACTAGGTTTAATCTGAAGGCAAATAAAAGGGGCTTTAAGATCCAGCGCAGCTCCAGAGAACTTGACAGTTTGCAGGACCACAAAAAAAAAAAAAAAAAAAAAAAAAAATCACTGCAAAAATGTGTTTGGTTAATGCTTCTCTCTCTTACATTAACCGTGTAAGGGATTATTTCCCAGGGACAGAAGCCCTCTGCTGGTCAAGATTTTTTTACAAGATAATTTACAGCAACTAAATATGTAGGGGTTTAAATTTATCGGTGGTTTTCAAACATCAAAGCCAGCTATGAATGACAAATGCAAGAATAAATTTCATATGCCTAGGAAGAAAAGTAAACTAAATCAATTATGTTAATTTCATYATCTTTTTTTTATTCTTATTAGCCGTGTAACTTCTTACCTTTTGTTGTTTCAAAAAAATGCCATCCACTCCATGACTGAATAAGTAATCACTTTCCAAAAATGCCCATGATAAACAGTCCTGACCTTACATATACATTTAACACCTCTCGCACTTTATATAACAACGACAAGAACCGTTCAAATAAATCATTTTACTGAGATAAGTACTCAACTGTAAGTTTATTCTCCAACACAGGTATTTAATATTTAAATGTATTAAATATTTAAATTATTCAATATTTAATAGTGTTATTTGACATTTAAATTGAATTTTGGTTTCCAAAATTATATCTGAGCACAAAATAATATATTATCTCACCTTCCCAGGAAGCTAGAATATTTAGTATTTAACAAACCAAACCATGTCTGGTTTTGGGTATGATTGGAACGGAGCTCAGTACATGTGGTACTGAGATGGGCTAGTTGTTTCTGGAGTGCTCAAGAAACAAGCAACCATTTCTAGCACCTGTCCAGAAGGGGAATTATTTTGTTGCAAGACATACAACTAATACTTTTTCAAACTCATGTCTTAACTTCAACTCAAAGGGCTGGATTCACTCTAGATTTGTGCGAGAAATCAAAAGCATGTCCTGGCCCAAAAAAGAGCAAAAAAGAGGTACAAGTCCATCTTTGGATGCACAGATTTTATCATGCACACAAATTACACAAACACACACACAATCCCCAGTCTCCACACCATCCCACAGCTGTTATTATTTATTTATTGTTATTACCATGATGCCTGGGGACTGCAGCCAAGAATCAGACTTTACAGTCTAGTGCTCCACTCATGCACTAACAACAGTGAAGGCTGATCCTGTATCCGTACAGTTCTCACTGTGAATTCAGCAGCCAGATATAACAAAACTCAGATTTTTTTTTATTTTTAAATCTTCACGCTTACTCCAGAGCATTGCAGCCCAGTGCACTTACGCTTGGCATCTTTAAATCCACCCTTAATAAAGAAATCAATAAAAATATATAAATAAAAGATATCCAGTCGGGTACAGTTCTCTATATGGGAATTCTGCTATGTGGCAGAAGCAGCATATTTCTAAATCTATAACAACTGAACAGTAAATCAATGGAATACAGTAAGTCTACAAAAAATCCTGCCATTAAGATACCCCTAAAAATTATTTTAAAATCCAGTATGGTAGAATCCTTTGAAATTAAAGTTAATGTAATTAGAAATTACTTAGAGACAAATCCTTCTGTCAAAAAAGGGTGTGATGGGTATGGCAGAGTACACCACTTCTCCACATGCTTAAGGTTGAGCATCTAACAAATATCAAAGAAGTCACTCCTTGATCATCAATGTGCATCCTATCTTGTTAGTCTAGACTACATTTATAAACTACCGATCAGCAATAGAGAATGTTTATCAATTCACTCCAGAACTTCAAACTCTTGGTATCAAAATTTTTTAATGCATCTGAGCATAGCTAAAAGCTGAAGACTTTTCCACCGATGAAATATATGAATATAAATAAGATGTGGTTCTATGGGAGAAGTTAAAAACGAAGAAAATAAAATAGTCTGGCCTGAGCCTTCTAAATGCAACTGTGATGAAGCCCCCAATTCATTAGTCTTTTTCACAAACTGCTACCTACTTCAGTAGCAGTCATATGCACTGAATTGAAGTTGCAGATATCTTACACCTGCTATTTCCTTATTTCTTAGCATTTAACTTTTTCAACTCAGATGACAACACCCTTTCAGTGTTATACTTTGTAATTTTTCTAGATTTTTTTCTTARTGACACACAGTGTCATCATAACTGACACTATCTGAGAATGAGACACCTCAAGGCCGCTGTGCATATGAATCTCCTTGCAGAACAGACATAAAATTAAAGATTCCAGCCTAAGGCTTGGAGAGGAATTTGTTCTAGTGGGCATAATCTCTTCCACTTGTTCTGTCCATTTTCTGCTTCTCCTTTTATAACCCTCCACCGATCCTCTTAGAGGCTGTTTTCTTCCATATGTTGCAGTAGGAAATGGGAGTAGAAGGCATTGCATCCATGCAGGAAGATTGGGCTCTGTGTAATTTTACAGCAAAGGGCACTTTTAACCAGTTTGAAAAGAGACATCATTTTAAAACACATTTTAAAATGAAAAATTGTAAGACAAATCACATCCTGTGGAAACTAAGTTGCACTGCATTATGCTCCTTCAAGATGACTTTACATAGCTTAATAAAAAACTTTGTAATTGCCATTAATAGAGCACATTAATGCTTAGAAAATCTTACTTTTAGCATAGCTCATCATTTGACAGTTCTAGCAAAGTACTCCTCAGATATATTACAAATGCCTTGTACCAGCTTATAAAAACAAAGCAGTATCTTAAAAATTCAAATTCTATGAAAACTTACAGATAACATTTATACACAATTTAGAAGACTTAGGTCAAGACTGACATTTCCACTTAATCCTAGTCATATGTGAAAACCAGCCCAGTGAGAAAAAAAATGTAGTTTTTGAAGCTTGTGGAACACTCAGAGCAGTGAATTAAGCTTTTTTTCAGAACAATTATCAAGGATAGAAATCATTTTTAACAAACTGTCATCATCCTTAGTCCTAAACGTATTGGGAAACAGGTGTACAGTATTTAGTTCATAACACAGCAGAAGTGAGCGTTCTGGGAAACTCAAAGCACCCAGACAATCACGGGCCTGGATCTTCAGTCTTTTTTAATGCCAACAAAAACTCATCCTCAGGCAGTTCTATTAATTTCAAAAAGACGATTAAAGGAATGAGATATCCTTCCAAGTCAGGAAGGATGGCAGAATCTGACGCTGCAAAGTATGGACTATCCAAAGACTAAAACGTTACAGAACACATAATATATCAACAGTATTAAATTGTTTCTGTATTAACATTTAACTATGCTTAAGCAGTAGTTGTCAAAAAGCATACGCTTGCCTCCAGCACTAGGGATCCTAGAGAGAGGAATGATTCATGGTGACCCAGTAGCTGCAGCGAGAGCATTAAACCACAGGGCCCMGGACCGACCTCAGCAAGCTTCGCAACAGGCACCCCGGACAGGGCTGAGGAAAGCCGACGCACGTACGCACCCAGCCACACCAGGGAAGAAGCGACCACATCCGGAGGACCGAACCAAACCGAAATTTGTCTTCAAACAGACGGAAGACAAAAGGAGGGAGGATATGCAGACCCAATCCCAAACCGATTAGTGTTTTTGAGCAAATTATTCTTCATAATGTAGAACAGGTGCTACCYGAAAAACACAACAAAATCTAACATCTATTAACAATAGGGAGTATTAAAGAAGAAAAAAAGTCACACCAAGGATAGTTGGCAGAGTAAGATGTTATCTCTACCCTAATAATCAAATAAATTACAATTGGAGAAATATATACACACAGGCACACAACTATGGATCCACTGTGTTTTATATTAGATAGGCCCTGCAAGGAGGTAAATAGAAATAGGAATYACCCCATGCGAGAACTAAGGAGAACAGCAGATAGAGAGAACAGCAGATGCTCTGGATGGGTCCTGTTTTTTGCCAGGTTGATGCACTACCTGGCACAGTTGTCCCAGGCCAACATATGCCAAATGTGCTATTGGTATAGGCTGTGAATAAACATTAACCTCGTGTCCAGGGAAAGTGGATAGAAGAAAAGGAATTGGGCCACACACCTCGGCACCCTCCTAGCACTGGAGCAGCACAGGTCAGACATGGTGCCTTGCTCCGGGCTGCCCACAAAGCTCAACTGACCCCAATCCTGCACCCTGGGTGTGATTTCACCCACATYAGGGCCTCCGTAATGGGGCTCTACAGTTTACATTACAATAACACTTACTTAAAGGTTCATTTATATTGCYGAGAAGTATAAAAGAGCCTTTATATTAAATACAAATCAAAACCGCAAATATTTATAAGGCTAGTGGGACTTGCACTACCGAAGCAACACAGATTTCATRTAACTCCAGTAAAGTCATTAATGAGTGTGAAATTTTGATGACTTTAACGCTCCCTTTTATCTGATAGAGCATTATACAGAGCAAGAGTATTTTGACTGTAGCACTACAGTCAAAGTAATTGCAGGGTGAGAAAACAGCATATGGATGGGTTTTTTTTTTTTAAAAAAAAGAAGAAACTAATTTTGAAATTCACAAATGAGACTTCGGGGATCTTGTTCATATCTCAAATGCAACACAGGGAAACTGTGTTTTTATTTGTAATGAACTTAATACATGAATATAGAAGGTATTTTTATTGTGTCTTGTTTTATTTTGGACCCCAATTGGACACTGCACTGCATTTCTCTCTCTAATCTGGCACCAGCACCTGCAAAATTTTGTTCAGTTCAGATGGCAAAGCTCTTCCACACGCTAATGTTTCAAAACCAGGCATCCATTCGGTAGGCACAGTGGAAAGTTAAGTAAGAATGGCATGCTGCTACCCAGTTATGCGAATATCATGCATCAGGTTTCTCTAGACAAATACACTTTCCTTCTCCTTCTCATCCAGGCAGAGAAATGAATACTCTGTCAAGGCTTTGATCATGCTTTTACTCAGGGTAAAGTTATAAGATGGTAATGAAATAGCTAAGTGCTTGTGACCATATCTCTTTGGTAACTGAAGTAAACATAAGGAAGGCAGTCAACATAAAGACGTTAAGGTATCTCTGAGCAGCAATGCTCAGTCCTCTCATGGTCTCRCTCTAGAAAGCGATTATTCCAGTATAGGTGTCAGAAAAAGAAAAGGCCAGTAAGTAAAGCAAACAGTAAAATAAAAGCCAGGCAGACCAGCATAACAGAACAGTATGTTTGGGTGTTCAGCCTGTCTGCAACTCATATTTTTCTGTTTTTTGAAAATTCTTCCCTTTCTTGTCTTTTTTTCATTGTGTCTTTACTTCTATGTTCTTTAAAATCATGGAATTTTTTTCCTTCCTTCTTTCTCAATTTCTTGCCCAACAACCCAACAATAGCTTTTTTTACTTCTTCCCTCTCCATCCTATCATTTYCTTATGTTTTTTTTTTCAAGTCAGTGTTTTTAAAAATAAAAATAAATAAATAAAACCACTCCAGTCCAAATGTTTTTAATTGCTGTCCAGAGCAGAATATCTTTAAAAAATGTCTGCACTAAAAACAGCATTTCCCTCCTGCAACAAGCAGCTTTGAGGGTAATGGCGGTTTTGATTGAGAAAAGACTGCAGAATTAGATCACAGCTAATTAAGTATCTTTTCCTTCAAATTCCACATATATTCAGTTTTCATAACGCTTCTCAAACAAGACTCATCACTGCAGTAATCTTATGGACTATGAAAAATATCAAAGTATAGTACATAATATTTATATAACAACATATTACAAATTGATCCTGAGGGTGGGAACAGTAATTTTGCTGTCTACACAAACTATCTTCATTTAAATTGAAATTTACTATTCTTCGATAAAACAGCAAGAACTTATTACACATCAGAACATAAATCCACTAAAATAAATTTGATATCTCCAGTGTTAAAAAGTTGTTTTAGTTGACTAGAAAATGGAAGTTAACAAGACAGCAAGTGTCATGATGCTAGACTCAATGTCTGTTCATTCACATCTTCACACCAATACACAAACCCAAAACTTTTTTTCTATTGYTCCCTCTGTTCTTACTGGTACTAATAGTCTAAGATGTTAAATTCCATTTAAGTAAAACCAAAAATAAAGATTTCCTATAAAACAGTTACTCAAACTCCACTTACAAGCCATAGGTGCTTTTCTACTTGTAATTAAATGACACTCATCTTTCACAGCATCTCAGATTTAACTAYGCAGAGTAATCCTTCAGCAAGATTAGTAATAATCACTTTTCACAATTCCATTTTCTAAACATGTTCTGACAAGAGAAAGAAGCTGATTTAGGTCAGTCTTAGAAGTGAAAGCCAAAAGTGCAATTATAATTAATTAAGAAACTATTAAATACATTAAGGAAATACTTTTCTCCACTTATTTAAGCAGATAAGCAACATAAAAAACAACCTGTGTACAAACACTTGCTTCAGCCCAAGCAAAAAAAATAGTGTCTTCCTGTTTCCTCACAAAGAAAAGAAATTACAGCTACAACCAATAAACCGTAAATTTATAAATTTACGGTCCCACAAAGAATCGCTCCAGAGAGGCACCTCTTTAAAAGCAGAGTGGAGTTTTTTGGTTTTCCCTCAGACTAAATAGACCTGCCACCGGTAGATGTAGACACCACACTTCACAGGCAAAGTACACACTTCAGACTGGGCTGCTGCAGAATTCAGGCACTGACTTCAGTGGAAGACAGTCACATCTTGCTGCAGGGAAAACAGGCCAAGCAATTAAATATACATCAGCATTAAAGCTGGATGTACAGAAATAGCTTACATGGACATAGTTTTTGGYTTACCAGCTCTGCATGCATAGCCTACATACATATTTCATTTTTAACTATGAAGACCAAACTTCTGTGCAATATACTTTGAGACACCTTCTTTACCAATCTGCGTAGAGTTGAGTTTTAGAGCAATAAACATTTATATGATAGTTTTAGCAGAAATATGATCTTTTTACTAGAAACTTGTTCAAAATATAATCAAACTTCACTGATAACATCCAGCATGCTGTCTTATTAATGTTAATGAAAAGTATTGGATTAAATCTCCTCTTTTGTGCCGAAAGCTTTAGTCTGCAATTCTGACCTTCCAATTATCTCCTTTTCTTTAACTTACTTTCATAGTAATTCCTTCATTAACAGACAAAGAATAAAATGTATTTGAGCACTCCACAGCAACATCTACAGTGCACAAAAGGGCAGAAACATGTGACTGTAGCCCCACACTTAGTGTTTGCTTCCAACAGTATGAGACTAACAGCATACAACACTTCTTTTCATATGATTTAACATATAGCGAATTTCTCACATATCCATAGATACAAAAAGGAAACTCTTATTTTCCTGCACTACTGCAGCTTTACAGAATCTGAAAGTTCAGTGTCATAGTTCAAAGTGTCAGCAACTTCTTATAGACAAAGGCAATGAATAGCCATGCCAAGCTATAAACATCTGCTCAAATCCATGGTTCTTCCTTCTTTTTCCAGCACTTATTCAAACTAGCATTCATTTTTATAACTCTAAAGCATTGAACATTTAAGCATGTCACAGTTCTATAATGTCTCATCTATATAATTAGTACTAACATATGGCCCCCAATCAGTGTGGGAAATCTAGAATATTCTTTGGAAAGCTGTCAAACGTAAAGGGATTTGTTTTTCAAAAAGAGCGGAAGGAATTAAATATGCAAATCCTGTTTACAGTAAGGATAGCAAGGGACTGGAAATTCAGTGCAAAAGGTGTGCTTGCTTATCTAAAGCAGAAATAATTACTTTGTACCTGCCAGCGGCAATACAAATTAGAGTAGGCTTCATACAGCRACAAATGCAGAAGTTCTGTGCCACCACACTAGTTAGATTTTAGCAGTGCAATGGAAAACTGTACTGGCGATAAAACTGAAGCTCGCTATGAAAACGTAAGCTGTAGTAAATACACAGGTCTGAATACACCTTCATGGCAGATTTTATTAATCCACTCTCTTTAAAAACTGAGCTGTTGCCTGGACAAGGACACCTCTAACATCTCCACCAAAGAGCACACCATGCACCAGAAGGAAAAGTTTTCAAACAAACTCTCTCTTGTTCTGTGTTCAGAGGTGAAATAATACCACCCCTACAAATCCCTGGGCTAACTCTGCTCTCCTTCACCAGTTTTGCACTAGGAAAGCCTACCTGGCTCAAGCCTGACATCCCTGTCAACATTAACAGTAGGCATCCCCCATGGGGGATGACTTGCTCTAGAAGACAGCAGAAGTAAACAGGGAGAGAATCAGAGCCACTGTCTATACGTTAGCAATAGGTTATTTCACTCCCCTGAGATGAGCCTTCAGTAYCATCAGTTGCACTGCTTATTTATTAATGGTCTGTCAATTAGTCAGTTGTAAAGACCTAGACGAAACACTACCAAACACACACAGAAGATCTTCTAGTGATAACAACGACCTGAGCAGCATGAGAGCCTCCTCGGCACTGCAAGTGTTCACCGTTTCTCAGGCAAGTCTGACTGGCTTTCAAACAGATCRGAGAAGTTAGGATAGACTGGCATGTGTGTAGCAGCAAAAGTCCTTTGAAAAGTATAAAACCTGTATTTACAGCTAATAAATTTATTCCTCAATACAGCATTACTTAGTGAGGGAAAAGAATGTAACCACTGATGATCACACATTAAAAAAATGGGCTACAAAATTATTTGATTGTCATTAGGTTTCAAAATTACCACTGAAATACAAAACCAGCTATACCTCCCTCAAAGCAGTTGTTCGTAAAATCTAATCTGTTCAAATGAAATCCTTTCTTAAAAACAACGTTAGGAATGAAACCTAACAAATTTATTTTTATGTAAACAAAATCCTGCATCCTATGGTTAAGAATCTGCTAAGCAAGTCAAATAACATAACCAAAAAGAATTGGCATCTGGCTCTTTTAAGAGCAAGCAGTSCTAAGTTGCTAATAATTTTAATCGTAAAGAAATTAGCAGTACATGTAAAAGATAACTTAGATATCTGGAAATACAGCCAAAATGTTGAGTTAGCACGAACAGGTAAAACTGTCTTCAGTGACCAGCACTGTTCAGCCCAGCTCTAAATCTGGCCCTTTAAAGGCTCTGCACCTTTTATTGTTATGCGTATACATTCTTGAATCCCTGACAGAGTAAAACGTATCCCAAATGTGTGAACAGCAGTACGATGACATAAAATTTATTTTGAATCTTAGAGCGAGCCCCAAACGTGCAACATTTGCCTACAGTAAGAGCTTCACAAAGCTGGAAAACTGACAGCTGTGAAAAGGAACTGAAAGTGTTAACAGATATTGAAGAAATGCTTAACCATCACAYTCCATACACATCCAAGAAAACACTCTGAGGTCTCCAGCGAGCGGGAAGGAGGATTGCAGAGGGACGAACCATTTGGACTGAGCCAGTAGCTGCAGTGAGACCACTAGCTCTCAATGCCATCACCAGCGAGTTTCATGACCGCACATGAGGAAGCACATCATAACGCCTGGAAAGACGAGAGAAACAAGCCAGCTAGAGATAAGAAAAAACTGGTGTGATGCAAAGTGTTTTCTTCCTTACTACAATAAAGTATGAAGGACTTTCCTTATTCTTTTAGCAGTATTCCAGTTACTCATTCACTTTATTCAAATCCTCCTTGCAAGTTGTTAGCTGTCGAAAGCTGTCTGATCTCCACCTCTCACAAGTTTCACAGGTGGAAGAAGAAATGTGTTAAGAAATGATGTTTTAGCTTGTCTAGATAAATCTTTTTWAAAAAATCATGTTTTATCTAAGTGCTATACAACAACTAAAGATGGAAGTTGGTGTTCTGGGATAAGAAATGGAACAGACCTAGAGTGTTCATATTTGCACTTAATTTATGACACAGGTACTCTCATTTCTTCAGTAAGGTGATGCAACCTGACCCAGTATTTTCAGCCTTGCATTTTGCTGATCTATACATGTCAGAAAGTTTTGCTCTTCCTTTCTCCTCAGCCTTCTTCCCCTCCCCTCCCCCTTTTCAATTCCTGATTTTAACCTCTTAGGTCGCATGGCATTTATTAGCATTATTACAAGGAATGAATGGTACTAGAAGAGCCATTCATACAAGATAACATAATTTTGAAACCCATTTCAGTTCTATCAGGCGTTCTTTCTAGTTTCCATGCCACAAAGATTGCCTCTGCTTGAAGACAAGAGTTAATGGACAATTGCGAAGGTATGTCGAACTGAGGTCACAGAATTAAATATTATTTAAAAGCACAATATGCAGTGACATAAATGACATTTTTGTAGGGAAAYGGCAACATTAGTCTCAGAGTAAATGAATGATGTGCATCCTTCTCACAGTTAAAYTGTTCTTTAATAGAGACCAAGTATGAAAAAAGATGCAAGGACATTTAAACACAAAGGAGATTACAACCTAAAACCTTAGAGACAAGTTTTTACTTGTATTAATAAGGTTACTTTACACCACTGCAGTAAGAGAAAGGGCTCTCTAAGACTTTTATGCTGTCAAGATGTCAAGGGCACAACAAAACTCCTTTAATATAAATGAGAGAAACAGTTCTCTGTGTGTATATTTTATTTATATATATATACATATATATATAATCCATATACACACACACATGTATATGAATAAAATACTCCAAGCAGGGCATTGAAATCGTAGAGAGCCAATAGCTCTCTTAGTTCATTTTCCTAAAGCATGAAGAAGAATCTCTGCTTTTTCAGATTTCTCTCTGAAATTTGCAGAAGGCCAGAACTACGAACACCATAGATGTTGATGCCATAAGGAATTTAAGATAAACACACAGAATTAAATATATGTTTTCAGATAYAGCACTAAAAGCTAAAGCAGCTTGTTCAATTCCATTTGGTTGSTTCTTCCAAACTTAACAGTCTTCCAGTTCCTCTTATTCATCATTATTCCCCAGCTAAAGAGCATTTACGTACTTGCCCTGCAAATCTCAAGACATTATGGAATAGACCAGCCCACATGGCAATTGTTACTTAATAAGCAGTGATACTGTGATATTTAAGAATGTACAAGGTCACAACTTTGATCATATAAATTATTACACAAACTCATTCCATTTAGAGAAGCATAAAATGTCTCAAAGAAAAAAAATGTTAAATTTATCAAAAAACACAGATTATGATCAAAGATACCTGTCAAAGTAATAAAAAATAACTTTAATATTCCTAACAGCAATAACAAAAAGGTATTTTTCAATTAYAAAAATTAATGCTAAAATTTGGGGCATTCTTTGTTACTGAAAATCATTTTGCATCAATACAGAAATGTACTTCACAGCTACACTATTACAAAGCCCTACAAATCTAATTCTCCACTAATGACCTCAGATATCAGAACAAGAAGTAAAGCCAATCGAAAACAYGCATGAAAAATCTGCACAGTTTTGCAGGTCAAAGTCAAATAACTTTTTGCAAAGTTATTAATAACAAGCAAGAAAAATCTGTCCACACTTAGCGCAACCCGAAGTTTTCAGTGAATGTAAGCACACCTTGGTGAAGTAGTGGAAGTAAAATAGCATGCAGCATTAAAAAATATATATATATATATATACACACACACACACACACATACACACACACGTAGGCTCCTGAAATGTCAGCTGTAGCCTAAACACTTCAAATCACCTTGCACTTTCTCATTATTTACCTGACAGCACATGCAAAAAGTAAGGCAAGCACAAACAGTACTTTACAGRGGTAATGCAATCTAGGAGACGAAGTGAGGCAGCACAGTGTATGCATATGTGATCATTCAGACTCTCCTTAAACTACAGTTTGGTTCCATAAGCAATTCAGTCCTGTTTTAGAGCTCACAGACTCAATTTTAGAGCATACAGACTAAATTATGCACTTCTCATGAAATTATGTTCTAAGAGCAGGAATTACACCACCTTTTCTAAAAGAGTTTATGCAGTACCGAGGTGACAGATTCATAGCGGAAACATAAAAACTGCTGGGGAACACAGATCTCATTCTCATCCCGTTCTTCCCACTTTTGGCGAGTCTGACAGTTCACCTGCCTAACTTAGGAGTTTCTAAAGCTTTCCCCAGTGAGACTTCCATACTCAGGAGGTCCCGCTACATCTTGCCCCATTAGAAAGCTGTTCTGTAYTTTCCCTTAGCTCTGTCTCCATCCACACTGGAAGCCGTGGAGAAGAGGGCACAGCCACCTGACCGTGCCGTTGCAGCGCCGTATTACAAGACTAGGCTGCAGCCTGGACCCGGCGCTGAAGGACCCACCTGACACGACTGCCATTTCACGTTCAGATAAGCTCCTTGCTCCGCCTCACTCACGCACTCTTCTGCAGTCTAAGTCCTGTTAAGGAGACTGACTTTTTAGGTTTACAGAATTTTTTTTGTTATGCAAAAGTTATTTCACTACGGACACATCCAGCAGAGCACTTAAATGCAGGCTTAGTTAAGTCCTCGGTTAGTTCTGTTGAAATCAATGAAAAATGCTTGAGCTTAAAATTAATTTCATGTGCAAATGCTTTGGAACAGGATCTATATTCCTACTGTAACACCACTGTTACAATTTCATTTATTTTCAGTTCATCAGGCAGTTCCTGTTTCTGGCATAAAATACTCAATGCTTTCACCACGTAGCATAACTAATTACAGTGTCTTCCACTGAAATTTCCTCAGAAAAAAAATAAAGAGRAAAAAAAAACAGAAAAAGACATGAAATCCAGCTGCCCCAGAAGATTTTATCTTTAAGAAAAATGTAGCGATATTGAAGGGGAAATCCTCAGTTATTTTAAGGAAACTGAGGAACAATGTTGTATGCCAGTTAAAAACAGTTATTTTCAATTAATTTCTATTTATAAAAAGCGGTAATTTCAAGAAGCAATAACTTGAGCATTTTTTACACTTTTGTACAAAACAGTTTATTACAATTAAGAGACAAAATAGAATCTCACAGATATGTTACAGCACTTTCAGTGAATGCACAGTAGGGAAAAGAAATTTTAATCCTTAAATACACTGTGTAAGACAAGATAGGAATTGTTGCACTTACCAGAGGATCTGCTAAATAACCTCCCCACTATATTTACACTACTTCTGAATCACATCCCCCCCGCTACTCTTCCTGCTTCACAGCTGGAGGGGCTGGTCATCAGTGACATGCACCAGAAAATTATCTAACTAAAACATCTGAGGCTTAAGTCTATAAGAGCCAGCACAGCACACTCCCTTCTCCACTTTGACTAACGCACCTCATCAAATAGGGCTGAATTTCAGAAGTCTCAACGAATGCAATGGCACAAACAATGCTCCTTGGTGATACAATGACCGAAGAAGTAAGATTATTTATCACTGTGCTTTGCAAAGGGGAACTTCTTTGGAAGCAGCAGGAGGCTTTCTATACAAAAACCCCTCCCTTGACTGGCTCTTTGATATTAAGAAAAGGCTCTCTTCCATCCTCCGTGTGAGCACATAGTTTCCCTTGGCCCTAGAAGAAGTTACACATGCACACAGAAGAGTTTGCCCTATAATCTCTTGCGATAGCATCCTTCAGTTTTTACACAGCTTTCCATCCATGTCCACTTTCTGAGGCAAAAAACACCCTACATGGTTAAAAGTTAAAAGGAATCCAATGCATCTAAAGGATGCAACTTCACGAAGCATGCTGCTAAAGCCAATCAACCCTACTGTCTAGGTCTAGCCAAATAATCTGGGCCGTAAATCACATTCTGTATTTATTTATGAACATGAGGACAGGAAACAGATTTTTACAACTGGAGTCATACTTGGATTTTATACACACGAGTTGAAAACCCAGCCCTTCCAGTAAGTAAGTAGAAGAATTACATATGACCTGAATTCTACTTATTTTCAAGAGGAAAGCGGTGTGTGTGCATGTGTGTGTGTTTAAAGAAGGCATGCTGCACACCAATCGGTTTCAGTGTATATAAACCTAATATCCTCCAGCATACAAAAAAACCCTACAACCTCTCCACTCAGATGAAAAGCTATAAAGGGATACCAGGGAACGTTATGTGAAGGAAGAACATTCTCCTCAACTTTCTTCCCAAACAAATTTCCAGATCAATTTTAACATAATCACTTGTTTGAGATTCCATTGCTTTTTATCATTAAAAAAAAAAATCAAATTCTCCTCTCTGCATTCTCCAAATAAAGGGAGTGGTGGCTGAAATGCCAATTACCCAGAAGAAATCCTAACAAAAGCAAATGTAATAAACTGTAACTATGCACTACACAGTATAGGCAGTTTTGCTGCAAATGCAATTCTAGCCATGAGAACATGGATGTCTTGAGTCCCATTACATATAGGTAGAATAAGGATATTTATGAATGGGCAGTAGCTGCTTGTGCTCAGTGTCCTGGGAGAAGCATATATATTCAAAATAGCCAGCAGACCTGCACATTTACTTTGTTCCAGAACACTACACAAGCTACAGCACAGTCCAGAATTTAAGGCTCCTCCAAATTGGTGTCTTTTTTGTGGGAAGAAAGATCCATAGTCAGTTGATATGGGAATACATTCAACTACATGCTCCATCAAATGTACTATTTGGCATGACTCAAAATCTGCTTTTCTTAAGGATATTTCCCTGAATACTGTTAGATACAATTACTAGATATTTATCAAATATTTCCTTTACTCAGAAATAACTACGCTTGTGAATAAACTCTCAAAAACCAAAACTGCCTTTATTTTTGCCATTTCTTCCATTTTTGAATTATTAGAAGCTTGAGACTTCAGTATTCACAGAAGAATCACATGATTTCTGTTGCACTGGAGATGCATAAAAATGTAAGACTCTTAGAAAAAAATCAGCAGTCAAAATGGATGCATTAGATGAACAAGATCTGTGGTCCATCTAAGCAAATCACTGGTCCTAAGAGTAACTAGTACCACATAGAAGAAAGGTATTTTGCAATACACAATTTTTTTACTATATGCACATAGTAAACATTTTTTTCTATCACTATGCCTTGAAACATGATGGTTTTCTTTTTTTATCCTAACTTATATTAACATGCAAATTCAAAACATTCATGTAAACATCTGTTTTTTGAATTCCTCCATTTAGACTGAGACACCTATTTTACCACAAGTTCCCAAAGTTAAGTATTTTATGTTTGAAAAAAAAAAAAAAAATCAGATATCTCCCTTTACTGCCTTTCAATGTAGTTCTTTGCTCTTGCTGTAAGTTAAAGTACATGATTTATTTATACATAAACCCCACTGACTGGTCATCCTCTAATCTAAGCTAGTTCTAATTCTTTCCATATCTCGTCATAAGGAAGTCTTTCCAATGTCACTAATCATTTCTGATCATTATGTAGCTCTCTTCTATTTTTATTGCATTTTCCTGAGTGATGCAGAACAAAATGTTCCATTTCTACTATAAAGCAGTATGATGCAAACTAGTGGTAATAACAAACCAGGATTTTCTGCAATTCTATTGCGTTAGTGACCTGCTTGGGTTTTTTTGTTTGCTTTTGGTGGTTTGCTCTCTCCACCAAGAGAGCCACAAGAAAAGCCTAGCTTGATGGCTTTTTCTGCAGCAAACACATTTAATCTAACATTCAGCAACACACAATTAGAKCAAATTATGGACTCTTAAGATCTTTACTTGCATTTGCAAGACTCAGTTTGCATCCACCACCACAGTGCTATTCACTGAGCTTTACTAGATCCTGGTTTGTTAGCCTTTCTCCAATTCATTGTCACTCACAAATTCTACCATATCTTTATCTATTTTTTTGATTGTTGTTAAAACAATAAACAATTTTTAGCCTATTACTCATTTTTCATACATCTTCCAATTAAATTTTCTTTGCTCTCCAAGCTGCCAATGCACCAGCTTCTTTCTAAGCTTCCTATTCTGTAACCAGTTTTAATCTAGAAGAAGGACGTAAAAAACCCAGAGTAAGATTAACTGGTGCTGGTACTCTCCTCTGTGTATGCAGAGGGCTCTAATCTTTCCAGCACAAGACAGCTGACCAACTGAAAGCCACAGAATATTTGACTCTTCCAAGATGGAAGGAGGTAAAGCACATCTAAGTAGGAACATTAAGCCTAAGAGGGGGGAAATTTAGGAGATGACACTGGAGGAGACTTAGTCTGCAGGAAACAGCATTTGACATCCTACAAACAAACTACAGCCTGCCTCTCTGAACATGTCATGTACCTTTGAGGGCTGTATAACCGCAAGTTACATTATGCAACTCTTGCAGAAGGAACAGTTCCAAAAGTTTGCCTCACACCTCTCTATTTAGYATTTTCAGGTGTTTCTTACAGGGTATCATTTGAGAGTAAGAACGTTTAGGAAGTCCAAGAAAAATGTATACATATTAATTCCTTCTAACACAAAAGAATAATCCGTTTTAGTTTTAGCTTGTTTTATCTTCTTCATGGGACCCAGCTGTACAGATATTCATAACAAGACAAAATCTATCATAGTCTGTCAAYTTGTTTTCCCTTCTTTGCCTCTTCTTCTTAGAAAGATTCTACCCTGAAGGGAGAAAAGAGCCGCAGACACCCTACAATGCAACAAGGTATTTTCTACTAAAAACAGCCTTTATACAGAATACAGTGGAACATCAAAATAGGTAGCAATAAGACCCAAAAAGGAAAAAGAGAGACTATGCCTTGATGGGAATCATCAAATTCTCAAATACTTCACTAAGCCTGTCYGGCTGCTGCTACCAACAATATTTTCTTCCTTTTCAATCCTTAGTGGGACAATCCAGAAGTGGCGCAATAAGCCAGTCTGAAATATTGCATACCAATGAAATTCACTTCTTTTGTTGAAAACGCATTTGTCCCAAAAGGCRCTCATATAACCTCAAAAGCCTGCAAACAGCAGTGCTTCTAAGAGCTCACATGCATCCCACAAAAGCTATATCTATTTAAATGTCAGCTCACAAATGTACCTAAAACGTAAAAAGAAACTACTTCCATTTCTGTGATTTTACAAAGTTCTTTGGTACACTGGGATGCAGTTAGCCTTCAGTAAGAAATTGCTCCAATGGGTCAGACGTGTTTTTCTAGCACAGAGAACTACATTTATATTCCATTCCCAATGCTTTTTTCTTTTTGAATTTCTTCCATTTTTTWAAAAACTGCTAGTCCTTGTTTACTTCAGCTTTTGTGTCTCCATCTAAAATCATCAGAATCAATGATTCAGAAATACTCCTATGGGAATCTTCTTTCTAAAAGCACAGTATCAGATGGTCATTTCTATCTTAAGAAACAGCTTTCTAAAGCAAAAATAGCATTGATCGCCACAGCTATAAACACAGCATCTGAAGATATCTGAAGRAGGAAAAATATTTTACCTCTTATATCTTTGTTATCAGCATAAGCTTTAAAGTTTTGGAACAATAGCAGGTAATAACCTACAATCATTACTGCAATTGGGTAAGCAAAGTAGCCCAATGACTTAAGATGTAGACCATGTCATCATAAAATGCTCCAGAGTAGCAATTTTGAATTGAAAATTTTAGAAGAAAATGATAAAGTGTTTCTTTTCTACAGTGGATCAATATGGTAAATGCTGCATGTAAAACTGAGATGACTGCAAGCATACAGCTTCCTTTCTTCACTGGACTACTACCTTACAACTGTAAACCGTTCCTTCGTACTTCATTTCATGAACTGCCAACTCACTGCCAATTCAGTAGTCTACAGTTTCTGTCACACTGCTCCTAAATAAGCATCTCAACTTTTAATTAAAAAATTAAACGAAGTCGAGTAAAAAACCTGAAAATGTATGAACCTTGTAAGCCTGAACAATCAGAAAACAAATAGTATTACCTTTTAATTTAGTCTTGACTTAAAAAAAGTTGAGGCCAAAAGAACCATATTTTTAAATGGCGGAGGTTAGAAAGAGTAAAAAGATGCTGAATAGATGTTTGGTAACAAGGAAGTCTTTGTGCATTTAACTCTTGAACACGGTCATTAAATCTTCTTGTACAACATGAAGATTTGTACATGATAGATGCATGATAATCTTGTGAAAGATAGACCTTAATGAAAAGCCTGCTACTAGTGTGCTTAAATAATACTAGATAACAACTAGCTGCAACTCAACAGCCTCTAGATCAGACTTTCATGCTGCCCTTCCTGCAAGCTCTCTACTAGTCAGTAGTTGTTCAGGACAAAGAACTCTTTATAGGACTCTTTATAGGTACTGTTTTGTGAAGACCAACTATAATATGGTTCTGATCAGATGCAAACAAGCAAGCAGTTCACTTTTCTTCATCACTCATACAGGTTAAAAAATTACCTGCAAACTCCTCTTGAGAAGTGTACAATCTGGTATTGAGCAGACCATTTCATTCCTCATTAGTCAAAGGCATTTCAACATGAATCCATTCCTATTCAGGAGAGGTCTCAAATAAATGTGCATTTAATCCCACTGACATCAGTCGAGGTTTTGGTCTAATTATCAAGCACATACGTAAGTATCCTCACTGAATATACACTTTCTGAATGGGGCTTCAGCCGTTTCATACATAGGAGATGCAGAGCACTAGCTGAAGATTGGAGAATATGTATGCTATGTAAATCATGACAAAATGAATGAAGATACTGAAACATTACAGAAACATCACATGGAGAATTTACRTCCTGAAGCGAATACAAATGTCAATGTACCAAAGGAGGTTTTCTCTTGCACAGAATCAATGACAGAGGCTTCTCGGGCAAYGTCAAAGTAAAGCCATGTTTTGTATGACCAACCTCTTTGTAAGAGGTCTCATTTCAGTGCAAGCAATGCCAACCACAGGAAAAAGAACTGTCAATAAACTGAATGGATTAAATTGACTGAATTTCAACCATCCTGGCCACAATTTGCCAAACAACGAAAAACGTGAAAAAGAAAGCTCATGCTAGCAAATCACACTTAAAAAACCAGCTACTACGCCTCCTCCGGTACCCCTCCAATAATTAGTTTTTAGCTGAATACTGATGTTGCCAGTGAACCTAAGCATAATGAAATATCTTACCAACATACTGCAAGCACCTTTTCTGATACAAAAAACTAAAAAGAAAAAGCAAACAAACAAACTAGGGGGGAATAGGGAGGCAAATAAGTTTTCCATTAAAAAAAAAGAAAGGGCTGACTCCACCTGTATGGAATCAGTTACACTAATCCAAAACTGCTAAAAATTAATAATGTCCCTCTTAACCTGCTCTATTAGACTACAGAAGCACAAATTGAAAAAGTAACTATGGACATGTTTGCAACAAGTAATTTGGGTAATGTCCATCTGGAACAAAATTTTTATGAAAAGTGAAAGACATGCTTTAAAAAGGAGAGTGCTTTGAAAAAAAGAAAAAAAAAAGCAGGAGGCAAAAAATTCCCACCAATCCATAGCTTATTTTGCCAAAAAGATTTGCAGAGACCTTTTTTCATTCCAAAGTAATAAACAATTATTAAAATATCTAATGTGATCCTTACAATCCCTCTAAAATGAACCTTACTTTTATTTCTTTATCTTTGGTCATGAGCAACGGTTCATGACCAGAACAGGTCTGCTRTTCCCAAGGCAATTTTCACACTTTAGGATACTGGCTTTGGCCTAATCAAAAGGAAACACTACTTTCTGACATGATGAATTATCTTTTTGACATAACAGACAGGATTGTTGATTCTCTCTGAGCCCAATCTTTATTTCATGGTCATTTTTATCAAATCAGTGCTCTGAGCAAATGCTCAGAATTTCAATGAAATTGTCATTCTAAAGGCTTTCAAACTTCTGCAAATTTTCTGTTTGGTTTATTTTGCCTGTGGTTTAGTCTCAGTGTCTGTCTTTCATAAGTTTTTGCTGACTCTCTCGGGCAGTTTCCAGTAAGTTCAGAATCTTTTTTGCAGTTCTGTGACTAGGGTGAGTTTGGGGCAAGAGGGAGTTTGTCCAATGTGTCTTGCTCTTAAGATCTTAATCTCCTTTAGGTCTCTTTCACAGACATTAATGTAGTGAGCTCTGTGCTTGTACAGTGATCCTGGGTACAATCCATATTTTTTTGTATTTGTGAGTATCACCTAGTGGAAGGCTCTGTATTTTGTAGTAAGCTGGAAAAACAGTGTGTTTTTTATATTTTTATATATGTGTGCATGTATACTGTAACTACATATATATATATGTAGTTACACTATACCAATATATATGGTATATAACTACATAAGTACATTTAGTTCATTATATTTTATATATATAAAATAAATGCATATAAAAAACAAAATACACAAACATATATAAAAACATACAACATAACAATTAACTATATTGTCTTATTACACCTAATCTATAGATAGAAGTAGTAAACAGATATAAAAGTCAAACACGAGGTATTTAGTTGCTCCTTTAAAAATAACATCTTCCTAATTATGGCACCTCCAGTAACTTTCTACATTCTCTTCAACAGTAGATAGGAGAGCACTGACTTTGTAAGAGTACCTTTCTGATAGCTTGTCTCTTACACACATGCACATCTTTGTAAAGAAATAAAGCAAGATAACATTAAATAAAATCTCAAAAGGCATCATTTTAGAAAAAAATACAAGCAATGTAACAAAAATACCATCCTATAATTTTTTAACAAAACAATATGGTACCTGATGTGATACATTAGTGGTCCATAATGTTATTGAATAAGACTACAAGAGAGACACTTCACTTGCACTTGCTTGTCAGACAATTACTCTTTGCTACCATAATACTTCATGTGCATACTTCCAAGGAAGACTCATGAACGCACAGGTTCATTAAGGGAATGAGGGAATCGATTGTAAAATGGAAAAGGCCGAGTGAGGTCATATTTCAAAGAGATGAATATGGTACACTCCATTATGTTGTAATCAGCCTCTCTCTTTCATCCTAAGAACTGTAATAGTCTATCCTAATTTTCAAAACGAAAAAAAAAAAATTCACTGCCTGCATCGTACCTTCATCCCAAATACAGCGAGGAATTCAAATGTGCTGCAGGCAGTTTCCATTTACCATGGTCTTTGGAGCAGACGGTATTGATGTTGCTGACCATTTTTCTCCTTAATAAGAAAAACATTCAAATGCTACTAATATTGCTGCCTTGGCAAACCACATTTAATAGATGGGACTTGCCCTGTACATGACACACAGAACATCAATCAAGGCTGAATTTTATTTCAATTTATTATGGTTGCTGTCTAAATGAAAAAATGCTTATATCGTTAAACTGTCTTACAATATAAATGTGCAAATGATGTAATCACCCATTTGGGGAGAAAATTCTGATTTTGATTAAAAATATCTACAGTTCAATTTCTAARTATTTAATAAATGTAAAAATAAAAAACACAAGCACATTAGGAAACCAAAGTAATTGGTATCTGTACTGTAATAAGGTTTTGTGCTTGAAAGCTTTTATCTTTAAAGATGAGTTTATTAGGTATTCTTTTAAAATGGTAAAAATCTGACTTTTTAAATCATCTAGAATAAATTAAACTTCATTCAAGACTCTTGTAAAGTGATTATATATCACAGTTCCTTTCTTGCTAAGGTCATCTGTGTCAAGATTCTGTAGCTACTGGCCTGCAAAAGCCCTCTAAGCCTTCTCAAGTAAGCAACTCTGGACACCATACTCTGCTTCAAAATGAGTAGAAAACAGCATCTTATAAGAAGATTGAAAATACTTAATTTCATAATTTACTAGKGTGCCCAACCCTGTCCCAGTTCTACAGGCAGAATATAAGGCTTAGCACATTACAGCTGTTCTGTGCAGCAACTGATTTCACCAGGACTCCACTATGATCACTGCGCCCTGAACAGCTATATCTAGGACTGCACAGAACAGTGCATGCTGTGGTGAGAGTCAGAGTGCCATAAAACCCAGGTTAACCCAAYCCCTTAATACTATTCTCTATGTAATTCCTTCCACATTACTGCTTATTAACATACAATTATTATATAAATAAAATGCCCTCGCCTTAAAGTGGTTGCTGYATTCATTCAGCAATGCCTTCAAGTCCAGAGCCTAAATGCCCAACATAGCTGAAGAGAAGGGTAGTACACCTGTAACTACACAGTGCATCACTTAATTCTGCAGTTGATCAGATAGATGGGCGATATACATTAGTCACTGCTCATGCAAAAGTCCTTCCCTCTCACCGAAGATGAAGGCAGGCATGCAAGATTTTGCCTTTCATTGCAGTTTATTGTAGCCAAGAAGATTTGAGAAGCAATTTAAACTTGGCCTTTTAAGAAACAATGGGTAAATAACTGGAAACAGAGGAAGTGCGGGAAAATTACGTGACAGATAAATGGGACTTTTATAAAACACCGCATATTGCAAAGTTTGCCAGAATGTGTTGAAAGGAGAAGAGCCAGTTAAATCACATCCTGCTGCAGCTGTCCAACTTCGTACCTAAGATGTTCATATTAATTCCATGAAACAATTAAAGAAGGAAATCCAAAATATTATTACAAGTATGTTGGCTTGACACTGTCTTTTTTTCCAGATTTAATAACAGATACAGTACACTTAGCTTCAAAGGGTGATGAATTTATACAAATTGTGGGAATTCACACCCTCAGGGCCACAAAGTAGTTCTATGGAAACCCTACAAAATATAAACTTCTCTGTACATTTCTGACATAGACATTCTCAAAAAGAAAGGAAGGATATTCTAGTAGTTATGGAGTTGGCCTGACACTTAGGGGATCTCAATTTAATTTCCTTGTCTGCCAGACTTCCTTCCATAATCCCAGACAAAGTAAATAGTTTTCTTTACCTCAGTTTCCCGTCTTTAAAATGGGGATCTTTTATGTGTCTGAATCAACCAAGTTTTAAACAAAGGAAAAATATATCCTTTTCTTCTGTATTCTTCCTTTCTGCTCAGATGGAAGGTCACTTGAAAGCTCAATCTTCCAAAGGTTTTGGAAGTACGCTGTAACRTATTAGTAACGTACTTTGTTGATTTAAAGATAAGTAACATGTCCAATATGTTCCAGCTCTTAATGTCACTGGATAACTCCCCATTTCAAAACTACAGCTCTGTGATAAAAAAAGATATAGAAGAATGAGCACTGCTAAAGTTAATAAACAAAATGCATTCATGGCCCATTACTTCAAATAACTTTACTATATAAATAGCCCACTCATAAAATAATGGCCTCAATTAACATTTAATTYTCACACAATGCATTTGTAATGTATCGCAAGGATTAAAAGGTATGCATGAATGTCACTATTTCAGAAGKGCTGCGACTTACAAGAGAAGTACTGCCATATTTTCCACTTGATTAAAAGTAGTTCCTAGTCATCATCACCCTCTCACCCCACTCCCCACCCCCAATGGCTTCCTTGTCCTGGGAGGAAAAATAGTCTACTATACGTTTTAGATCCTGTTCTGTCAGCTGGTGCTGATACTCAGCCTTGCCTCTGAAAATTCATAAACACACCAGTCCAGCACTACTACCGATGGGAAGTTAGAAGGTCCCACCAACTGGGCTGTCCTGTGATTTCATTTGTGAAACCGCAAATAGTGAGAATTTACTSTGCAAGTGCATGCTTTAAGCCTCCTTTTTACAAGAAGATTAAAGAAAGCAGATTTTCTGAGACTCCCACCAGCTAAAAGACATTAGAGCCATCACTGTTGGGAACAGCGACTTGAGAACAAGGCTAAAGCAAGAGTGGAAGAGTCTTTCAGATATTATGTGCACATTTTAATAACAGTACATGACACAAAGACAGCTCTAATTTCTGCAACTTTATATATCTAAAAGTCATGTGAAAGACCTCCCAGCACTCAGCAGCTTTAGCTTTCCAAACTAAACCAATCACCTAATGTGTTCTCTTTTAGCACAGAAAATTAAGAGGTTAGCTGAGAAAGACAGTACGTTTGTCATATGTGGTTGCTTTTATCCTGCAACACAATGGATGAGCACTGATGAGGGAATAGTACAGTCCACTAATTAACGAACCAAACCCTTCCTAACAAAGACTGCTGCGTTCATGGTGTCATTTTAGGAACTGACCCTAGCACACACAGATGGTTTTTGTCCCACGGGTTTGAGCTAAATCCTAGTGAAATGAACTAGTAGAGGAAATCAAGGCAGTAAAACCCCCCACCTTTCAGGGCATGCTGCAAAAACCTGCTGAAAAGGCAAACTAATGCTTCCCAGGAACCCAGGAAGGAGCAAGAGCAGAAATCTCCCGCAAATCGAAAATGAACCTCACTGTGCCAATCTAATTTATCTGAAAAGTGCTTTGATAGTGAAGTGATGGATGGAACAGGTATTAAGAGCTCACATAAGACAGATCTAAATCTAAAGTCTGCCAACATCTATTATCCTCAAAACGTGTTTAGGGTTATGCTAGGACTCCTGCCTGTGAGTTAGTCTAAGGCATGATTGAAAAAAAAAATCCCCACTAATTTAGGGAAAATTAGGGAAAAGTAAATATATAGAAAATATAGCTACTTCCCATCTATCATCTTCCTTCCAAGCACTGTCTTATTTTAAATATATTGTTAATATAGGATGTTAGCAGATGTCCCTAGTAAGTTTTGTATACATCCATGAAAACCACATACACTGATAAAGACACTTCTAGCTTTGCACAACACATGGCTTTTTTACATGATATGTTCTCTCTTGAAAACTACTCCTTCACAAAATGAAAATTCAGCAGAATTTCTAATAGCTTTCATATTTCAGTCTAATAGGTAGTATGGCATTGCACTGCCACCCAYCTTTGCTACAATATTGCACAGCACATTTAACAGACATTTGCTTCCTTCATAGAGTCCTTATGTGCAGCTTCTGCACATAGGACCTTAATATTAACATTTAACAGAGTCTATGAGCATAAAGCACATTTATGAACACCYGCTGGAACATTTTATTTGCCTTAAGAGTTTTATTATAACTGTTAAATTTTCTTGCTATGCTTTATGGGCCAAATCCTGMTCCAGTTTTTTCCTAAACTCACACTGATTTCAACAGGTACTACATTTGACTGGATGTCATYTTCCATACAAATTCTATGTAGATTTAAACAAAATTGGGTCATTTCTAAGCACAACACTGGACAGAAAAAGCTAGTATCTAACAGTTCTAACAAAGACACTGAATCTAGCCTTGAAACGGAGGTGGGGGGGAAATCTAATCTTGGTATCTCCCTAAGGTATTACAAAAATCTCACTGAATCTGACGTTGAGAGTGGAAGTCATATAGGTATCTCATGTACAAAAACCTATGGACTTTGTGGGATGTGTTATCCTAAACTCAGATCACTCACTAACGCTTCTGCTACCCAAACTTTTGTCCTTTATATTAAAGCCACCAGAAGTCAGAACCCAGCCACGYCAGCATTGCTGTCCTCCTCTGGCACACTCGGACGGCTGCGACCCTCTGCAGCGACGCAACGCAGCCTGGAGCACGGGACGTCTCAGCCAGTGGGCACCAGCTGCGGAGCAACCCAAGAAGATTCTGCAGAGGAACTCACGCCACGAGTCTAACCGTTCTGAAGGCATTCTCTACAAACCCTTTCGCTCTGGTAAAGCTTCAGCATCGTAACTGAAGGTAACGCCTCTGCGAAACCAAARATAAATACATACAAGCAAGAAACACAGCTCCCCACAGCTTAAAAAAAAATGATAATAATAAATGACTCCATGAAGTCTACTGGAAATCTCTCTAAGATTTAACTTCTTTTGGAAATATACAGACCTCACTTTGACCATCAACTATAGAAAGCCCTGAAACAGTCAGACAGACATCTAGTAAATTGTAGAGAGTACGGCAAAGGCACTTCTGTTTCACTAAAGCTTGACAGTAAATGCCTGATTCAATACATACTATAAAACAAAAAAAATCAAAACAATTATAAAAATGAAATTATAGACACAATGATGAATGGAGGCAGKTGAAATGTTAAAAGATCTATCACCATACACAAAAATCATTGATTTTCCCTGATTACTACTTAGGTGATCAGCGTGTATTAGGTACTAGTTGCCTGCTTGCTCTAGATTTTATTAATGCTCCAATATCAGACACCCAATTTGGAAATCAATGCTTACTTCATCATTTTTCTCTGAAGGATTCTATTATTCACAATTGATTTAACAGAAATGAAAGGCTTACCATTAACAAGAGCCAGCTGCTGACACTTCTTAGATGAATTATTGAACTTCTAAAAGTGAATTAACTTAACCATCACCAAGACTTATTGTCTGATGTTTCTCATACCGAAGTCAGTGTATTTATAATTATAGAACCAAATGGTAGAAAGTAGCTTCTCTGACACCTTCTTAAATATCCATTGTACTCAATAAGTAAAATTTACGATTGTTTCAAGGAYAGAAATAGGAGTTTGGACCAAGTTCCTACTGGCATCAGTGAGACCTCATCGCCTAACTGCCTTTTGTGCCTTTAAGTAATCTACATCTTCTTTCCAAAATTTAAATATACAGGTCATTTCAGGCTTCAGAAAAAAAGAAAGCTAATTTATAGAAAGCCATATCGTTTACTAGCATGATTCCTACAGTCAAAGATCCCTACCTAGGTACTTAGGGATAGGATGTTCTCCTAAAAGCATGCAGAGCAATACTGTCAATTGCTTTCAAGTACAAGGTGAAGATCCACCTTTACTGAGATAAAAGTAGTAAGTATTAGGTRCTAATGAAAAATGTACTAGAAAAAGTACAACTCCATTACCAAAAGTACTGTGTATATGAAAAGCAGAAGGCTTATACATGACCTAACAGGACTATCTGCTCAGAACCTGAATGCATCATGCCCATTTTCCAATCTAAGAACAACTGCAGATTGCCCAAGGTGAATTCAGTTCCTCATAAAGAAAAGCCAGGGAATTCTAAGGCTTTTGTTCTGCAGACCACAAAGCTAGCTATGGGGTTGTAGCACCCAGATCAACAGCTTCAGATACCGAGAAAGAAAAGGTTTGGAAAAGGCAGACCAGCACAAATTTGCACTACCTATACCGCAATCCTAAAAACAGCTCCAGTCTCGTTCCCTAAGAGGTGCGCTGTCAGTACTGCTGGTAAAACTCCACTGCTCAAAAGCATTGCCCCTAGCTGCACTGCTCTACAAGCAGCTTATTGTCAAGCACGCCAAGAGCTGTGCTGAGCAATATGCTATCCCTACACCACAGGTCTGCAGGACTGCAGCTGCCCAGTGTAGCATCAAGAACTGTTCAGCTACCAGTACTAGAGAGTATCTCACGTCTTCCTAACTTCTTGCTAATCCATACTAGCTGGCTGAATATGGTCCCAAAAACGCTGTATGGGGACTGATGTCTCCTTTACTATTAATCATATTTTGAAAGCTCAGCTTGATCACACTTATCTCTAACCGCTCAGTAGAGTTCAGTTCAAGATCAAGTTGAGACTCTAGATGAGACTCATTTAGAAAGCTCTCTTGGTTAATAATGCAAATTTCTACATCCTACTTAGGGTAAAACAATGAGATCATAATATACCCGTTACATCCTTTTCACACAACCTGTAAGTCAACTGCTGCCCAAAATCACCAAAGCTTCTTCTCAAAACCTTCAAAGAATCTGACAGCTGGAGCTAAAGCACCTGGCTCCTTTTAATTAAGGCTAATGTCTGAGGAAGATCCTTTTAGAACAAATCCAATCTCTTCTTGACTATTTTATTTCTCATTGCCAAAGCCTCTGATTCTGTAGTCACCCATATCTCACTCGAACACACTWTCTAAAAATTTAATTTGTACTAAATAAAAATTTTAGAAATTATTAAGGAAAGCGGGAAGGTAAGAGGGCTGGCAAACAAATCCCTTCACTGTCACAGGAACCAAAATTTTAAACAAAATTACAAAATGGTTATGTTGAGAATATTTAAGTATACATTTTCTATAGAATAGCACTTTTTAAATGGAGGCTGGCTGGTTAGAACAGAAGTCAGATTTAATCAGATAGTTGCATAAAATACATCTCAGAAAGTACTTCACAATAATTCATTTAAAAAGACATTGGTAGATTTCCTGTATCTTTCTTGCAATCATTTCTTCCATTATTTCTCCACATTGTGAGCCTCCTAATAATATGAAAACAGATGCAAGAATGGTCCTATCAGTTCTAATGGGAGTAAATTGGTCATAATCTGGCATTCAAGGAACTTTCCATTTCTACATAGGTTTTCATTTATTTTTCAGTTTAAAAATAAAACCATATTAATTTGGCATGTAACTACAGCTGCTCCTACAGTGCAAAAGAAATAACAGTGCTGGCAAACCTCAAAGCTGTTCTGAGACAAAACTGTGTTGGCAGAACTTTTAGAGAATTTGCTTTTAGATTAGAGGTAGAATTCAATGTCAACATAAATGGGGAAAACTTCACTGAAATCAATTGTGGTACATATGCTTACTTACTGCAGCTCTGAATTTGTACTAACTTCCTATAATACAAACATATTTAGCTGAAGTAGAATTTAAACAGAATCAGTTCAAAATTTTATCTCCCTTTGTGTGTATAATATATCAATATTAACTTCTATGAACATTCAAACCTTGTATTTACTCAAGAATACCATTGTGCTACTTACTAAATATCACGACCACGCTACACAGGTGTTTTGGRGGGGAGGGGGTGTTTTCATTTTTTGGTATGACAGTTTTCAAGTGCTCAATGATAAAATTCTAGTTGCAAGATTTATTTTTCTGTAACAAAAGGCACTCAATAAAATATCATAAACCTGACATTGTTCAACTTAGCTAAATACTTTCTAAAATGCTTTTTCGACATGCTGTACCCCAGTTTTTCAAGTTAGCCTACATGCAACACTGCTTTCTCAATCACTGATCACAACAAAGTTTTACTCACAGCTTCATATAGTGTAAATAACCATGATGGTTAGCTAAACACGGATGCCTAGTGCAATTTCAGATGTCCTTGGAAAACCAGGACACATGGGCTGACAGATGCGACAAAGAACTTCCAAGACCACCTGCACTCCTTTTAGAGAAGCAGTTGAAAGCAGCTGAACTGAGTCCCTCTTGCCAGTGAGAGAAACGTAATACTACTACGCACCACTAATGTCAGGCTGCTGAGGTAAGCTCATGGGCTCAAGAAGGTCACAGTAAGGCCTTCTTTCTTATCCCACTCCCCTACTCTCATCTGGGAAAGGAAGATTTTTCTTACCCATTTACCCAGCATTACCCATTGAGTGGGCAACAGGTGTGTTAAAGCAGCTACTGAAGGCAGGCTTCAGCAGAAGTGATGGAAGGACCATGCCCAGAAAAATTGAGTTTTCCAAGTGGCACTGCTCCTCTCTTCTGCTTTTGCTTTGTAGCTTGCCTAAGAACAACCCACCAAACAACAATAGATCTTCAGGAATTTAAGGCCAATTTGCCACAGATTATAGTATGATATCATTATCATCTATCTCACTTCCCTTCCCCCCTTGCAGAAATAATATACCACAGGTGTTTCAGGAAGACTTTGATTTTCAAAAGTATGCAGTCTCTTTCCTCCCATATGTTGCTGAGTCTCACAGAAGCACATTTTTATTTAGGCTAAATCATGCCTTATGGGACACACTTATGAGGAAGAAAGAGGACATGCAACTGGCATTTGAGACATACTGCCAGTGCAAAGCTGCCAAAAGAACACAGCAGGGAGCATGTTTTGGCTATCACGAGCAGAATAAGCATGCACTCCTTAACCACTGCCAGCTGGCATTTGTTTCCAAATACAGATTATTCACTAGGCAGTTYGGAGACTGGACATACTGCTAACCTTAAACTATGCTCCCATAAAAATGTGCTGCTCAGATACCTCGTTAACCATGCCTGTCTCCTAGCTTACTGCCAAATGACACTTTGAATGATACGGAAGAATCCTGCATTTCTCCCTGTGCACAAAAACAAACAAAAAAAAAACCCTCTTAAGTATATCCTAATGTACCCTAGAACTTAGGGCAAGTTGAAAAGACTTGGAGGAAGCTTTTCCCGCATCTCAAGAAGCAGAAATACTGTCAAGACTCCGCCATGCGTGGATACAAAATGTGAAATCCAGAGACTCAGAGTACCAAGAATACACATCAATGAGCAGGAACAGTGGCTGGGACTGTGATTACAAACTATGCTATCACGTTTAACAAAATCTCTAACAAACCTCACAACAGAGATGCTCCCTGCCCTGTCTGCTGGGGCAGGTTTGTGGATAGAAAATTAATGTTCCCCTCCATCTGCTAACAAGTATACAGGTCCCTTGGGCTTTGCACCAAGGGTACTTTGGCCTTAGGATGAAACAAGGAACTGGGAATTTGTGTTCATTTCTACATGCATCTAGTATTCCCAGTAACACTCCCAATTGCTAAACACTTATTATTTCAAATTTATCTACCAAAAAACATACTTTATCTCCATAGGTTAACTATGATTCCAGTTATATTTTCAAAGAGAACAGTTAAAAGGAGAACAACCCAACAGCMAGACACTTTTCATTTTTGAAGTGCTTACCTGATACAGTGTGCACTGCTACTTTCCCTGTAAGTGCTCTATTCATTAACTTCATGCTCTATTTTCAAAGTGACTCCACTCCTTTGGATTTCCCTTTCTCTATTGCTGATAGCCTGCTGTCATGGACCCAGTAGCTCTAAAGGAAGAAATGTGCCAGAGACTGCCATGCAAAKGAGAATGCACTAATTAAAACCTTCATTTCCTTCAGGGAATTCCCTGAGTGGATTTAAAYTTACCTCTTAACTGTACCTTTGCTCCTGAGAACTGGAAGCAAGTTAGAGGGAACTTGACACTGCGGTGGTTGTCATGGACAAAAGCCAGTTTGACATCCTGGAAGAAGAACAAAAGGAAAGGGCAGTTACAAAGTATAATTTTGAAGGAATAAGGCAGACACACTCACCACCAGAACAATAATATTCCGGGTAAAATCAGAGATCTTAGTACTATCTTCAGTATCTACAAATAAAAATTAAGAACTAGAATCATAGAATCAGTAAGGTTGGAAGGGACCTCTGGAGATCATCTAGTCCAACCTCSCTGCTCAGCAGGGTCACTTCAGGTACTTATCCATGTTGATAAGATCCCCCCTCAGTCTTCTCTTCCCCAGGCTGAAGAGGCCCAGCTCTCACAGACATTCCTCATAGGGCAGGTGCTCCAGCCCTCGGATCATCCTCGTAGCCCTACGCTGGACTCTCTCCAGTAGCTCCATGTCCCTCTTGTACKGGGGAGCCCAGAACTAGACACAGTACTAGAGATGAGGCCTCAGCAGGGCTGAGTAGAGGGGCAGGATCACCTCCCTCCACCTGCTGCCAACAGTCTTCCCAATGTACCCCAGGAGACAATTGTGGCTTTCTTGGACACAAGGGCACATTTTGCTGGCTSATGGTCAACTTGTCATCCACCAGCACTCCCAGGTGCTTCTCTGAAGAGCTGCTCTACAGAAGGTCAGCCCCCAGCTTGTACTGGTGCCTAGGGTGATTTCTGCCTGGGTGCAGGACTCTGCACTTGCCCTTGTTGAACCTCAGGAGGTTCCTCTCTGCCCAGCTCTCCAGCCTGTCCAGATCTCTCTGAATGGCTGTACAGCCCTCTGGTGTGTCAGCCACTCCTCCCAGCTTGGTATCATCAGCAAACTTGCTGAGGAGGCACTGTGTCCCCTCATCCAGGTCATTGATGAAGAAGTTGAACAGGATGGGACCCAGTACTGAGCCCTGGGGGRYGCCAMTAGCCACRGGCCTCCAACTAGACTCCACGCCACTGATGACRACCCTCTGAGCTCTGCCTTTCAGCCAGTTCTCAATCCACCTCACTGTCCACTCGTCTAACCCACACTTCCTGAGCTAGGAAGTTAGGAGCTAGGAGGATGTTATAGGAGACAGTGTCAGAAGCCTTGCTGAAGTCAAGGTACACAAYGTCCACTGCTCTCCCCTCATCTACCCAGCCAGTCATTCCATCCTAGAAGGCTATCAGGTCGGTTAAGCAGGATTTCTCCTTGGTGAATCTGTGCTGACTACTCCTGATCACCTTCTTTTCCTCCATATGTCTGGAGATGACATCCAGAATGAGCTGTCCCATCACCTTTCCAGGGATGGAGGTGAGGCTGACCRGCCTRTAGTTGCCTGSGTCCTCCTTCTTGCCCTTYTTGAAGACTGGAGTGACAYTGGCTTTCTTCTAGTCCTCAGGCACCTCTCCAGTTCTCCAGGACTTTTCAAATATGATGGAGAGCAGCTTGGCAACAACAYCCRCCAGCTCCCTCAGTACCCRTGGGTGCATCCCATCCRGGCCCATGRATTTRTGGATGTCTAGCCTGCCCAGAAGGTCTCTAATCCTATCCTCCTCAACCAAAGGAAAGTCTTCCCTTCTCCAGACTTTCTCCCTYMYRTCCAGGCTCTGGGATTCCTGRGGGCTGCCCTTAGCAGTGAAGACKGAAGCMAAGAAGGCATTCAGTAGTTCTGCCTTCTCTGYATCCCTTGTCACYAGGGCCCCTGCCCCATTCAGTAGCRGGCCCATATTTTCCCTAGTCCTCCTCTTGCTGCTGMTGTATTTGGAGAAGCCCTTCCTGTTGTCCTTGACATCCCTTGCCAGACTCAATTCCARCTGGGCCTTAGCCTTCCTCGCTGCATCTCTACRYACTCTGACTACATTCCTACAATTCTCYCAAGTAGCCTGTCCCCTCTTCCACATTCTGTGTAYTTTCTTCTTCTGTCTGGAYTTGGCCAAGAGCTCCTTGCTCACCCATSCASGTCTCCTGCCCCTTTTGCTGCACTTCTTACTCATAGGGATGCACCGCTCYTGRGCTTGGAGGAAGTGAKGTTTGAATACTAGCCAGAATGTTGCTCCTCTAAAGTCTCTGAACACAGGTTACTCAACTCTGTGACATGCTTTTTTCCTTTTCCCAATGAACACCCCTACCAACTGCAAYAATGCATCTTCCCGACTCTAGCTTGAGCGAAAGTCCATGTCAGAAACCCCTGTAACCACTTAAGYTGGTTTCAGGGCTAGTCAATGTTTGCATCAACACTGAACACATGCAACTAACTTCCCCTAATTTACTTAACAGAACTTTGAAAAAAGCCGAAATGYATTTTGAGGTGAACTATGAGCACAACAAAATTTTATCTCCTTTTTTTTAAAAAGGGAAATGAATTTCAGCAGGATTTCACTAGTGTGACCTCCCTCAATCCTTTTGTTCCTAAAGGGCACTCATTCTGGCAACCCATTCCTCCCCAACCAGAAAAGCAGGACAACAGAGAAAGATGTCAAGTGTGCTTAAAATAAATAAATAAATTTTATATATACACACACACTCATATATACACACRTGTGTGTGTGTATGTATGTGTATATATAACTCTATATGTCCTGTTTCATCTGCTGCAAAGAATTGGCTGGTATCAGTCAGATTTCACCAAAGTGGAGAAATYGCTAGCCACAGAGGACAACTCTGAATTTCTCTGACATAGCAGCAGCGCTACAGAAGAATGAGTAATTAATTAACATAGCACTCTGCCTTGTCTAGCTTTTAGGACTTGTAATATTACTTTGAAAACACTGATCAGCTTGATTCCCAAATCAGGAAACACACTAAATCAACGATACCTACTTACCAATATTGACCAGCTACTAGGCTTCATAAAATGCAACCACAACAAACTAACTGAATTTGTGTTAATAAAAAAAAACCAGACCTATCACAAGATTATTTCAACACCACAACCACAATCCTGTTAAAATGGTCAGAGCGTCTCTTCTATTTCTCATCTGAATCTAGTGGTATTTGGTCTCCATCAATAATAGCTCATGTAGTTCAGCTTTGACTTAGAAGAAAAGTTCTTTCCCTTCTATAGATGGAGAATGCTGGAAAACACATCGTGATTATGATCAAAATACACAAAGCTACTAAAAAGGATTCAAAACTTCTCATACCTTCTCACTACAAAGTTACTCTCAGGTCTTTTGGAAGCCTGACTTACAGCAGAAAAGCTTAAATTGCAATGCTATAAAACGTGCAACATTAAGAAAATTAAAGACAAACGTATGGCTCAAGATAAGGGCCAGAATGCAAAGCTGCAGCTTCCCTTCCCTCCTGGGAGTACAAGATGACATTCCTCCTCCCTGAAGTCAATATTCCACTACACCTTTTTAAGCAACAGCCTGCCTTCCCATTGCTTCATTGTCACTCTGCGGCCTGTACAGGCAGCCAGCCCCTGGAGAGAAGAGATACTGAAGTCTGTGCATCCTATGGAGCATAAATAGAAATTATTTAAGCTTTTATACAAGCCCATTGTACCTCTGCAGAAAAGCCACACACAAKCCAGCCCACAGAGAAAATACAGCAGTCTGGATTGCTAGTATCTACTCACAGTGCTGCAGATTACACTCTTCCTCTGATGGTCTTTCTGAAAAGCTGAACTGGATTCCCAACTTTTAAGCCTGAATTACAGCTAGCATATTTAACTCAAGTATTGGTAAAAATATTTAATGTTTTTTGCTAAAAAACATTATATTTTTGTGGGGAGGGGTTTTTAACTTTGGATACATTCCTCCTACAAGTAAGCATAAACTTAATCTCTATTGTTGAATTTTCTGGTTTGACCCCTACAGACATCAATAAGAAAAGTTCGTGCTATTTCAGTGAAACACTATCCGAATGAATAATGTTTATGATCCATATAATATGGATTACTTGGTCATCACTAACTCAAGAAAACTTGCAGTCATTAGACCAAAATTTATGGGCATTTTTGGTGATGCCATTAGGACTCCACATCGATGTCCAAGACAAGAAGCACTGTCATTTCATCACCCTTAGCACAAATATAACAGAGAAATATGAAGTAACACAGATAGTCCGAACATGATGTCGCAATTAACAATGGTGAATACTCAGTCAAAAAAAGATAACATACTCTGGTCAAATCAGGCCCAAAGAACATATCAGCAAGTGATCTTAGAGAGCTTCATCAGTCATTATATTAAAAAAGAAAAAAAAAGACACTTTTTTTTCCTTACACAAAATTATTATAGCCATTTCATATCAAGTTTATGTTACATGCTTTCTCAGAGTTGGAAAGAACTCACAGTGATTAGGGTTAAATCAGCAAAAACTATGACTTGAAATGCTTTGAATTTCTTTGTCCATGCATTGTATTCTCAGCACATGGCAGCAAGACTGCAACTAAYCACAGCAGGGTAGTAGAAGCACTTTACTCCACAGGCAGCTTAAAGTTGTGCCCCTTGGACATGGTCCTTACTGAACAGTTTCTACTTGAAATTATGTTGGGCATGGGTGCTACACAAAAGGCTTCTCTGACCCTGCACCCAAAGAATCAAGAACRTACTTAGAAAGAATGACCTGACTCTATGGGAAGCAGCAGCCTCCATGGGAAGTCTTTTTACAGAATTGGAGTAATTTTTGTTGGAAAAAACCTACAGAGGTCACCTAATCCAATTCCCTGATCCAAGCAACATTAATGTGAAATTTAGATCAAGTTGTTCAGAGTCATGTCAACTTCTGAAAATCTCCAAGAACAGAGATACCACAACCTTTCCAGATCCCTGGTCCAGTGCTTAATCATCATGTTATTTCCCCCCGCCCCCAATGCCTAGTCATAATTTCCCCTTTCTACTTGTGACAGTTGCACATCTCAGAGTGTACACTCAAAGGAGAGTCTCTCTCTCTTTTCCATAGCAGCTCTTTAGGAAACTTGAAGACTAATTCACTTTCATCTCCTYTTCTTCCGGCCAAGCAAACTCAGGTTACTCAGCTTCTCCTTGTATGCCATGTACTCCAGCTCCCAATGTCCTGAAGCTGCCCTCCCCTGGGCTCTCCTGAGGTTGACCATACCCTCGTGTACTGGGGGGCCAGCACTGGACATGGCTTTCCAGAAGCCACCAGATAGAGGGGAATAATCACTGCCTTCAAACTCAAGCTATGCTCTAGCTCAAGCAGATCACTGTGCATAAGCCTTGATAGCTGTAAGGYTGCACTGCTGATTCCTGTTCAACATCATATTTTATCATAATATACTTCTATTCATCCACTTCTCCTCCCCCTCAGAATAAGGAATTATGAGTAAGGGAACGATTTGGGGGGACACCAAATACCCTCTACGCAGTACTGAAATATAAACAAAATGCTAATAGTGTAGCTAACATTCTTTTCTTTGTAAGAAGCTTTCCTCAAAGAAGTAGATCTTACAACTACTGAGGTCAACATAAATTTTGGATGAGAAAGAATAGAAAAAACACATCCTAAGAAGTAAACTTGCAGATTAATAGAGTATATGTGCAAAGTAACCGATTTCTTTCCCTACTGAAATATTTTAAAGGGAAATATTTTAGCTAAAATATTAGCATCCATTGATGACTGAAGCAAGCTTGCTACTCCAATTCAAATTCTTTAAAATATTTACAAAAATGCAACAAACCCTTTCAYGTATTGCACCCTGATCAAACAGTATTGCTTCACAAGTCACCTAACGTGGTGAGTAGATCAACTACCTTATTTTCTGATCTCAGAATAAGTTTTTCTGCAGACAGCCTCAGAGGAGCAACACAAAGGATACAACAGGAGAATGTGCTACTTTATGAGTGGCATCACAGATCACACAAACGCAGATCGCTCCATTTGTTAAAAGCAACTGAATGAAGAAACATCTATACTTACAGAAAACTGAATGTGGTTTAAAATGCAGCTATACAACTTCCTGTAGTTGACCCCAGAAAAAAAATAAAAGACATATGATCTGTAACTTCCTTTGACTTTTCTTTGAACTCTGAATAGAAAAATCTTAAAAAGCAGAWTTTTTTTATTAGTTACTTCTAAGGTTTTTTCCAAATTAAATTCCCAAGTAGTTTCTAATGCCAAAAATATTTGCACGTATCAGTTATATCATCTCCTCTTACAGAAAAGAAATATATATTTTGAAGTATTACTTTGCCATGCAATGTACGAATTACTTTGACAAAGTGAGCAGTACATGCCACTCACATGTCATCAATTCCAAGGCATTTGCAGAGAATCTAGAGGTAGGTTAAAACAGAAACAAGAGGAAAGACATAAAGTAAAGATGCTCTTACATCTACTTGGCAGAGAGAGCACTTCTCCATGCCTGGCAGTGTGAAGCATGCCATCACAGTGGGTGAATTAGATTTTATTCAGACATCTACAGAAGGCAGCTCGCTGTACAGCTTCATAGCATGCTCCCCATATGCAAGAATGGGTTTAATAAAGATTCAATTTATCATTCATTTAAGGCTTGTTTTCTATTAYGTTGCTACATATTGCCGCCGCAGGGAGCAGCTTTTTCATATCTGCCTAGATAAAACCTAAAAACCTCCAGAATCGTGACTGCCAAGTATTTGGACAACAGTCATCTGCCCCTGACCTTAAGACTATGTTGTGCAAGTTTAAATCCTGCCTCCGTAACAACGGTGGAAGTTCCGTGTCATAGCATAAAATATGTTTTTACATAAATATATATGAAAATATTTATACAAACACATACGTGTATATCCATTTTTCCATACAGCATACAAACCGTAAGAAGAATTTTGCATATTACAAACAAATCCAAAATAAATAAGCCTGTAGCAATTTAATAACAGTAACATACATAGCTGCAAGTAATATTTTACATCCATGAGAGAAAAGCCAGGGCAAACATGCCAGAGCTGGTGTATGGTGATACTGCCAATGGCACCTCTCCTACTAACCTGCTGCAAAACTGGAAATGCATGCACTCCCAGCCCTGTACTGCAGTTCATCAATTCCCCATGCCAGATTTCTGAAGCTGGAGCCAAACTATAGACTAGATTGCACCAGAAACAGGAGAGAAACTAGAGCCTCTCCCAAGAGGGAGCCTCTCCCTGTACCTGTACCCAACACAGAAGCATATCTCAGCACAGGATTCAACTCAGGTCAGAAGTTTTGCACATGACCTGGAAAGGTTTTGCCATTACTTGTCTAACACGAAAGACTAAACCCATTCTATGTGCAAAGCTTTTAAGCACCTCCCAGTCTGGCACTTGTACTTCTCCAAGTTTTTTTTCTCCCCCCTYCCTCTCTTCACCCTATTCTCTCCGTTTAGCTTTCATAGAGACCACCTCCAGRGTGCCACTCTAATTAGCAACAGCTTGCACGCAATATTAAAAATGAAAATAGCCAAAAAAAAGCTAGTGAAAAGAGAAACTGAATGAGCTCATACACATTTCATCAGTAACTTGATTAGCATTGGCATATTTTAATTATATCTAAATTATTTTAAATCTGATCCGAGGTCAGTAGACTTACCGTAACTGCTAAAAAGTCATAAATTAGACACATAATGTAACGGGATTTACTGCCCTACACGTTTGCTAAAGAACATTACAAAAACATACATTGCTGTAACCAAAGACAGCAGGAATAAGCTCACTGTGTCAAAGATACAAGGGTGATGTGAATTTCAGCTGGTGGAGAAGATAAATCTAAAGCCTCCAAAATATTACTTCAACAAATTAAATAAATATTCAATAAAAATGAAGCTCCTTTGCTTTCACTAACATGAGTAGCTCCTATAAAAAAATCCTTACAGGTAACTATCTATTCTACAAGTTCTCTGCACTTTCCTGTATTTCATGATCATTTGGCATYTTCCCAGTGGACCTCATTCTGTTTTTATATGCCTGTACTTCTGTCATGTTCAGCATTTTTCCAAGCTATCTACCTTGAATATGAAATAAACTCTTGATTATSGAGAATAAAAAGTTAAATGACTCTTCAATTCTTAAAGATTTCCCAGTATTGTAGCAAATGAAATATTGCACAGTGCTTTGAAGGAAGGAAATACGATTTAACTGACATTTCATTAGCCTCTTGGGACTTGTAAAGTGTCTCCTATGATGTCAAGTATTTAATTAAAACACAACCTATAAAGAAGCAAAATTTGACTTAGAATTTTACCAGGTTTTGCCTAAGCTTAAGCAATAGTTAGTATTTACAATATGTATTATAATAAACACCATTATTATAGTTAAGATCAACCAAGCTATATTGGGATATTTCAGTAACTACTGTCTCTCCCCGTACGTCAACCAGGACAGAGTCAATGAAAATGAAAGGGAGCACATTACATGCAGAAACTATGGAGTTCTCTGCTACAAGATATCACTGAATCAACTGGTTATGAAACCAGTGAGAACATATTAACATTTATGTATAAAGTAATTGCTAGCTGAGAAGCATTATAAGAACTTCCACCACGACAGAAGTACTTCATAACTACTCGCAACAGCTGGATGAACACTGGCCTGACTTTGCACTGGATCCCACTGAGAAGTTGCAGCTCCTTAAAGCCTTCTTGACAATGCACCAGCAGTGAATCATGCCCCGGGGTTCAGGGGAGCGGAAAATTAGATCTTTATCTTGAAAATAGAGGTATTYCATACAGGAAATACAAGCGCCAGCACAGCTCTGATTCAACCCTACATTACTCTAATTTTACACACACGTAAATCCACGTAAGTATAAACAAAGTCCTTGTTGACTACCTACTTCTCCTAGCATATTCTTATTACACACAAGTGTGAAGACAGATGATCCTCTTCAGACAAATCTGGCTCAAATTTCTACCGCACACACTCATACATGGGCACCTCATAACCAGGAATTTGCTAGAATAATTCATTTCATTCCACAGAGACATGCAGATGTGCAAGGATATAGAAGACTCTTCTATATCCACTGTCCACACTATAGATGCATTATCCCTGAAAAAGGCTAATATCTTTGCATCAATAAAACACTCTTAACATAGGTGCAGATAAAAATACTTAAGCAGAAAACTAAAAAGGCATAATGGTGATGCAGCCCTTGGAAGTCTCTCTACCTCCATAACTCTATAGAACTCTCTCTTTTTATTTTTATTTATATATATATATATATATATATATATATATATATATAAAAGTGTAACAGTAATGCTTTCTCCCACTTCTGTTGGGGTGAATAAACCTGAAAATATAAGTGGACTACGAGACTCCTCAGCTCTGAGGGAAGATGCAGAAGACAGGATGAGGATTTAGCTAGTAAGGTAGACACAAGGTGTGACAGTCCACTTCAAAGCTAGCTTTTACACTCTTCACCAATACATTTCATTATAAAATAACAACCGCTAGAGTTGAGGTGGATTCTATACTTGTCACTACTCTCATTTACTAAAACTGCTGTAAGATTTATTATTATATAACCTAATCCTGCAACCCTTAGTCTAGCAAAATGTATTTTTCTGATAGCTTACGTATACAAAAAGCTGAGGATCAACCTTCTCTGATTATTAAATCAGATGTAGAGTGGTGCTGACACATCAAGCTCTTCAGGCTTAGTTCATAAAGATTTAACTATTATTTTAAAATCAAAGCCAGCCTTCTTGGTTAAAAAAAAAAAAAAAAAAGGATGCTTTTAAGAGCAACTTTTTCCAGTTTTGCTTCTAACTCCTCTCAAATGCCATAACCAAAACTGCAAACAAGCCATGTCTACATAGCAGCTTCTCCCACAATAGCTCAATTAGTTTAAACTTACAGTGTAGTTTATACCGCTTTCCTTTAAATCAGCTCATACTACACGCATGGGTTCCTGCACTGCATTCAATTCCTTCAGTTAACTGTAATGTCACATATAATTAACCTACGCCAGTTGAAAACTTCCTCGTGAGAACTCTTCTAGAGATAAAAGCCAAAGAGTAGTCTCAGCAACTTTTCTCACTTTGAGCTCTCACTGTCTTGTACTGGAGGACACACTTGGCATCCAGCATAGTCCTCAGGCTATATTTTGTGTTGGTCCATTAAATATTTTCTTCTCAGAATCTATGATGTTACTTCACACTTTGAAGAGAGACATGAAACAAAACTGATACATGCATTAAACAGATTGCTAATAACTTAGCCCTTTGTATTTCACATCATACGTATTTTGCTCAGAGACTATTAAGCACGCCTCAACCACAGACAAAATCTCAGCGTTGTGAAAATCAGCAAAACTTTGCCACAGACTCAAAAAGAGCCTTAATTAAAATAAAAATAATAATAATAAAAAATAAGCCACTGGAAAGATTCTGASGTTTGATAAGCAGCATTCACAGTAGCACACCCTCGTGCAGGAGCCCCAGAGGCACGCGGGCCGCTCCGTTCTCACGGGGTGTTTGCTGAGCACGGATCAGCCCCTCGAGCAGCTTCTGCAGACCCTCGCCCAGGCAGCCGCTTCCCCCCGGCCCGGCCCGGCCCGGCCCGGCCCTCGCTGCCACGAGGCAGCGGCCGAGTTTCGCCTCCCAGCCGGGCCGACGAGGCTCCTCCGCCCGCCCTCCCGGCCCTCGGCGGCACCTACCCATGCAAACACACCTCCCCCGCGTTCACGAGGACGCACTGAGTAGCCAGCCGAAGGAATCCGGTTTACTTTGCGGCTCTGCCTGCAGAGGAATTTTCATTCAGCCAAACGCACCACCGCTACGATTCTGCTTTTGAATTCTGAGTCACTTTTCATAGCAAATGTTGCCGACACCTATTAGCTTTTTTTCTTTTTTTTTTAGGACAAATTCGTAAGCATTAACTATTTTTCCTACCGAAAATAACTGTTCATTYGTGCAAACGACGGTAAACAGAAAAGACAGAAAATAAACAGCAAAGGAGGTTCTTCTGCCCCACGCTTTACGTTGCCAGAGTTCTGAGCGCAGTTTAGCGTTTCCTATTCACGACTTCATATTATCGAGTTACTCCCCGCTGATGCCTCCGACGTGCTTGTGCCCGCAAACGCCGCGGCACTAACGCCCGCTTACCGCGGCTCACGGCGGGAGGGGGGAACCCGCCGCCGCCGCCGCCGCAGCCCCGGCCGCGGGCCGCCC
>NW_028186945.1:93756-132662 GCF_003343005.1 Rhea americana
GGCGAGGCCGCGGAGCGGGCGGAGGTGCGAGGCTGCTCGGGCCGCGGCGGCCCCTCGGCGCGCCGCGGCCGCTCGCCCGGGTTTCGTGGCGGCAAGGTCCTGTGGAGATAAGCGCAGGCAGGACCGCGCGGCGTTCGGGTTTCTGACAGCTGTAATGAGCTCCAGGAAGAATTATGTAAACACTATTAAGTGTAATAAACACATGTCAGCATTAGGCAGTCTCGTGTAGAAATGTTGGTAAAAGCCGTGGTGAACGTTTTATTCATAATGTCTTTTTAACTTTATGTAGCTGGTGTAATAGGCCTTGTGCTGTGCTGTTGCCTCGATGGAAAATCATTACCCGGTAATAGATGAGCCAGTCCTGAAGGAGAGCCACCGGGATACTCCGCGCTTTCATTCATAGATGCTGTGTGTTAGAGGGAGTAGCAGGAGGCCTGCCAACTTTCCCAATTTAATTATTAAGCTGTCAGTTCCTGACTTCTTGTTTCGACTTCCTGAGGCAACATCTGGCTGTAATAACAAAAATAAATAAATAAAATAAAATTTGATCATTCACTCAGCAGCATTCTGTTTGCAATGTCCTTGTTGCTGCAACTTTTATGAAAACTCAATACAGGGCATCTGGACCAGCAATCTCTCTGAACTACCCAAAGCAGAGAATAGTTTCTGCTGTGATCCTCAAGGCAAGGCTGTGCACGAGGATATATCATACTCAAGCCTTTTCAACAAGTCCAGTGGTGAGCATTTTAATCTTCCTAATCCTCCTTTTATTCAGAGGAACATGAGTGGTTTTTTTTCACAGCATGAAGCTGAATAATTTGACTTTTGGAGATTTAAAAAAAAAAAATCTTTTGCCAGCCAAGAATTTTTGCAATTTCATCAAACATCACTTCAAAAGGGTGGTTTCAGAAAAAAGAACAGCCATAAAGGGTATCATATTTAAATGTTACAAGATGCAAGTGAAACACTAAAGAGAAGTTTTAAAACATCTATGACTGTGTCTTCACGTGTTTTCTRCATCTGTTTCATATGATGTGACAGATTCAGCTTACAAGTTGTTACTGCAGTTGCTTGTAGAACTATATGCCTCTTTTTTCCTCTCTTCACTCACACACAAATACGTATCTATATATGTGCACATGCACACACACACACAGAGTGACTCAGCCTTATGTTCTACTTGCTTTATCAGTTTCCAAAGCTCCAGCACTGTTCTCTTTTCTTATTTTAAATGCCTAAGCCCTCTTTGCCACGTTGCTTTTTCACTGCAATAGTGCCATGCCTTTGACAAAGATAGGGAGTCTGAGCTACCTCCGAGAGGTTCCTCTGTGGTGGATCACACTCTCCTAAATCCACTTCTGAAGGTCRGACGGTCAGCTCCTCCATTAATCTCCCGGCAGCTTGGACTTCAGCACTGRCCCTGTGCACTAGGTCCTGGAGAATCCCCAAAGATTTTCTTCTTCCCATCACTTAGGGATGAGGAAGGAGCCAGAAGTCCTGCAAGCGCAAACCACGAGGAGTGCTGCAGTGTAGCCACCATCGCCGTGAGCGGCGCTTTCGCAGTGGTTTCTCCTGTGCTATGGACAGACATTATTTGTAGTAACAGTGGTGGATATGAGTTGGGTATTTACAGCAATAGTGCCTAATTCAGCACCTCAGAGTTCAACTCTTTCCCTTAGTGATCTCAGAGAAAACATTCATTTTGATTTTCCTGTTTCACTAGTTTTCTTTCCCATCTATTAAGAAGTTAGGTGTACAGGTCAGAGGAGTCTGAAGTCAATGCTGCTTTCACTTGGGCTCATGTCACAGCTTTGCTCTGAGGCCTTTCTTTTTCAGAAGTTTTCTTTCTGACACAGCATGGAGGAACTTCTGGAACTTTTTATTAATTTCTTAGCAGCTATCCACCGGAATTCCTCATCGTTCCTGGCTTTCTGAGGCTAGCTGGGTACTTCTCTTTCTGATCCTCCAGTTCAAGTGGCAGACAGGGTAAGTATTCTGTTAAGTAGGGCAAGCTTCCTTGAATCAGCACAAGAACTCTGGATAATCCTTTCATACCTGCCTCCCATCTTCAAGTGAAATGTCTGTGCCTATTAAGTCCTCAAGGAGAGGATTGAATATTTTATATGAATTCTATTCAAGATGCTCCTGTTTTCTCCACAGTTCGGGAAAGATGAGTCAGACTCTTCCTTTAGACTTAAAGAAGAAAGAAAATAGAACAAGCTGAGAGTGTGGAAAGCATCTGGATTTTCTAGTCAAATTCTATTCATCAGTTTTTCTACCATTAGCTGATATCCAGGCACACAGCTCAGATTTATTTTTAGAAATGCTACCTGGGAGTTAAAAAAAAAAAGAAAGAAAAAGAAAAAAGTATCTGTTGTGGTCAAAACTAGAGCATTACAAAATGCTCTGGACCTATGTTTCTGACACAGCAGCAAGGACTGCGTTGAGTCCTGTGACCAAACACAGCTTTGAAAATGTTTCTGTAGTCTCTTTTTCTGGGAGGGAGAGCTTGTACCTGTGCACATTACAGAGGTTGACATCAATTTCCCTTCTTTTTACCCAAGAGATCTCTTGGCAGCTTTTATGTCTAGTATGAGCTTGGCGGTAAAGAGGAAACTGTGCAGAACGTGAGTGAATATTTTACGAAAAGGTGGTTTATAAACAGTTTAACACAGAGAATTTTACAATCTGCTGGCAAAGGTCAATAACATGGTGGATAAACAATCAACTGATTTATTTATATAATTACAAATATGAAAGCAGATATTGGGRGCTTCCTAAAAGTAGCATCTGTTAATTGCCAGCCTCGGATAGAGACACACACATCTTAGAGAGACCACAAATGAACTGAATAAAAATATAAGGAATATCAGCTGTAACTTACTTGCCATAGACCTAGGGTGTCAGATGATTCCCAGGAGGATTCCAAGGTGGATAACATTTTTTGGCTATATGGATGTAAGGATGTCTGTTTGAAACAGAAATGCCTATGCAAAAGGAAGCTTTATGAGAGAAAGTAGCATTTGCTGATCCAGTAGGACCAGCATCAGCAGCTATTAAGAACAAAGTAATATAAAGAGCCTTCCAGATTTCTGATTTTGTATGATCTAGAGACATCAACTCATATAAAACTGCAAAATGATTGTGATTCAAAATCTAAAATGACTTTCTTTAATGAAAAATATCAGGTGCTGAGAGGAGAGGGGAAAAAAAAACAAAAAAAAAAAAACAAAAAAACCCCACCTACCATCCTGAAGGATTTCAGTTGATAATTTTGAAAYCTCAGCCACTGCAGACAGGAGAAATCCAGAACCCCACCGAGCTTCAGGTGATTTCTGCACACCTAAATGAACATTTATTGCAATAGCCAACACTCAGCTGAGGACATGATCTGAATCTCAAGGAATTGATAAATTAGATCTCTGGCAATATTCATATTTTTTTCTTCAAGATGTTGGTAAGAAGGAATATGGAATCTGAGGACAGAGCATGAATTTTGTCTCTGCCGTGCTTGCTAGGTAATAGAGATGATCTGTTATATTTGGAAATAAGAAATAAACTGTGGTGCAATCAGACCAAAATGCAGAACAACTGATGGTGGCAGCTGAGATTATAGGAGTGTCTGCAGCTACAAATATTCAGCTGGGATTCTTTTAGGCTTCTGTGCATCAGCTGGTCTTCTATTATCTGCTCAGGAATTGAACTAAGCAACATACGGATGCCATGACTTATGAATGCTTGATAAAGGAAGTAGAAAATAAAGCTAATGAAAGCTCTAACCAGTGTAATTGATATTTTAAAACCTTCTACTGACTCAAGTAAAAAAGGAGCTCGATGTTGGCTTAACAGGGGCACCCACAGAAGAGAAAGAAGGAAGGAGTAAGAGCAGCTGATGTTTGTTATGCTAGAGTTTTCTTGAAGGATAATGGGAAGATTGGGAGAGATGATTAGATGCATTGTGTTTAGAGGACTATTCTACAATAGTGGTTCTCATGATGGATTGGCAGTGTGTATCAGGTAGCAAGTGTAATAATAAGGCAGCAACATAAGGAACATGGGAAGAGCCATTGGTGGGGGGTGGAAAAGATTGTGAAGGACTTCAAAGAGTTAAGATTTAAAATTGCAGAAACCAACGCCAATTTGTAAGGAATCATATCAGCTTGCCGCAGCATGTAATAAGTGATAACGAAGTATAGCCTTAATTACAGGAGGTGTGTGGGTGTGTGTGTATGTATATGTATATATGTGTATACACATACATGCATACATACATATGGCAGAAATATTCCTACAAATGTGGAAGTAAATAAAAAAAAGATCTGGCTGAGATTAGTAGAACTAATAAGGAGAAACTTTATCTGGACAGAGGAAGAACAAAAGCATAAGTTACCGAAAGACAGCTGTCTAATCAAGCTGCGTTTACATTTCTGGATCTCTCTCATGCATTTGTGATAGCATATAATTCCTCTGACATTTCTGCCAGATCTTCTCATGATAGAATTGATGCACTCAACAGGAACAGATCAGTGTTTTTGGGGGGTCACAAATGAAACAACTGGGAACCCAGGTATTTGACAAACCCAGATATTTGACTATAAAACTGGAGTATTTTATTGCTGTAGAGGGCCTTCAGGCTGATGACTGTAGCTATGGAATTCACAGAGTACATGGATAATACTGCTTACTGCTTTACAAAGCACCACCAGAAAGACGTTACCAGAAATACTGAGTATATACAGATTTTTCTGATAGCAAGCAACAGTGACGTATGCTCTTTGAAGTATTTCATAGCCCAGGACCAAATGATGAAAGCCTAGGGAAAGTTACACGCACTGATGAAACACAATATTGTGGTTTGGCTCCRCAAGCTGCATGTGCTGCCAGAGGAACCTGGATGGCAGTTATTAGTCAAAGCTTCAGACATCTTCAGACAAGTATGAACTAACATCTATCCTGCAAGTAATGGAAGGGATGAACTGTGTAAATCACRTCCATGATCCATACTTGGAGCTCTGATCAGGGAAGAACAACAAATCTGTGTAATAAAGGTCTCTGTGTCAACTTTTCATATAGTATCAGTCAGCCCTCAACAATCCATTACTGTTGTGTTAAGATTATTTTTTGATTCCTGCTTCCCATGAAACTYCCATATTTATCAAAAACTGTCAAGGACTTTTGCACCTGCAAAGGTGCCGGACACAAAAAAATGTCAGTGACCTAGCACAATATTTCAGAAGACAGACCAATATATGAGTCAGAAGAAAGCATGCCAAGCAGAGGATGTCAGAAAGAAATGAAAATGATATGTTCACTCAGGAAAAAATAAAGAATTTGCAACTATGCAACTGTAAATAATGGARACTGAATCTAGAACAGGAGTTCAAATATCTGAAGTCTTCAGCACAGTCCATGCATAACAAATGGGCCCAGCTTATAAGTAACAAACTCTGCGCTCTCTGTGATTTTAGTACAGTACATCTAAAAGATGAGCCCCCAAGAATGACTACAGAAATCAATCTTTGTAAATAGTGGATGCCCTGATTTCCTAGGACTTACTGTGGCACTGAAACTTCTGTTGAGTTCTTATAAAACTGATGGAGAAAAAGGCATAATGATCAATGCGAGCAATTACAGGGATGAATGTGTTTTTATAAATTGGTCTTATTTTTTTATTATACTGTTTTCCCTGACTGGGAAGTCAGGGGACAAAAGGAAAGTTAAGTCCTACCAGGAGATGCATGTTCTTATTTGCAGTATCTCAACATCTTTCTGCATGGCTTTACTCCTTGAAGTTAGCTTCCAGGACAGATCTGCAGTCTTGCAATCACCTTTTAAGTGATTGCCTATAGCCTATAGCCTAACTCCCTTARGTGGATAGTATGGAGTACAATATGGAAAGATATTTTCAGGTAACTGATTTGAACAGTTACTTATTACGGTTTTTACAAGTTAACTGCTGCATGGATGCATATAGTGCACCTGCCTTCCCCAGTACCTTAGGGATTAGCAACAAATATTTTGTTAATAGAAGATCCAAAGTGGTGACTGACCCTATGTCCTCTAATACGTCCTTGGATAGAGGTGCCAGAGGGTGGAGTTAGAGCCGGAGAAAAGGTTAGGTAGATCAACTGACATGTACATCATAGCTCCATTGCTGCTGCAGGTTTTAGTTTATTGGTTTATYTGAGCTCCAGGAGTCTGTCTGCAGTCCTGCAGACACAGCTAAACTAACCACACAACTCACAGGCTGCAGGAAAGGTGTCTGGTCTTCTTCTGGAGAGGTAWCTGGGGATCGGGCAGGATTTCCTARTGTGTCTCATGTGGCACTCAACACCTATGTCGTGGCAACAGTCAAGCCTTCAACGTTGGCTCTAGCTTGGAGACAATTTTACATCCAGCATGTCAATGTGTTCTGGGCATCTTTTCAGAGGATCACACTGAATGTTAAAAATTTCATTCTTTTATGCTTATTTTTAAAGCAATTAACTCCAAAACAATACAAACAAGGAAGCAAATAAACAAGAAAATCACTTGAGCTTATGTAATTGAGACTTTGGACAGAATTGTTTATGGAGAATAAAACGTAGCAATTTATCTCTGTTAACCCTTGACAACATTCTTAGTCACATGGAACAGCTTATTAAAAAAAAGGGAAAGAGTGATGTGTAAGGATAACAGCTACTCTGACAAGATTCGCAAAATCGGACTGTCACTGTTTCTTTCAACCCAATGAGGCTCATTAAATTCAATGAACCTAAGGTTGCCTCAGTGTAAAACTCATACTTGTCCTAAGTACAGTTGCTACTTGTTATTATTTACTCTGTGGTACTTCTCAGAGAGTGTTTGTGTTTTGTGCGAATGTAGGAAGAAATAAAATTATTTCTGTGGGGATAAAATGTGCCATCCTCACTCAGGAAAATYTCTGACAGCTAGAAATAGTAAGCGTTGCAAAGTTTCATCCATTGCTCATAGCTGACTGCAATTTGCTGTGGAGCATTCTGCTATAGCCTTCYATGTGTAATAAAGTGAAAATTGTATCGAATCATATTCAGGGGTTAAAATAAAGGGGGGAGGGACTGAGCACCACCTCCCCTGCCTGAGCTCCAGCAGGCACAGCACCTTGCCTGGCTGTGGGGCCAGTGCGATGAGAGCTCCCTCTTCCGTCCCAGCCAGCTGTCACTGGGGCCGCAGTCTCAAGTCGAGCCAAACATCTGGTAYCTCGTTAGATCTTGGCACTGCCTGATTTAACTCATGTTTCTTTTCTAAATTAGCATTGTTCATCTACTGAGTTCTTTTACTGCTTAATACTGTTTGGTACAGGGGCATTGTTTGGGCTTTGCTTTGGTTACAACGAAAATCAATTCCTCATCTGTAGAAAAAATTGTAAATAAGGTGGATGCAATTAAAAACATAACCATCAAGGCACCCTTAAAATTAAACTGAAAACATAGAAATCCGCATATGCTAAGACCAACCTACTCTCTTTATGGCCAACTGCAATGTAGTATCATTAGTGYTTATGATCTGAGTGAAATTTTGTTTAAATGGTCGTCAATTCTCAGTATAAACATGAAAAATATTGCTTGGAAATATTTATGCATATGAAATATTATATATATTATATATATATATATACACACACACACATATATATATTTCCTAATCTGAGATTTTTATATACATGAAATTAATTTGGTAACTAATGGACTTACTTTTTCATTCCAGTATGTTTACAATGTAAATCAGAAGCTTTTATCTCTGGCAAGGTACAACTACAAGCGTGCACTTGCAATATAATTTGGAACTTTCAAATATATTAAAGAAGTATTTTTGATAAAAACTATTTATGTTSTAAGTTGTGTTATTACTTTCCATTATTTTGCCTTCTTCTGAGGCATTCTGTCCTTCTCCCTTTCCCCTAATTGATTAGTTCATTTGCTTGTTAAGTCTTGTCTTTCAAACTATAGTCTTTGGGAAAGAAAAGTCATTTGATAAATGCTTTTACAGTCCATAGCACAGTACGGTCCTGACCTGACTAGTCTTTGGCATTAGAATATTTTAAAATAATTCATTATTTATTATTCTTGTGCGTAATATTTCATGGCAAATTTCTATTGGCTTCATGTTTTATCAAAGATTATTTTTTATCCAGCTTAAATATGACTTAATCACCCTCTGAGTGTCAAGTTTGCAGTATGGTACCTACTACAATCTAGTCATGGTACAGATTACACAGAATGATGGTTGTGATGAAGTAAGACTTGAGGAAATACTGTAACATTTTGAAGATTTGCAGTGTCAGCATAAATGACACTACACCATGATGACATTTTTTTTTGTTTGGACACTGCTAGCTAGTAAATATATGAAACAAAATCTTCTGTTTATTTAAAGACAGTTAAATTATTATCAGTAGTGCGTGGTTCTCTGAGTTTGCCTTCATTCAGCCATYGCCAAGGATGAATGAGCACCCCTTTGATTATGAAGACACCTCAGTTCCCATGCTTATTCAATCCTGGACCTCTGCTGAGACTGTACAAGTAAAAGTACCACATATAAAAATGGCTTTATGTTATGCGCTTATCCTTAAAGAGTCCAGCTGCAACAGTAATGGATGCGTCTTCATAAAACATATTTGCATGTGTTTGTGTATGTGTGTATGTATGTATTTCCTACGTATTTGCAAGAAGACTCAACTAAAAAGCTGTGCACACTCAAGTTATTTGAAAATTTACCCCTTTATGTTTGAAAGTTCTGGAAACTGCAACTAGCAAGTTATCTGACTTGCACATTGTTTTAGTCTAAGCAGCCATGAAACACACAACACTCAGCCCACCAGATCTCTTCAGAAACTGTAAGAGCTCAAGTATAGATGCTCCACTGTTTTGCATTTTCTCATCCACTCAGATTAATGGAAAATGCTATATTTTACATTTAGTAGTTTCGTCTTCTCCCTTTAGATTTATTACATACTCAAGAAAATGCCTCTAGAATTCCTTAAGAGCAATGTGCTAAGGGGGAGGGGAAAAAAAAAAGGTAAATTTTGAGATGTTTATTCTCAAATTTCCAAGAAGGAAGGTGGGCAATACAGTGGTTATGAATCTTTTGGGCAACAGATCTTGACCACACTGGATGTGTAAAATTTCATTGCATCAGAAAAAAAAAAAAAAAAAGTTGAAGTCCTCCTCCTTTTCAAGTTTCACATCTTAATATATGGCTTAGAAAGTTCCTTTTAGCTCTGTTTTTTCCAAAAATAAAACTGACATGGCTGCGCTACCTTTTGCCAGTCCTCCTTCCACAATAGCTTTCAAACCTGTTGGCTATTTGCAAGTAAATTTTACAAAAGTCTGAAAGATATTTAGTTCTTACAAGCTTTGTGAACTTCATGCCTAGGTGGAGAACAGAGGCATTTTTGAAGCCAGCACAGAGGGAAGAAAAGTCAACCCGTGTGAGATCCATCACGACTGGTACCTCCATCATGTACCTGCTACTTGGCCAACCAGTCAGCAAACACCAGCCAGTCCTCATGTTTTTTGTTCATCTGTTAGCACAAATTAAATGTGTGTGTGTGGGGGGGGGACATAAGAGGAAGCTGGTGGTCTGGTGGATATGCCAGGGATGTTTTGCAGAAAGTGAGCTGATGATATGAAGAGAATAAGATGATATTATAGTGAAGGGCAGTAATATCAAGGTGCTTGAATACAGCTAAAGGTGCAACATCAGAGAGACTTCTGTAAGAGGAAATCTAGGTAGCAGGGGTGATTTTGGAGGAGATGTAGGACATAAGTTTACAGGAAGCAAGGCTTCCTTAATACTGTTGTTACAAGCTACTTACGGTAAATGTAATTGCTTGTACACAATAGAAGACAGTAATTGTGAATTACAAAATGTAATGCATAAACTGTAGTTTATGTATAATATGAGACAATATCCTCCCTGTTAACAGGCTTGAAGTTTAATGTTTTACTAGATTATCATGCCAATAATGAAGTTTTGTTATTTAAAAGAGATACATTATGGGAAAAACAATCATAGCAGCACTGTTCAARCAGTTATCCACTCTGCAATTTTCCCATATTTCCAATCTGTTAGTTGTTTTAAAATAAGCTATAATTACATTAAATACTTTCCAATGCTCAGAAATGGAGTTGCTTGACTTTCCATTATATTATCCTGCAGTAAACATGGGTAAGATGTTCAGTGTAATCACAAATAAAGAAAAAAAATGGTCTGATCAACACTATCTCATAAAAAGGATGACCACACTGCAGAAAAGACTGAAAAACATTTCACTTTTATATTAACTATCAATGAATATTAATTTACCAATTTACTACTTYACCTCAACACCAAAAATCTAGCCAGTTCACCTAGATTTTCCTTTCTCTAGCTCAAGGTAAATACTTAGTCTCATAAAAACTAATGGATATTACCAGGACGACAAGATTCACCAAATTTTTCACCATCAGTAGGGAACCAAAAATATACAGCAACGTGGTTAATGTCTTTCTTACTCAGGAACAGAGCTGAATATTTAGGGATATTCCCTCTGGATGCCAGTCGACAGACTCCCTCTGGAAACCAGCTGCTCTAAGAAAATGAGGGTATTCATAAAATAGCTAAGGAGAAAGCAGGAAAATCAGAGCAGTCAGTCTCAACAACTGATAGAAACAGAAACAAATGACATGGAGGAATGGAAAAGACTATTTTCCTCCCTATGCAACAGTAGTACCATGAGAAAAGTGAGCAAATAATATGTGTATGACAATGGTAAAGCTAAATTTTGAGCAGAGAAAGAACAACACTACTCATCTTTTGTGGTCTTAATATGAACGCAATACAAGTGACATCGCACAGACGATGCAGGTGATATTTTACTAGCATACATATACAGAGTGCATAATGTGTTCATAGTTGCATAACTGATTGCAAAGCTCTGCCTTGATTTAAGAAAATTCTGTTATAAATTAGGGAAATTGCCAAACTCTAAAGAAATATGTACTTCATGGTTAGAGAGAAACATACTATCTTATAGAGGGACATGTCATACTGTATATACCTCTTTGGTTCTCAGAATGCAGCATTACACTGGGCCTTGCACAAAGGAATAAATCCAAAACTTTACTTACTTGCCAAGGTAAGAATATATTAAAATTGGAGGTATGAATCAATATATTATGGTGTAAGTCTGTTTAGCCAAAGTAAGGTAGACATATGGCAATATTCAGCAAAGCTAATGTTAAAAAACTCCTTTTTTTCAGCGACTTTTCCCTGAGAATTTCTATGATAACACTTGGGGATATCACATTAAGATTCTTAGTATAAAATTGAGCACTGAACAGACTTTTAGAAAGATTATGGTCTAGAGGGATATTTAATGGTGAAATCACTTACTGCAGTACTCATCTCTGAGAGCAAAGGTCTGAAGTGAAACGAATTTGGTGATCTTAGATTAGTCCTTGGTGGGCAGAGGTCCACTTCTGAAGTCAACTACATGTATAATTAGGTATAATTTCTATATCTGTTCAATAGAGGTTAATTGAACTATCATAATAATTGAATTCCTGTACTTCAGATTTTTCTATTCAAAGTGTTCCTGTGAGATCAGAGCCAAGTATTCATCATCCAACACATTTACAGGAAATTCTTGTTACATTTGGTATTTGGTTTGTGGGTTAATGCAGGGTATTGGCATTTTTCAAATCTCTTAGCACAAATGCACATTCAATCTTTCAAAATACATAGCCCGAAAAAAGAGCAAAATACATGCTACTTGTACACAAAGTTCCTCGTATCTTAAAGAAACAGTCAAAAGCTGATAAGTACCACCTGACGAGGTAGAAAAGATTTAATAATCTTATCCATGTATTCTGCTAAAAGCAATTTCACTCTTTTTGTGGTGGCATTCAGATTAGGACTGTTTTATGAGTATTCAGTACGGAAACACTGTATATTAACTTTGAGCCTGAAATAATAAAGCTTTTTTTTTTTTCTTTCTACAATCACAGGTGATATGAAACATATGATAAAAGCACACGTATGATTGCCATGTATACTTACTCTGCTGTTTATGCAAGCAGTAACACAGATTTTACAAGGCTACTGTTCACTCCTTCAGAAAACTAACAGATTTTCTTTTACCGCCTCCTTATGAGAAGAAAGTAGACGGTCACTGTGATGCACTGCATCCATTTATTCTCTCACCTGGGATCCAGCTCACAATGATGTGGATTACTCTTGGCTCACCAGACTTGTCAATCCTCCTTTTAAAATTTTAAGGAACAATGTTTGTCTTTCATTTGATTTTAGCATTTATGAAGAATACAAACTTTTGATATTGGATTTCTTTGTGCATTGAAATAGATAAACTACAAAACTAGCTATTTTTCAGAAGAGGTAGGAAAGACATTCTCGCTCATGTAACTATAGGCTTCTCAACTAGGACTGCCAACAAAGATGTCAGATATGGTCAAGAAGTGGAATTTCACCAGAATTCTTTCAAGTTTAGACAACTTACTAAAAATAATCAGAGATAAAAATATTTTGACTGAAAAAAAAAAAGATTGGAAATACTGCCACATTGTTTCAAAGGTTTTTGAATTTTAAGCATGAGTAGCTCCATCTGTCAGCTGTGCTGAACTATGTCACTCGTGGCACATCAGTTTGACATTAGCAGCAGCTTTTCTTGATCTGGCATGGGAGTTTTGGAAGCTATTTTTTTTCTGGGGAGTCCAGCTCAGAGTGACAAATAGAGATGTGGCACAAATATATTACAATTACTAAATTATTATTTTATTTTCTCATTTAATGAATCCTCTCCAACTGTTGAACTTCTAGCTTATAAGTGATTTCTGTTTACAAAGACAAGTTTTTGAGGAAAGCCTGGTTATCAGTCTATTATGTTTTAACAAAGAAAAATAATTTTCTGAAGTAAGTCTGGTTTTCAACCTATTGGAAACAGGATTGGTGTTACTAAATGATTTAACACAGGTCTGTGACTAAGCAGGCTGGTTAGATTGAGTCCAGTGATGTTCTTATTTGAACAAGTGTAGGTAGTCAAGAGTAGTGCGAAGTCCCAGCAGTGCAAAGAATGCAGAACTGATCCCTATGAACTCACTTAACATTTTTTGCAACTCAATCCGTAAACCAATTTTAGTGATGCTATGAAGCTCACTGTCTGCTAAGTCATTGTGAATCATAAAGTCCCCATTTGTGTGGTATAAATCAACATAACTATTCAACAATTAAATCCTCAATGAATATATTTTTTAAATTACCAAGCATTATGTTTCATTTTACAAGCTTGCACATGCATTCTTTATAGCTTACTGTCATGTAATGGTTTATAAATGATACTTGATAAACAACAGCTGTATAATCTTAGAAATATTCATCAAGAGGCACATGTATCCATGGTAAATCACTTCTGACTTCTACAATGCTGGTGGCTGGCATACAATCTCCTAACTGCTTGCATGTGGAACATAATAGGACATGGCACTATGCTTCTGTGAGACCAAAATACATTTGTAAAACATACTTGGGTATCAATTGCAAGCAAGAATGAAAAAAAAGTTTGTCAAGTGCACGGTTCTGAGGTGTAAATCTCATAGTAGATGCTATATTTATGGTACATCACTATGCATATTTTGCATACTGTTTAGTTTTAAATTGAATTTCATTGCACTCAATTTCACAGTTTATTGACATTGACACCTAAGGCTTAGTAGAGAAGTGGTATTAGGGATAGGTTTTGCCCTCTCATGAGCTAAAACAAGCTCTAGCTCCTGTACTTCTCTCAGCTGTTAGCTCTCTACTAATTCCCTAGATTATGTCATAATTCATTTCCTTTCTGTTATTGTGTTTTAGCTTTCAGAGAAGTTCTTGTGTTCAGAATATAGAATAAGAGTGCCCAGTTATTCTTTCAGATGCCTATGTACAATGCCTGCAGAGCCTGATACCGTAGTCCTTATGTCATAGTGAGTTTTGGGGTAGAAGAAATAAGGAATGCAATCATTGAAGCACTGATGGCAGCCTAGTGCTGTTGCTGTTACATAGCAGTTGGGCTAAAGACTTAAAGTGGACTGTGATTGCTACCTTTGGGCTCTTCGTTGAACGGAACTGCTTGTTCCAGCAGCTTCATCTCTGTTTTATCAAGACCACACTGTTCTTATTTAGTGTTTATACTCTACAGTCACAAGTATTGCTCATGAAGCATTGCTATTTACGCTTTACTTCAGATCTTTGGAGAACTTGCGTGGTTTTTTAAAACCATGGATAGGATTCACCCCTCATACAGGATACACCCCTCTTATACCCAATGGAGAGAAAGAGACAAATTAAGAGTCCAATTAATCCCATTCTAAATAATGTCTAAGAAGAGCAAACAAACCTTCCTGTGCAGGTTTCTGTCCCTCTCTGTAGACTCTAGAGGGAGCCTAAATGACTAGAGTAGAAAAATACTTTTTATAGGGCAGCATGAAGTGAGATGAATGCTGCCAGCTGTGCCGCTCTTAATCTCTGTGCAATACTCCCACCTCCACACACATATATACACAATTGCCCTTAACTACAGAGCACATGATTTTTCTGTGCACATGGCAGAATTTACTCCTAATGCACAAATCAGATGTATTTCAGGGAAGTAACCTACTTTATCTGGTCTGTAGTATCAGTTTAAAATTAATAAAGAAATTAATCCTTTAGTAGGTAAATAGTTTTAATTTGACTTACATGAAACGTAGAAACTTCTGGTTTTGGGGTAACCCTAGAAGAGCTGGAGCTTTTGAGGAAGATGCTACTTAAACAAGTTTTCTGCTGGTTGTTTGTCTCTATGATGTTCACTTATAGGAATCTGCTATCTCTGCAGTTCTGCATTTGTAACTATGCTGTGCCAAAGTATCTTGKTTTTTTGACAGAGTTAAAGCATTCTCTTTTATATCCTCTTATCTCCACCCTGAATAGAGGAAAAGCGGGAACATATTTTTATTCTCTTACAGAGGCAGAGATAAGTAGGAGCTCTGGATAAGGAGATGCTGCAGAGAAAGGCTCATGTCAGCCAAATTAAGAGAGGAATTCGGCTCTGAGGAGAAAACTACAACCATATGAGACAAATGGTGGAAAATTAAGTAGTCTTCCTCTCATCTGTCAAATTTGAGTTTGGAAATACGACTCAAGAAGAAAACACATTTAATAATTTTGTTTCTTGCTCATTAGAATTTTCATTAGTAAGTATAGAAGTTATGTTTTCTTAGCCATTTTTTTAAACTGGAGTAATTTTAACATAATTCATTAGCGCCCTCTCACGTGTGTTAACATCTCTCATTTTATCTGTGCATCATTTCCACACTTGCTGTGAACAGCTATGACCCCTGCCATATATTTATTCCTCTCACTTGTTTTAGCCTTTTCAAACATCTACTGGATGCTCTTCAGCTTTTTCACTTCTTTTAAGCATTTCTATAGCCTGTGAAAATACAATTTGAATGTCCTAAATTCAGTCTAGGAATTGCTGAGCTCATTTGATCCTGGAAGATATGCAGAAGAGTTCTTATCACTCAATGTCTTTGCAGAAGTGAAAGCAAGTGGGAAAAGTAAAAGCACAAAGTTAAAATATTTCTTCAGTTAGGAACCTACTAACTTTATATGTTGAAAATAACACTGAAAAAGTCAAGCATGCATGATTCAATATATTTAGAAGCTCCACCCCAGTTAAGCATTTATGCAACGCTGCCAACAATATAGGACAAAAAAACTTACAGTGTAYATTACCTCAAATTTATTCTTAAGTGTACAAGATCTTCTCTACTAAGTGACAAGATCTCTAACAGAGGGCAGTGACAGGTAGTTAAAGAACGAAGCATGTACAGAGTCCTCTTCACACTCATCTACTATTCCAGCTTCCATTTGTCGTTAGGAGTTCCTAAAATAGAGCTAGCATTGGTAGTGTTGTGTTTAAAATTCATTAATGAACCTGTCCTACATGAACACATATAAACCTTTTCATAATTCATTATAATTTGGTTTCCACAGCACTTCAAAGCAATGAGTTACACAATTCCACAGTGTATAAAATCATCCTCTTCTGCTTGTCTTAAAACTGCAGCCACGTGAATGTTCTCTAGTCCTTATATTGTGAGGAGCTGTGAAAAACAATGCACTGCCTATGTCCTTGACATCGTTCATTGTTTTATAAATCTCAATCATCTTTTATACCTAACCTACTCTCTATTTTTTTTCCTAGATCATTGCCTTTTTTGCCTCTGTTTGTTTCTACTGGGTRGTTTTTGGAACAGGGTGACCAGAGTTGCATGTACAGTTAAACCTGTGRCAGATCAGACTGTTACTAAGATATTTTCTGTTTTATTCTCAATTTCTTTTCTAATAAGTCCTAACACTTTATTTGCCATTAGTGAACCTCTGGCTGGTGGTCTTGTAGAATGGCYCCCAGTAACCCTCAAATTTCTGTCCAGAATAGAGGTAGTTCATTCAGAGTCTCTCTCTTTTATAATCTGGACTTCTTTACTCCAACTGTATTACTTTGTACTTACTAATACTGGATTTCTTTTGCCATTTTATTCCTMTCTTCTTTCCAGCAAATTCTAGAAGTTTTTGCCATCTTAAAACCCAGTGAGCTCCTCTGCCAAGTAATACAGAAGAAAGATGAACACTACAGATCCCACTACCGGTACTTAGGGGACCCACTGGTTGTAAAAGTTGATCACTCACTGCTATTCTTTGTTTTCTGCCTTTAAGTAGCTGCTAATCCATGGCAGTAGCTTCCCATTAGTCCCATTGTATTTTATTTTGTAGAAGCCTTTAATAAGGAAAAAGCCTTTCAAAAATCCAAGTATGTCATAGTAATTAGATCACTCTAATCCACATACTTGTTGACAGCTTTCAAAAAATCAAATAAATTTTGTGAGGAACATCTTCGCTCAATAGAAACTGTGGTATGCAATATATTGTGTTTGTCCAGGTGTCTATTAATCTCATCCTTTATTGCACTTTTACCATTTTGTCTGTACAGGAACCAGACTTACTGTCTATAGATCCAAGAGCTCTCTGGAGTCCTTTATAAAGACTGTTGTCACATTTCCCACCTTCTGTTCCTCTGGCAATAGGTTAGACACCACAATTAGTAGTTTAGCAATTTCATATTTGGGTTCTGTTATAAATCTTCAGTGAATACCATCTGCTCCTAAAGATTTCATCCTGTTCAGTGTGTCAATTTGCTCTAAAACCTTTTCTATTGACACTTGAATTTGAACCAGTTCCTCAGACTTATCCCCTATAAAGAATGACTCTGATACAAGGATCTCATTCTTCTGTAATGAACACTGACGCAATAAATCAATTTAGCTTTTCTGCAACGGGCTCATCTTCCTTGTATGTTCCTTCCGTACCTTGATTGTCTATTCGTCCCATCTGACTTTCTCTCAGGCTTTCTGGTAATGGTATGTTTGAAAAAAGTTCTATGAATAGATTGTCTGTTCTTAGTGTTACTCCTTCAAATCCCTTCCGGCCTGTCACATGGTGTCTTTACATTTAGCTTACTACAGTTTCTATTCCTTTCTATTCTGCTTGTTTGGACGTAACTTCTGYGTTTTACTTCTGATAGCCTTCTCTGGTTTACTATTAAAGACAGGTCGGTTGTTTTTTATTTTCCAATTTATATTTTGAGTGGTAACATACATTTTCTCTATAGGTCTAATAGGGAGAGACTTTATATGGTCTCATCTGCGAATATTTTACCCTACTAATTGCTCCTTTTAATTTTTGTTTCTTTAGTTTGCTATTTTATATTATCCTAACTTCTAAAGAGATTTCTAAAGAAATTTMTAAAGAAAATGCTAATTTTTTGGCAGATTTGGGAGCTTTCCCTTTCTTACAAGGATTACGAACGTGGTCACTACTAGAGTATTCTGTGTATACCTGTTTTCTGAGTAGCTGCTTCACAAAACAGTCATTTCTGAAACATRAGAAGGTTTCCACAGAAAAGAATGTGCCAAGAAGTAATCAATCTTAAGGTAAATGAAYATATCTTTGAAAAGTCTGCATACTTTTCTTTACAACAGAAAAAGGTTACTATAAAAAAAACCTAGATTTTGACCTTGCTGCCTAAAATTATAATAACTTTATGTGAAATAGACTGTACTATCTACTATGTAAGCATTGACATTCAAATTCCAAGCTTGATTTTGTTCTGCAAGCTCTCTTTTTCCTTCCCTTTTTAAGCAAATTTAACTGATAACTACTGTGGAGYTGCTTCTGATTTATGCTATAGTAGAAGTAAGTTCAGGATCAGGTCCTAAATCTGCAGAAATACCTAAAAGAGATATTGTATTTTCTTCTAGCTGCAGACATATCTACAGTGTGATCATTTTCACACAGCCCTTTATTCCAGCTGCTTTCCTCCTTCATAGTTGTTTTAAATTTATGACTTACATGATTTACTTTTCCATGAAATTACCACTGAGAATCAGGAACTCTACAAATCTTCTGACTAGCTGACTTTCACCTTCCCTGCTAATTTGTGTACTTACGAAGGAATGCAACTGTAAATCACCAATAACACAGCTATCTTAGCAAAACCAAATGTCATCTCATTCATTTGACTTCCAGTCTCAAACACTCAAAATGCCAAGGAGAGAGGGGGAGATGAGTGTAAGTAAGTGCTGCACAGCGGTGCATTTAATTTTTCCATTTGTCATATCATGTCAGCTCATACTCTTCAACTTCCTGCCATTTTAGATGTCAGCAGGAATAGCTGTCAATATAATCTTCAGGACATCTACAAACAAATTTAATCAACTGGACRCAAGGGTGACTAATAAACTCCAAAGAGAATCAAGAGTCTGCTCTGGAAGCAGAAGAGATGCTAGTGCTTTGCTCTGGAGTTTATCTATGTCACTGCCCTGCAGTCTGGTACTAAGTGGTTTCTTCTGATGTTTTGCACCAATGGACATGTATCTCCACTTGCATATTTTACCATGAATCTCATTTGATCATCACAGGCACCACAGTACCATGGACTGATGCACAGAAAGGGTTTTGAACCTTGCAGATTTATCTGAGAAATTCCAAATTAGAGCAAGTACTAAGGACTGGTAACAATAAYCAAAAAAAGAGTTCTATAGAGTGGAAAGGTGAGATAGCCAGTAACAGATCGTGGAAACTTTCTCCAAATTAAATGCCTATTTAATTCTGGGACAGTACCTATCATTTGGCCACATGGGTGATGTGTAAGGAATTCTGTGATACARCTAAGTGCATTTAGTTAACCTAAAGCTACAAAACAAAAAGGAGGTTGCTCTGAAATGGAGCCCTCCCCTTTCTCTTGTATGGGAATTGGTCTTTTTCAGTGGCAGGGGGAAACTTCTGTTTCTGTGCCAAGTTAGCTGCTCTCTTTATGCCAGTGAGGCTTAGGAGTTGGAGGCAAGAAGGCAATTTTCTTACTGAATTTTTGTTGCAATAGAGAGAAATCTAAGACCATGTTTTAGATTTGTGACAGCTACTGGCAAAAAATTCTGGCAAGCCAAGGCTGATAAAAGCCAGCTCTGATTGTGCTTGTTTCTTGCCATCAAGTGTTGCCTGCTTCTGCCATTCAAAGTAAATCCATTCAGCTCATGAATCATAATCAGAGGTCGCTCTTGCATTTCAAATTCCAGTGATCTCTATTCTGCATCTCTGCTTCTTGATCCTACACCTAGTATAAATCATGTTTTCCTATTACTGAACTATCCAAATGCTTGCTTGTTTTTCACGTATGTAATTAGATTTAAATAGCTAACAAATAAAAATGTTCCTGACATTTTATGTCTGTAAGGAAGAGTTGAATGTAGCCCTGACAGCAAGTACAATTAGATGAAGATAAAAACATTGTATTTTTTTTCTTTATCCTCCATACCACCGTAACTACTACTTCTCTTCAAGAGAAAGGACTTCAAGACTTTGGCTCCATTTAGTGCATTGTTTACGCTCATTATCCAGAAGAACAATTTCCTAACTGAGCGTGACATCCTTGCTTTATGAGTGCCATCTCTTTGAGTGCTGTGGAGAAGAAATTCTTAAATTTCATTCCCTCATTATAGATCTCTTTTCTTCAGCCCTACTGCTTGGGAGTAACACAGTTTATTTCTAGTGATGCGTTGTTCTCTAGTTCTGAAATCTTTGTTTTGTTCACACAGGTTTTAACAATATGTACAAGTCTTATGACTACTGTATTTTATCAGTCAGAGGTAGGGACATTATGTGAGGAAGAGGGGGCTGCTTGTAAAAGAAATTACGGTGCTTTCTGCTTTAGCTTTACATCCTGCAGGTAAACTGACTGATATTTTAATTTCCTTGGACTCTTTGGAAAGCTCTCTAAATGAAGGTTCTGAAGAAAATATATAACTTTGGTTATCATACTTTATGGTTATTACTGTGTACACATTAAATGTGAATTAACGCAATAAAACAGTACATTTCACATAAAAAATACTGTGAATTTCACTGCTCTTGCTGACATGGCACATGTATCAATGTAATTATGGGTTACAAATCCTAGGCAAGAGAGGCAGTGTTATAGTTTTGAAATTCCCCCATTATGTGAATTCAGAAAGAATGCTGCAGCCTGTATTTAATTTATCTTGTMTGGTAGGCTTTTCAAGAAAGCAATATTGATGCTGAATTTATCTTTTGTTTGATGGCACTCAGAGTAAATAGGCGTRTGGGATGTACCAGAGCCAATGAAAACATTGGGACCTGCTTCTCCCTGGACCAGCTCGATGGTGTGAAACCACCACAGCGGAAGAGCTCTGCGGCATTCTGCCTCTCCAGGGCAGTTACAGGCCTAACACATCAGGGAGCTCTCGATTTAGTCCCTATTACATTTGCTTCCACTCCACGTATTTCTCTCAGGATGATTCAACTGAGCTGTTTTGTATAAATCGTTAATCAAAAACATTCCTTTTTGAGCACTTCTGCAGAGAAGGGAAGCTGCAAAGCCCCATATTTGGAAGACAGCAAATTATAGAATTAGGAGCATCCGTATCTGTGTATCTGAGGACTTGGACAGACAAATGAGTTATTAGGACTTGAAGAATTACTGAGTATATGACCATACACATATTCTTACCCTGTCAAAAGCTTCTGGCAGAGGTTTAAGTGAGCACATTTTACTTCGTGCCTCTCATGAGTGAGAAGCGTGCACACAGTCAGTTACTGTGGCTCAGCTGACATGTACTATCTCAACCAGCTGTGGCAGTTCAGTTGCGCATCTGAGCCTGTGACAGTTATTATATTAACATACTATTTGTTCTACTGTGTCCTTCATTCATTCATTGCCAGCAAAGAAAGAATATGGTCTTTGCACTTCACAAATAACCAGCCTAAATACAAGTTTTGTACTCTTTTCCAGCACCCATAATTACACCTCCTCCTCCTGCTGATCCCTTTAAGTATGGAATTTCCTTCCATTTCTGATCCTCTGATCATTCAAATCCCTCCTTCAATATCAAGTCTTCCAGGAAGCTTACTTACGTTAATCCATTGACAGAAGAAATATTGTCATGAACCTAGTGCTTAGAAAAATCCATGAGCCTTATTAGATGGGGAGGAGATCAATAAATTTATTGGCTATACCACTAGTTCCTAGTAAATGAAGTACAGTTCACCTCAGTGAATGAAATGTTCACTAGACAGGTGCATCAGTGTTTGTGGTGAGCCACAGCACAGCAGCACCCCTAAACTTGGGCAGCTGGTGGATATCCTGTTGAAAGAGATTGGGGAGAGGAACAAGATGGGAAGTGGTTATTGTTCAAGGGAAGAAATGAGGAGGAATGAGTACGTCTCTGTTAAAAAAGGAGCTGCGGRGTTGAACCTACTAGGACTATGGAGAGTTAGGTTTAAATCTTAGTTCTGTCATGTACTTGGTAAATCAAATCCCAGTCTCCCATTTACTAATGCAGCTATTACTCTTTTGCTTCTGATTTGTAAGGATAAATGATTATGAAATGTTCAAACTTTACAGTGATTAGGTCTTATAACAACATAAGTATTTGAAGAGATTAAGCATCTTCCATGAGTGTATGAATAGCTTTCTTTTCTGCTTAGAGTCCCTTGTCAACACATTAAATATCCACCAAAGACATCAGATGCAGATGGTCAGCACCTGCTTTTCATTGTATGGTCCTTCAGGCATTTAGCCTGGCTATATACAGTCCTAAGTGCGCTGTCACTGCTTAACAAAAACATCATAAATAATTACTGTAATTAATAATGAAGCTACTTCCTTGGGCTAGTCATGCTTTCTCTGACAGTTCTGCTGTATGTGGTAGTGCTAATCTTTTATACTAAGTAGCTATTTATTTAATTCTTGGAGTTTTGTGAGGCTTTTTCCAGCAGCAGAAAAAATGAAATATAATTAGAAATTTGTTGCATTTATTTCTGTTTCTCCTCAGAGAATAGGCATCAGTTCTTGCTTGCCTGAACACATTAGGAATCAGTCAATAGGAGACTGCTTATAATTCCTAATCATAATTCCAAATTTTTCTACTCAGCACCTACCCCAAACATGCTGTTCCATTACTACCAATGCTACCATGTTATCCTCTGGGCTCTTCTGCCGCCTCTGTGGTGGCTACTCACTCACAAATATGCACAAATACCTCACAACAAAGACTAGTCTCTATATTTCCATTCAGAACCTCAGGAAAACTCTTAAACCTGTAGTTCCATGGACATATCCTCCAGCAGCAAAACCAGTTTAAAAGGATCCTTCCACTCCCTTCCCTGTTTTACTTGTTTCTATCTCTTGGTTTAGAGGAGGACAGAAACATCACAACCGAATTGTTTCATTGCTTTGGCTTAGTGCACAGCCCTACAGCACAATCTGGGGTGATAAAACTCACCGAAGAGCCGAAACAGGCGGAAAAGGGAGCAAGAATCTCTTGCTTGCTGCAAAAGCAATGCCAAAAACACCCCTTCAGTCTTCATAGCTCAGAGCTCATCCCAGCCCTTGTTTGGGTTTGTTATGTGGACATAGTCTAATATTGTTTCAAAATACAGAGGAATGTGACTGTTTCTTGATTTAGCTTCACTTGAAGGTAGCAATTACACGAACAGGTTCCATGAGGCTTGGGATGGCCATAAGATCAAAGACATTCTCTGGGAACCAGCTAACCTCCAGCTTAACAATAAATCAGTACCTTCCTACACTCATTGGATTATTCTTCAGCTTCTCTTTTTACCTAAAATTAGCCGCTCTCAATTAGCTATCTTATGTTTCTTTTTAGTTTCCATAGGTAATCTGAAAATATGATGACAGCAGCTCAAGAAATTGAAGGAGATAATTGTCTATGATGATTTGTTATGTATTTTGTTACTTTAAAAACCCTTCTTTGCTGCCACACAGCCTTAGGGATGTTTTGTTATTATCACTGTTGTCAGTTCCGAACACTAAAATTTACTGTATTTGATGTTAAAAACTCAACTCAAGGTTGTAATATCTATAAAGAAAATATTGCTATAAAGATGAAACTCTGAAGGGGCTGTTCACATACATGAGCAGACAGTAGAATAAATACTGAAAATCTTATCTTTTTTATTTATCCAAGAAGCAGGAAACAATATGAAAAGCATTTATTTCTATGTGACAGAAAATGCTTTTAACAATACATAATCATTATCAGTCAATACTCCAAGAGGTTGCTGTTGATAGGAGGTGTCTGGAAGATGCTTTTCATGATGACCTTTAAATGCCATAGTCCTAAGTGATCATGCAGAAAGAATATTTCTTCATTTCAATATCTACTAGAAAAAAAATCAAATTGCTTCTGGGTATAAGCAGTATGTATGACAGTGGGACATATCTATACATTGGCTCACTTCGCGCAGTGAGAAATGAACAGCATAGCACTCTGAATTCTAAATCATCACCCTTGGGCAAGGCATTTCCTACTGGAAACAACACTCAATTTATTACTTTTTAAATACTATGTCAACAATTTTTCTTTATCATCTGTCTCATTTTTTCCCACTAGTACGTCAGACATACTATACAAAAATATGCTTCCAAATTCAGTTGTAGCATATTAGTCTTTGTCTAATTGTCAATAGCAGAATTTTGCATGAATATTAGCCTTCTTATTGAACTGTGCAACTAACAGGACCATCCAGAGTTAATTAATAATGTATCTTCTCAAATTTGGAACTTCAAACCCCTTGCATTTTATTACATTATTCAAAAGAAGGCTCTGAGAAGAAACTTCTTCTATGGGCAAGGTACTCAGTAATTGCCTCTAGAATTTTTTTCTTCTTTCTCTGAATTATTTCAAATGATGTGGCCAATATTTCATACTGGCCATGAGACACTGAACTGAAAGGATACCTGGGCTCAATAGTGTGTCGGGTACTGTTTGCTTTACTTCTGTTGAGACTGCTCTATATATATTGGCCCAACTTGGACAGAAGCATGCTGATTTCCTTCTTCAGAGATGCAAACCTGGAAAATATGGCAGTGACTGATGAGTTTTGAGGTTAAGAGCAAATGTGAACTTAAATACAATCTGCATATTTAGTCTCATTGAAATACAGTATTCCAGCAGTTGAAATACTGCTTAGGAAGCAGACAATTACTTTTACAAATCAGATTTTCTTCAGAAGGAAATGACATATTCTTACAAATGGAGAAGAATGTCCCCAACTCTGACAGTTTGCCAAATGAAAAAGAAAATAACTATAATATTTTACATTACATATGATATAATAATATACTGTATGTTTAGTATCACCAATATTATCATTTGTGGACTGCAGCACATGAGGAGTAGGAAAAACTAACTTGGTGAAACGCAGTGGAACTGTCGCTGTTTTATTTTTATTTTTTTTCTTTTTAGAATCTCTCTCTCTTAAATTTAGAAATCCTTTTGTGCCGCTTTGCATGCAATAATCTCCAAGCACTTTAAATCATTAATGAATGAACCAGGCTGAACCAGGCCTCCTACCGATTTTATAAAGCAGGAACATATAATTAAGCTAATTTGCAGAAGAAAAAGCTGATGTACTGGAACGGTGAGTGACAAATCCAAGATCCCAAAGGGCATCCAGAACACAACTAAAACTATTCTTTTTTACCTGTTCTTCTACTTTTGCATTAGCTGCAGAAGAGCGGCTGCTACGGTAAAACAGTGCTCCTGTCCAGGAGGTGTGCTAAAACCCACATTAACTGAACCCCCTTTGAAGAAAGTGAGTTATGTTTTCATTCCACGTCGTAAGTTCAGGCCTGCGGGATCCAGATTCACCGACTCAGGGGAGTGAGATGCCTAAATCCTTTTTGCAAATCCAGGCCTCTTTCTTAAGAGGGCCAAAAACCAACTGTTTCGGTACTATCTACTGAGGAGTTAGCACTTCTAAAACAGATTTTATTTGATGTGCTTGACAAGCATTGAGGAAAATTAAAAAAACTGACCAAAGCCCAACTTAATCTTTCAAGCCCCCAAGAAATAAAGTGGTCTCTACGATTCAGTAGTGGGGATTTGTTGTCAGTCCTTTATTTAAAACTCTGCCAACCTAACCACATGAAGGAAAATAATCTTCGGCCGATTTCGGTGTTACGATTAAGCCCGCGCGAGCTCCAGCGGCAGCCGCGGCTGACGGTGGTGGAGAGGGTCCAGGGCTATTTCGCTGTGATACGCCACTTCTGTGAAGGTCATCACTTCTTTCAATCACAGTGAATGATCGACTCGACGAGAAGTTCATATTGCACGACATACTTGCAGAAATGATTCATGTTAATGGGGCCTCTCGGGGGACTGATGCTGAACAGAAGCTACGTTTAAGGCTTAAGGAATGATTTAGCAATACGAAAGCCTCCAAACCAGAGCGCACGTAGACACATTTGATGGTAAACGTCAGGGAATAAATACAACTGAAAGTCATAAAATTGGATAGACAATAAATCTGACAGTTTAAGACCTTTTGGGGCTCAAATCATAAAAAATAAAATTACTTACGCAGCCATTCCTTGATTTAGCTGTGCATCTTTTTCTGAGAAGTGAACAGAAGACATTTCCACACTTCTGACAGGTTGGAGCAGCTTAAGGAAGCAGCTATGTCAAAAAACCMCCCAAAGTACAATACTGAAGAAACACTGCTTTCCTCCCTAACGCTATCACCAGTCCCTACTCGGGTTTACACGAGAGGTATTCTCAACAAAACGTCGCTCGAAACGCTTTTTCCCAATTTCCAAACGCCGCAGTGTGAACTGCGGGGCAGCAGAGAGGCGGCGCGTCCCGTCCGCCCCGCTCTGCCCGAGTGCCGCCGCTCTTCGYCGCCGGCCTCGACAGCCTGCTGCTCCMGTTCACGCAAAACACTTGCTGTYGGATTTTAGGCAGCTGGGRAACACGAGACAGCACGTGTTTCACYGGAGTATTAACAGCAACTATCGCRGTTTTGCTCAGCCCTTGCTTTCGAGTTTCGCAGCGGGCGTCCAGCCCTCTATCCACACGTGTGCACGGGGCTGAATGACTGTTTGTACATGTGTGTGTATGCACATGCCTGTGTGTGTGCATGGGGCTGCACGAATGCAAGTGCGTGTGTGTGTGTGCATGCGTGTATGTGCACAGGTGCGCCTGTGTGCACAGGGCTGCATGAGGGAGTGTGCACATGCATGTATGTACGTGTCTCTGTGCGCTTGTGTCTGCATGCASGTGTGTGCACAYGTGTGTGTGTGCCCATTTGTGTGAATATGTGTGCGTGCCTCTGYGTGTACGCGTGTGTCTGTGTGCAATGTGTGCAAGTTTGTGTGTATACACACACATAAGCACACGTATGTGTGCATGTCTATGTGTGTATACATCTGTATGAATGTGTGAATGAGTGTTTGCACATACGTGTGCATATCAATGACAGTGAGTGCACACGCACTTGTGTGTGCACATGTATGCTTGCACTTCTGTAAGGATGCATATGTGTGTGCATGCACACAGGCATATCTGTGTGAGTGTGAGTGTGCATGTGTGTGTGCTTGTGTGTGCAAATGTCTGCATGGGTGTGGCTCCTGTCTGTGAGTGTGCACATGTGTGTGTGCATGTGTGTGAGTGTGCTGGTATACACATAGGCAGAAAGACTGGTAATGGGATAAGAGCAATTTTGGAGCTCTTGTGTTTGAAATGTTATTCCTGAATGCCTAAGAAGGATGTCATGAGACAGACAGGGAAGAAGTCATTTAAACATCTACACAAACCAATACAGATTTATGTACCTTTGTTTCTATATGAATGCACTTTTTTATTTGTTTCAAATGTTGGCATTGATACGGAGAAAGGGGTCATCAGGTGGCCTTTGGCCAGAAAATGAATTTGGAAAATATGAAGTCAGAGAAGGAAATATTTGATCAGCTAGACTTTTGACTGAATTTATAGTTGAGGGGAATTTCTGCTGAGCAGAGGTGGCATTCTGTTTTTTTATGATTATTTGTCTATGTTTAGATATGCATAAGCACAAAAGTGGCTTTTGAGATTAGATTAAGTAGCTCAATACRTTTTTGTTGTTATTATGTTATGACATGACTTAAAATAATTTTTTTTTATTAGATTCAGAAATGCAAGTTACTATCCTCAACTTCTGTTGTCCAGATAATGTATCTAGTACCCAGAGTTTCAGAGGAAGTTCTAAAAACCTCACAGACACCAACTATGGTGCAATAGTTATCTACATTTTTCTTATCAGTAATTACTATAGCTCTATATATTCTTGCTATCTACATGATTATTCAGTCCTTTTTTMTCTTACTAAATTCTTAGTCTCAATGATTTCCTATGGCAGTGAATTTCACAACTGAAGTGAATCAGAGAAGTATTGACTTTCTGCTTCTTAGTTACATTGAATCCCTCCTTTGCTTTGAAAAAAAAAAAAGGGGGGGGGGAAAGATTTGAGACTCCCTACCTGCTCTAGAACATTCATTATTTTATGGATTTTTCTTTTGTTTGTAAGCTAAATGATTTTTATCATTTCACACTCTCTCCTCATGAAAATTCCCTTCTTTCCTCCGCAGAATCTGTTTGGAGATTGGGTGACACATAGCCACCATTCGGCAATGCTATCTCCATCTTGTCATTATAATGGTCTCCACATTCCTGATTATTGCATCCCTTTGCACATTACCATATCTGATTTGCTTTTTTGACTGTAGTTGCACATTGATCTATCTACAGTGAAGTCCCAGGTCTTCCTTCAGATGATATAATCAGCTTAGAACTTTACTGGTTGAACAGATTATTTTTCTTTGCAACCTGATTTTGAATCTCATTGTTATTATGTTGTTGATTTTTCACCTGTCTTATTTTACTTTGACATTCTCTACATTCATCTCAGGTCCTTGAACATCTATACAACTCAGTCTCCTCTACAGACTTTATTGCTTTTCTCTTTTCCAAGTCATTAATAGCTCATTAAATCTCATGGCACGTCATAAGGAACACCTGGAGCAGTTAATCTACAACCACGATGGAATATGGTCATGTAATCTTTGTTTTTCATCTGTAATCAGGTCTAGACTGCAGTGATCTTAAAATCTCACAGTTAAAATGTTCAAACTGTGTTCTGACTTGTTGCAGGAACATTCATTATTTCTGACATTCAATTCCACMAGGACTAAGGATTAATTGAAAGCCAAAATTCAAAAATCTTCCTAAAATTCTAAAGCTCACCTAAAGAAGACTCCTGCCAAGCTGCTGTGTCATTACTAGCCAACCCTTGTACATTAGAGTGGCAGGGACAGTGCAAAAGATACTTTCTGATGCCTACCATACTCTCTTACCAAATTCTTGCTCTTCAGTTGCCTTGTCCAGCCACTGTTTTAATTAATATCTGCAGATTTTTAATCTTTTGGTCTTTCATTTATTCTGACTGACCATAGGGAATACCTCAAATTCAACAGTAGAACAGAAAGGTTTATAACATGAGAACACATAAATAATTCTTGGAGCAGAGGCTGCTAGTCAGGATTCCCCTATCTCAGGAGATCAACATCACCTATATCTCTTGATTAAYGATTACAGGAGCATAAAATTTATCATAAATCCCCAGTGATCTCTGCCCTGATGTTTATCTGTCATTTTCTAATGACTTTCTTCTTGTAAATATGCCCAATTCTATGAGGAGATTTCTAAAACTATTATCCATGGTTAGACTGCTTGTAGTGTAATTTTTTATACGTATTTCCCCTCTAATTTTTGTCATTGCACATTGTAGGACACCAATGCAACGGGAGATTTTGCCCACTTTGTGAATGATGGCACGTCAGATTTTCCACTTTTTAAAATGTGGACTGATACGCATTCTAAAAATACAGACAGTCAAAGGGCAAAACAGTATTTCAGTGTGGATACATGATTTCACTAGTGATTCGTATTTGCACAACATGGGAAATGATTTGACATTCTAATAGGAGGATGTGGATCAATAATAAAGAAAATACAAAGCCTGAAGAAAAATAATCTTTATAGAACTCTTGAATAATTGTGTTTATTGTCAGTTCTTCATCAGAATTCATTAAATYTTCTGGTTCATTGCCAACATGAAGTTTCAATTTTTTGTAGCTTGACCAAAAATCCTCCCTGCTTGGCATCTCTGAAATCAGAAAGTGAATTTTGCTACAGCTAAGAAAATCTACTTTTTAGCAAAGAATAATACAGTAATGTCAGAGCTTAGACTGGAGAAATCCCATTTTAGTTGTATTAATCGCCTCTGCTGAGCTTCAGTAGCTCTAGCAAGGTTAGCAAATGTCTAGACATAATGGGTCTGCAAAAACATTCCCTGTTTCTGTGAGACTTGGTGATTATTTCTCTTTGTCCACTGAATTAACCAAGTAACGATTAATATTGGCCTGATAAGTCTTACATAAAAGCRAGGCATTAATATTATCTTTGTCATTGTAAGGCTGTCTAATGCTGTGAATGGCTACTAGGGGTCTGAAAAGATTAAATAGTTTTGAGAGAAGGGTAACCTTTCTGATCTGAAATAAATTCAGAATTATTTAATTATTTCTTCTTCTAGCAGATATGTGAACTGCAGCCGAGATTTATGCAGTTTACATTTATGCTGAGTTGCAGTGGCCTGACGGGGGCTGCTTTGCTGCTTGAATAGTTAAAGCATACTTGCATCAATCTTTGTCTCCTCCTGCCATTCCAGGATACCTCCGCGTGCTGCCCAAGCATACAGATTTCAAGGTGGAGAAGGGCAAATGTGTTCCAGGAAAGCCCTTGTGTTGGGAATATTCCTTGAAGACCATTTCTGCTCCACTGTTTCCTTGGGCAGCCTAGAAGAACCAGAGGAGCACAGCACTAAATCTRTTAGATAGAGCCACATCGCTTTTGGGGGGTGTTTTACAAGCCCAGTCCTACCCACACAGCTTTACTGCTAATGGCAGAATGGTTAATCCGGTAGAAGAGTGGCCCCGTATTGCAAAGTCTCATTCACAGGCAGTGCATCTAACCACAGTGGGGATCTTCAAAAGCACAGATGGAGGGTAAGCCTCCAGCTCGCACTGACTTTCAGCAGGACAGAGAAACCTTTCTGTTCCTAGTGCCTCAAAACATCTGCTGTAACCAATAAAACGGCAAGCTAGAAACATTACACTGCAGTGAGAGTGACTTACACTGAAGATAAGACAATGTCTCTGAGTTTATTGAAGCTATTGTTTTGGGTAGTTTTATAGCCTAACTTTCAGTAAGTGTTATGAACACCATATCCTTTAGGATTACAGGGAGAAGAAATGTATATAAAAGATAGAGTCTGATAAGTAATGAAAAAAATGCTATTTGTGTATCAAGTTTAACATTTAATACACACAAACCTAAAATTAACTACCTTCATATCCTTCCTGTAGTATCTGTAGTACGACGTATTTAGAAAGGAAAGGGTGCGAAGCCAGAGGAAGTTTCCCTATTAGTATTGCCCCACAAGGTACATACTCCAGGCACATAGCTGTGCAATTCCCTCTGCTTCGAACCTCACTGAAGCTGCATCCAATCTTAGTATCCTTTCATACATCCTTAATCGCAGTATTTCAATTTATTGTACACTAATTAGATAAACCTGTTGGCTGAAGGAGAAGAATCAACACCCAGTAATTACTTCATTGTAAAACGTAATGAGTTTTGGAACACTGACTTACTGTAAAAATTGCAGCATAATAAATAGAATGCCGTTTTCCGACTATAAACTAGCAGTGAATTCTGTTAGTGTATTTCTTCATGAAACATGTTTATGTGATAGTCTTCCAATTTTATGGCTGAAGTTTATCACCATAAGGTGCATTTCATGACAGCCAAATAACTACATTCAGTTAGACTTGTCACCATGTGCCTTCAGTATCAAGACACATGCTGATTGTATCAAATACTGTTGACTGTCTTAGTGCTGCAAATAGAAAAGATGATTACACTGTTCTCTTTAGATGTGATGTAATATCATTCACCTCACTAAGAACTGAAGGTCAAGGTTGTCTAGGAACATGGGAAAGATCATCTGTTGAAAGCTTCATAATGTGATGGTAATGCACTAAGAGACATGGCAGTAGTTTTGCATTAATATAGCTGTGAATTCTTATGCCAGAGGCAGCGCATAGTTATTGTACAAATAAAGCAACAGACCCACTAGTGTATTTGTACAGAAACTAGAACAATTCCAAGAATTCCAGTGCTCTCATATTCTTCACTCATTTCTTTGAATCACAAAGGTAAATAAGAACAGTTTATGCTCTATTGAGTGAAATTACAGATATTAATACACTRTAAGTATTAATACATTATCAGTACATTTATGACAGGACACCACTATCCTCTCTCTGAGCCTGTGAGAAACCTTGCGCAAGAGAAATGGTAGTTATGGAATCTACTGAGTTGATTTTAGGCAAAATTCCTGCTTAAAATCATAGCCAAAACTTGTAAAACTATTGGCAACATGATTGCACGCAGATAGCAGAAAMGCTTGAACTGTATTCCTGAAGGCAACGCTGAATATATGCGTATTATGGTACACTGTTTGTGTAATTTGACCGGAGGTGTAAAACCCATGGTAGATGTTATTTTTTTGGGGGGGATAGCTACAGATTTGAATTCTGCTGTGCTGCATGCTGTGTGTTTGCTGCTCACACGGGCTGGAGACAGACGGGTGAAACTGGGCAGTCACGTATGCCTGGATTGACGCAGTTCCTCATGTGGATGTCACTAGATGTGACAAAGACTGAAAACATGGAGGCAATAAAACTATTCAGAGAAGAAACTTAAAATGCAGGTGAGACTTATTTCTGGTAGATAGATCTTAAATACGCAGAGCCCTGCTAGACGAGGGGCAGTGGCAAGGTCTGAAGGGCYGGATCCCCGCGAGATGTTTCCACCTTCCCTGTGGTCGTCTAATTGCCATGGAAACCATCGGCACGATTTCCCCCTTTGCCCTCTGCTTGAGAGACTTAGCTCCAGCTGCCTGGGGCCCCCGAGCACCAGGACCCCCTGCCCCGGCTCAAGAGCTGACCGTGGTGAAGGAGGAACGYGGCTGCGGTGGCTTTCCGGCTGCCCTCTCTGCGAGGCGAACGAGGCAAATTCTGCTTAACTCTGGCTGTTTAAACCAGCTTAAATGCTGACGTGATGCTCGCAAAGAAGTAAAACGTAATCTGCTTTTAGAAGACAGTTAGTTTAATTTAGGGCCAGTATGAAAGTATTTTGATAACAGATGTAACACTGAATTGCTTCCTGCCAGCAAAGGTGGACACAAATGTGGTTATTTAAATGCCTTTTTTAGACATTTTCACCCTGAACATATATGGGTTGCAACCTTTAATCTAACCTTAATTTCTCTTATTTAGGACACTCAGTTCACAGACAACATGTGATCTCTCTAAATCATCTCAATCTAAACCACTGATATATACTCTTAACTTCAATCTCATCTTAATATAATTTAGTTTTGGGAAAACTCAAGTAGAACATGAGGTAATGACAACTGCTGACATGATTTTATGTCATAAAATATTGTGTTCAGGGATTAATTTTAATGACATTTTAATATTTATTTTATTACTTTAATTTTAATTTTTGCATTTTGGTTAATGAGATTGTCCCCTTAAGAACATATTCACAAATAAAAAGAGATCAGCCTACTAAATAATTCTGATAAAATGTCACCCATGACACTGCTGAAGCTTTGGGGGATGTTTACAAATATCAAATAACACAACACCACGCTCACTCCAGGTTTTCATTTTAATAAGCAAAGCGAGGTGTAAGGGGGCACTGTACRAATCTGAAAAATGAGAGAGCAAGTGAGACAGAGAGCAAAGTGAAACTGGAGTCACCGAGAGAAGTTAGAAGGTGCAGGGGGTTGCAAAGTTAATCATGAGTTAGAGCCACGAAGACGTGGCTGGGCAGCTCAGCAGCTCTTGCTGCCTTGGCTCAGAGCGYCTCTGCCCAGGCCCCGTGCCGGGGGGATCCTCGCTGSGCCCTGGCATCCCTCCCCTCAAATTCCTAGCAGGAAGACATTCAGATAGAGGGCCCTTCTTCAGATCAGCCACCACTGAGAGCTGGCGTCATTTTTCGTGGGTTTAGAAATGGGAGCTCGCRCGACTGCAGCTGAACTCGGCGAGTGCTGCAGGTGCTTGGCCATCCCATCCTCTGTTCCCGTTCCTCGTCCATGCACCATCTGCTGTGATGTGCTCTCAAACTTCAGTAAAAAGGAAAGCAAAAGAGGTCTCAGAAGCACCAAATACTTTGTGGCTATTGCAGCTGGAATGGGGTTTGCTCTGCCTCTGGCAAGGGAGTTCTGCTGCACCTGTCTGTGTTGAGGCACTGGGATGCTAGTGATGAGGCACAGTTACTTATTCCATCCTTGGCATCTCCTCAAAAAGATGATGCAGGGAGCTGGGTTACTCATTGGGATAGCATAGCAACTGCTGTTCTTTAAATAGTTACAAGGAAGGGTTAAATTTTGTCATATAGGTAAGCTGTTAYATTTGGATATTATTAAAAATCTTTTTTTTATTATTTTTATAGTGAAAGTGGTCCACTGAGGCTATGTTTGTTCCCGAACAATATTCAAGAGTTCAGATTCTTGTAAAAATACCTGGTGAGCAGAACTGGTTTGTTTTATCTTTTTTAACGGAAAGAAAAGATGACAGGAAGAAAATTAAAGAGAGAAACTAATGCTAATAACCCAATGAATAATAATCAGTATTTTGTTCCGATTATTTTGTCCTAGCACTCAATTTTCAAAGGGCCTAAGTCAGACTATGCAGGCCTCATTACTGAACATGCATAATATTGTCTTCTAAATTCCCTGTAACTATTCAAATGGAGGCTCAAAAAGACAAATTACCTATCACTCCAAAGTCTTAAAACAAAACAAAAGGCACCATATTGCCACTTTAGGGACACATTTGTTGCCTGCTGTTGCTATTATATATGTCATTTCAGTCCTGCAGTTAGCTATAAACTACATCTTTTCTTTTTCCAGAGAGAAATAAGAGATGCCTGAAGGGAAGCAAGAATGGAAAGCATCCTTAAAATGACTGATTTACAATTGGTAAGGAGATACAATATGAAAATTATAGCTTTCTTAGTGTGTCACRTCCCAAGCTTGCACAATACTCTTGCCTTAAAAGTTTCCCCACAGGCCAATGTGCTGGCTCAGAGGACAACAGGGCACAAAAGCAGCCACGTGGCAGGCTGACGTCCCAGCTCGCTGTGTCAGGGAAAGCAAGAAGTTTCTCTCAGGACCAAGCTCACGGGACACCACCGCTACAAAGACTCCTCCATCTAACCCCTCCGTAACTAAGCATGCTGCAATGTACCCTTCTGCAGTACATCTGAGGATAAGGAAGATAATGGAGGCCCCAAAAATACAAATTGAGAGAGCGAAGAAGACCCCTGTGATTCAAACCAGACAGAGGCTGTTTCAGAAGGTGGGAAACCTCTTATCAAGAGGTGCCATGAATACATGAAAGTCAGTGCCTACTTTATGTGGCCATAAAAAACACACACCCATTTACTGCAAACCAGAATTCTATTTTTTAGGCTCTTAGTATATAGCCTGACAGGAGTTAATCTGCCTTACCTCTGGTGGAGTCTGGTTTCTACCCTACARATGTTAAACAGTGTGTGTTGCTGCAGCCTCTAAATTGCAGTGTTTTAACCCAGAGTGTCTGCCTTCACTTTATCTGCAAGGCAWAAGAGCAATATGGGCATTTTATGGCCTAAAAGATGCATGCTGTTCTTTGCCTTTTTGCAGTCAAAACTGAYGATGCCTAGGAGAACTGCTGATTAATTTGCATTTTAAGCAAAAGCAGTGTTCATCTTGGCATATTGTGTACAGTTTGGTCTAGTTTTCTAGTAGATACGCTGCCAGGCTCAAATACCCTCAGCAACTTGGAGAAAAACGCCTTGATTCTGGATCTCAGGCAGAAATCGAGCCTGAGCTTTCSTTCCTCCAAGCCTACGGCATTTCTGTGAACATGCAGAAGAAGAGCTTACAAAATGCAAAAGCGGTGCATAGGCATCTCTAAAGATAGGTCCTACTTAAGAACAGATGATTGAACTAACGTATTACCCTTCTGTTTTTTTTTTCTTTTCTGAATCTAACCATGAATTGTTCTGAACTACAAATACAACATGGGGGTATTGCTTCCTTTCTCTCCTCTTTCTCTCTGATTAGATTGTAAGAAATTTGGAGGAAAGAGCTACAATGCAATTTGGAGAAAAGAGTTATAATTAAACTTTTCACTTCCTCTTCACTATCTCAGTAACCCTTTTTTGGGGSAAGAAAAGTATACTAATAATATTTTTTCTAAAGCTTAGGTGCTGATGTTAAATGGGGCTTGTAGGATTCCTTTGGTCCTTCCAGACMAAAGGAGATCATTTGACAACTGTGTTTCAAATGGTTGTTTATGCTGTTTGAGGCTGTGTAGCAAATTTACAGACAGTAGGTGTTCAGGCAGCCAGAGGATCCATCCTCCATTTAGATGAATATGTGAATGTGAAGGATCTTTACCCCATGACTCCTGAAATTCTGTTTTGTATTCCACTCTTTAGGAAGGTGAACAGTCTATTTCATAACCTAGTATTTCACAAAAATCCTGCTCCTGCCTACTAGCTCACACAATTGGAAGTTGTGGTTGGARCATCACATATAATATCCACCAAAATACTTTTCCTCCATGAATATATTTGAATATATTTTTTCAATATATTTTACATTTTTGCTGTCTGTAATTTACTGCAGTACAAGATTCTACTTTTTACTTATATGCTTTGTGAAAAAGTACCTCTGTTTGTTTTCTGTTAGTTACCTGATAATTTAATTCCATACCTGCCAGTTCTTACAGTGCCAGAAACTGTAAAGATTCTTTAACCTATTTCGTCTCTTCCTGAATGCAAACCCCTCAATTTCTTTGACTGATCTGCTACTCTGTACAAGCTAGGGGAGAAGTAGAGTCAAGAAAATCCACACAGACAATATATGGGCACACTGCAGATTTATATCACAGCATAATTCTTTGTTCTTTTATGTTCTCAGTTCCAGTCTTAATAAGTCATCATATTCTATTTGTCTTTTTGGTCATCAGTAGTCAGTGAACTAATATTTAACAAGAAATATCCACATTTATTCCAGGATTGCTTTCCAGAGAGGCAGCAGGTCACTCAGAGATCATCCTTGTGTATGCACAGTTAGTATTATTTTTTTCCAGTGTCTATTGATTTGCTTATCAATACTGAATTTCATCTGCGGTTTTATCCTCTGGTCACTGAGGACTGGGAAACCTTGCCATAACTTTCACAGCCAGCTTTAGGTTTAAAGATCCCAAATAAAGTATTATAATCTGCAACTTTATTAATTTAGGATTCACTGTTTTCCAAATAATTTATGAATAGTACAGATCCTTAGAGAACTCCAATACATAAAACTTCTTCCTCTGTGGAACTGCAATTTACTCCTGGTCTTCATTAGACAATAATATTTAACTAGCCATTAATCTATCAGAGGACCTTCCCTCTTATCAATTCATCAATTTCAGCTGCTAAAATCTTTGCTTAGATTTACTGTTATCCTGTATGTTTAAAATCTGGCACTCCTCTAGAAATTCCTGAAATATGGGGCTAGCTGCACCAGTGTCTCCAAGAAGAACATCTATCTTGTTGTATCTGTAAGTAAGTGAGCTACTCATTTACTCACTCACCCACTCACTTACTCAAACCTCACTTCCTCCAAGCTGAAGAGCGGTGCATCTCTATGAGTAAGAAGTGCAGCAAAAGGGGCAGGAGACSTGSATGGGTGAGCAAGGAGCTCTTGGCCAAGTCCAGACAGAAGAAGAAARTACACAGAATGTGGAAGAGGGGACAGGCTACTTGGGARAATTGTAGGAATGTAGTCAGAGTGCGTAGAGATGCTGCGAGGAAGGCTAASGCCCAGYTGGAATTGAGTCTGGCAAGGGATGTCAAGGACAACAGGAAGGGCTTCTYCAMATACATCAGCAGCAAGAGGAGGACTRGGGAAAATGTGGGCCCRCTACTGAATGGGGCAGRGGCCCTGGTGACAAGGGATACAGAGAAGGCAGAAYTACTGAATGCCTYCTTTGCTTCAGTCTTCACTGCTAAGGSCAGCCCCYAGGAATCCYGSAGCCTGGAYRYGAGGGAGAAAGTCTGGAGAAGGGAAGACTTTCCTTTGGTTGAGGAGGATAGGATTAGAGACCTTCTGGGCAGGCTAGACATCCACAAATTCATGGGCCCGGATGGGATGCAYCCAYRGGTACTGAGGGAGCTGGTGGATGTTGTTGCCAAGCTGTTCTCCATCATATTTGAAAGGTCCTGGAGAACTGGAGAGKTGCCTGAGGACTAGAAGAAAGCCAGTGTCACTCCAGTCTTCAAAAAGGGCAAGAAGGAGGACCCAGGCAACTATAGGCCAGTCAGCCTCACCTCCATCCCTGGAAAGGTGATGGGACAGCTCATTCTGGATGTCATCTCCAGACATATGGAGGAAAAGAAGGTGATCAGGAGTAGTGAGCACAGATTCACCAAGGGGAAATCCTGCTTAACCGACCTGATAGCCTTCTAGGATGGAATGACTGGCTGGGTAGATGAGGGGAGAGCAGTGGACGTTGTGTACCTTGACTTCAGCAAGGCTTTTGACACTGTCTCCCATAGCATCCTCCTGGGCAAGCCCAGGAAGTGTGGGTTAGATGAATGGACAGTGAGGTGGATTGAGAACTGGCTGAAAGGCAGAGCTCAGAGGGTTGTCATCAGTGGTGTGGAGTCTAGTTGGAGGCCTGTGGCTATTGGCACCCCCCARGGCTCAGTACTGGGTCCCATCCTGTTCAACTTCTTCATCAATGACCTGGATGAGGGGACASAGTGCCTCCTCAGCAAGTTTACTGATACCAAGCTGGGAGGAGTGGCTGACACATCTGAGGGCTGTACAGCCATTCAGAAAGACCTGGAGAGGCTGGAGAGCTGGGCGGAGAGGAACCTCCTGAGGTTCAACAAGGGCGAGTGCAGAGTCCTGCACCCAGGCAGAAATCACCCTAGGCACCAGTACAAGCTGGGGGCTGACCTTCTGTAGAGCAGCTCTTCAGAGAAGGACCTGGGAGTGCTGGTGGATGACAACTTGACCATCAGCCAGCAATGTGCCCTCATGGCCAAGAAGGCCAATAGTCTCCTGGGGTGCATTGGGAAGACTGTTGGCAGCAGGTCGAGGGAGGTGATCCTGCCCCTCTACTCAGCCCTGGGGAGGCCTCATCTCGAGTACTGCGTCCAGTTCTGGGCTCCCCAGTACAAGAGAGACATGGAGCTACTGGAGAGAGTCCAGCGTAGGGCTACAAGGATGATCCAAGGGCTGGAGCACCTGCCCTATGAGGAACGGCTGCGAGAGCTGGG
>NW_028186945.1:132677-176473 GCF_003343005.1 Rhea americana
AGCTACTGGAGAGAGTCCAGCGTAGGGCTACAAGGATGATCCAAGGGCTGGAGCACCTGCCCTATGAGGAACGGCTGCGAGAGCTGGGCCTCTTCAGCCTGGGGAAGAGAAGACCAAGGGGGGATCTTATCAATGTGTACAAGTACCTGAAGGGAGGGTGTCAAGGGGACGGGGACAAACTCTTTTCAGTTGTCCCGTGTGACAGGACAAGGGGCAATGGGCAGAAATTTAAGCACAGGAAGTTCTGCCTGAACATGAGGGTGAATTTCTTCCCTGTGTGAGTGACGGAGCCCTGGCACAGGTTGCCCAGAATGGTTGTGGAGTCTCCTTCTCTGGAGATATTCAAGGCCCACCTGGATGCAACCCTGTCTAACATGCTCTAGGTGACCCTGCTGAGCAGGGAGGTTGGACTAGATGATCTCCAGAGGTCCCTTCCAACCTCACTGATCCTATGATTCTATGATTCTAGTCCATACAGCATTACTAATAAGTGAYACAGTAATAATCACCCTGGTGTTCACATTTCCCTATCACATGCTGGGATTCTTGTTCAAAAGTCTTTCTTGTGGACTTGTTTTGAAAAATAATCCTTGAAGCAATAACCAAAGAAAATAAAACAGGATGACACTTCAACTGATGTGTCTGTGGCTTTAATTTGTATTTAATAAGTCAGTTTTTGTTATGTTTATTAAATTCAGTTGACTTTTAAAAGAGCACCCACTGGGTTTTATGAATATGCAAATTGTATGTCTGTTTGGTATAGAATGAAATCTTGAATTACAATAACAATAAAGAGGTAGTTATAGTTTTAATAATCAATTAACATGTAAGTATTCTGATTAGCACTTGAAATGAAGTGACTAATTAAATATTTCTTTACATTGGGAATACAGGAAATCCTTTTTTTTAGAGGAGATTGACCCAAGTGAAGGGTATCTGGATGTACATCTACACACAAAATAATGCAGGGAAATTTATTCTAATATTTAATTTGTTGCCTGAATGAGAGRTTGCAGGTCTGTGTCCAGGCTCCTGCCTCCATTAGTAATCGTTTAATCTGTACCAGTTAGTGAACTGCAAACTGGGAATCAGTGTTATTTCTTAAACTATCCATGAGTACTTACATCGCTTGAGACAAGTATCTTCAATTTTCCCATGGAAAAAGTGGTAATGATAGACAGATACTGCCTACAAGTACTATAACATGATTCTTGAAGACCTAAATGGAAGATACAAATGCAAAATGCCATTAGTCTGAGAAGTAACTGTGATTTAACAACTAACACAGGGGACAGCAAATCAAAATATCTGAACTATTTTCCTGGCCTTCCTGCTAATCAACTGTGTGATCTTGGGCAGTRTCAGGTACAAATGACACGTGAGACCTTATTAATAGAGTGTTAAACTGCACTATTAAATGATCTATACTCTTCCASTACTGTATCTAAAGCTATAGCAGAAATTGCATGGTTTATTGAAGTGCTCATAAATGTTTCAATATCTTCAGATATATGTTCACCAATTGACATTTTGAGTAAGTTTATTTTCAGTACATTGCCAAAATGAAACCTCCAATATTTTCTCACGCTTATTTGCTCCTCAGAGCATCTATGTTTGCCTTGTTGTTTTCCCCCAAGGAAGTTTGCCTTGCCTACTAATTTAAATGTTCTAGCCTTTTAATCTTCTCGGATTTAAATGCAAACTCTTTTGATTGTTAGTTCACGGATTTTTCTTGCATTAAAAAGAGCCTGAGGTTTTTCCCATTGAAGTCATTGTCCTAATACAGTGAGAAAATGCCAACATCTAGAAGTAGCAACTTAAAAGGAATGAATTACTGTTTTAATAATACAAGATACTAATTCTGAACATATATATACTTCTAAGACAGTAGTGCGAAAAAAACCAGCAAATCTAAGAGGTCACAAAAAATCTAAGAGTATAGATGGGCAACAGAGAATTAAGAGTCAAGGAGAATACAAATGGAGATTTCAGACTCTTAGAGAGAGCAGTAGTTTAGAGGACAAAACCTAGCCTCTGGAGTTGACAGAGCAACAATTTGGAAGTGGGGAGATTGTGCCAGARTAACTATTTTTGGAGGGCAACAGCAGGAAACCAGATGAACATTTGTTATAACTTCTCCTCATTTTTTAGATTTTGCAGAAGACAAAGCAGGCTTGACTTGAGCCTTCAGTTTAACAAGTCTTTTCAGACCTTATGCATCTTTGCAGGTCATTTAAGTCATAATGTCTACACAAGTCCCCAAAAGCCTTTCTTGCTCCCCACCAGTACCTTAGCATCTTTGCGCAGAATGTAGTAAAGTATGAAACACCTAAGGCTAAGGTAGCTGGGATGGAAGAAAACATTACGGATGGATGGTGTTTGCTTCCCCAGAAAGTGAATAACTGACTTAGTCATTCAAGCATTTGGATCTCTGCAAAGAAAAACCTCAGAGATCTCAAGGTATCCTCAAAGGACTTCMCGTTACTTATGGTTACTCTTTTTCCCCCCGACAGCACTTAGCAAAAATTATATTTTCCGAAGCCTCCTGACCTGCTCATGGCCCTTTCTTTTACTGAAATGTCTTGCCAATATGCAGGGCTTATAGCAGCAAACAGAGTTATCACTAATTCCAGCAGCTTCACTCCAGATTTCACAGAAGCTGGTGTCCTGGAACCTCTCTTTCCCACTGCTCACTCAGAGTTCTCCCGACACGGACAATTTGACCTACTTTACAACAAAAGCTTCAGTCCCAAAGTTTAAGGAAGTCCTGAACATATTACAAATGGATGTCAAAGTGGATTTTCTTTCTTTTTTTCTCTTTCTTCTTTTTCTTTGTTTTTTTTTTCTCTCTCACTTTATTTATTTATTTATTTATTTTTACAAATTTCAGCAGTCACTACTAGCCTGAAGAAACAGCTGAATTTGACCAACATGCTTTAGGTACCAGCTGAAAGTTCCCATCTAGAGACTCTCCCACTTCTTCATTTTATGTGACTGAGTGAAATAAAATCAATAATGTCCAGGTTTCTGTCATTTTAAAGTTTTTCATGTTTGTTTCTCCTTTTGTCACTCTAGCTACTGTGAAGCCAGAGATACTTTAAAAAGCTATGAAGGAAAATGGAAAGTAAGGGAAAAATTAAAAATGGACATTTTCCTCTCTCATTGAATGGGTAGAAAGAAAACAAAAGAGGAAGAAGCAAAATTCTAGTATTTAAAAACTCAAAGTTTCCATTTTGAATAAAATACATTTTTTAATTAAGAAGGCAAAATATTCCTGTGGAATGTTTTGGTTTTGAAAACAAATACACAGTTTTAAATTGTGGGGGAAAAGTTGCAGACAGAAAGTCGTAAATATAATCATGGAAAATTCAAAATAACCATGGGTGAGAGGAAATGATGGTTCTCTAATATACATTTATTTTGTAACGAATACTGCTTTTTCTTGAGATTTTATTTAAGATTGAGGCTAAATTCTGCTATTATGGAAGTCACTAAGTGTCATGATAGGATGAATATCCTCTAGTCTCTAACCCTTGGAACATAAAGTGGAAAAAATCAATTATGTATCTAACCTTCTGTTCATAGCAGCCTGCACATTTTTGTTGTTTCAGAAGCATCAAATACGTATAGCAGCTGCCATCTTCTGGCAATGTAATTTTTCGAAATGAGCATGAATCTTACACAGCTTATGTGCAATATACTATAATGAACTGATTTTTAAAACTTTTTGGATACTGCTTAACATGAAATAAAAATGGTAAGTCACTGGAATCTAATGGAAAGCATTAACAGTTCAGAAACATTTGCCAAATGTTCTGCTTTTGACTTGACAGTTCCTAGTAGCCGTATAGTAAAAGAACTGTAAAACTTAAAACACGTAAATGCGATTTTAAAATATTTTATAATGCTTGAAATTTTTGTTTTGTTGAAATCTTGATTTAACATTGATATCTCAGTACATAGGCATGACATAGTTTGCAGGTAGGGGTTAAATTTTTTCATGCAGCAACCAATACATCTGGAAGAAGAGGACCAGCTTTTGGACTCAGAAGGGGGTTGTAAATTTATCTTCAAATTATTGTGTAATTACACACAAAACGAGGAGCCATAACGCGTAATGATTTTTAAGAGAGAGATGTCTTAAGTAGCACAGAAATCTACTACAGAAACATAGAGAAAAATAGTACAGAATGAAAGTGGATAAATTAAAAACTGATTTTAATTAATTCGGGCATATTTAGAATATTTAATTGCATTTCTCAAACAATTAGTTCATTTCCCTAGGATCCCTAAGTGCCAAACAAATGTGGCTAGGCCACAAAACAAGTCCGTGTAAACGGAGTCTGCGGCTTCTGGCGTGCAGCGATCTGCAGGTTTGGTTTGGTCTGGCAGTTGACAGCGCAGCCCAGGGAGATCCGTGGCCCAGCCTCTGTCACAAACCTGATGCAAACAYGATAGCGAGAGCTTTTCCTGCTGACTGTAACATGTATTCATTTAGCGTTTTCCAAGTCCTTTTGGATTTAATGATGTTAAAAAAAGCAACAAAAAGCAGACATCTCTCTGCACAGCTGTTTGCGTTTTTCTGTATCTTGAGATTTCTAATATGGCCAAAATTACACAGGCACCAAAACCAGAAATAAGCACGAGCAGCTCAGACACAACCTGCAAAGTGATCTGAAGATATCAGGGCAGCTGTGCCTTCAGGAAAAGAGGGAAGTGGTGGTAGGTCTCTGTATCAACAGTATTACAATGTGGGCAAGGTGTAAATAAACTGCATGATTTCAGGACAGTGAGTTGAATTTTGTCTGAAGGTCCTCTAGGGTATTTAAAGTAACTCATCACTGTAGATTCTTCTGTAAAAGGATCCTAGGATGAAGGAGCAGGTGATCCRAAAAAGGTGACGCTGCAATGTGATCATAGGTCAGTTGTAGCCACCAGAGTCCATGGTCTAGAAAAGGAGCTTTTCACTGTGGCCATGCACAGTAGCAGCAGAGTATTGAAGCTGGAAAAGGAGCAGGGAAAGCAATTTCTTTTAGCTAAAATTCAGACCAGGATACAAAAACTGTCAGCTCTGACAGATATTGCTCCTACCCTCAAATATTCTCCATTGCAGGCCAGCAAGAAGCCCTGAGAGTCTATACTGGGACCTCAGAGAATGGTGGAAGTCTGAATGGCTGGCTCAAAGTGTGGCATGAAAACCCAGGGGTTTAGCAGGCACTTGGCCACTGGGAGTATCCCCGGTAGAAGGAAAGATTTTAGTAACCCTGGGAGATGGGAAAGATTTTAGCAGCTTTACCTTGATTTCACCTCTGGGGCTAGAACCTTGATAGCTGACTGCTTGTAAACTACTGTGTAGGTGGCCCTCCATAAAACAACCGCCCGAGGAAACTGTGCTCAGGAGGATCTTGTTCTTAAGAAACGCTTAGCCCAGGAGAGTCTGTGAAGCACTGCAGTAGACCACTGTCTTTGCACGGAGTAAGGATATCTGTGAGCGGATCAGCATTAAACACATTCTTCAAGATGCACGTAATACTATGCATTCACGCTTCCTGCAAGCGGGAACCTGTGCCTCGGCTTCCACAACCGATATTATTTATATTGCATTTTAGTAGTAAAATGCAATATATTTGCTTGTTTTGCAAAATTATACCTTTGGCAACGATTTGAGAAATCCTCAGCTCTTCAGCACTGCTTTGTGCGGGGCTTTCTTTTGTCCGATTTTCACGTAATACCGCTCAGGCGCTTGGGGGCCCGTTTTGCTGATACAGCTGTACRGGGAGCAGCGGCCATCGCCGGGCGCCGCCGTTCCCATCGTTGCTTGTGTGGGAGCTGAAAGCCAGGCCTCCGCCGGCGTCCAGGCTCGCCTCAGCGCCTACTGTGTTTCACCGAGCCCCTTCCCTTCCTACGGCGGAGACCGTTTCCATAGCCCTAATTGCTCAGTTTACAAGGCTCCTTGTTACAAGTGTTTTTGCGCTTACTGAGGCATGCGAATCCAACTTGTCTGCGCTTGCTCCGGCCCCGTAAACAGCGCCTGGTACAATGCGAGCTGTTTGCCCGATTATACCGAAGTCTAATCATTGCAGGCTTCCTGCTAGCGGCGCTCACACTGGGCTTGTTTTGCAGAGCCTCCCCGGCCTGGGGGTTGCAGCGGTATGCAATTCTTTCACGTCGCATTGTTTTTAGAGAAAGGGGGTTGGGGGCAGCCTCAACACCGCGGAAACAGCTTCTTGGCACAGTGCAATGTTGTTTTGCAGGGCAGGCCCGGAGCTACCCCGGCTTCTCGCTGCTCTGCCCTACGGCAGCAAGGGCCGTTTCCCATTTGTGCTTCTCAGCTGTTTCTCAGCCCCAGCRACTCCTCATAATCTCTTTTTCCCCATTGAAATGGTTATTGCCTGGCTCCTAATTCCAGAAGAGAAATAAATTAACATTAGGAAATGGCTATCACTGATACAGGGAATATATAAATTGGCCGTGTTTTTCGCCTGGAGGTTTTAGCTTCGAAAACTGAAGTGCGACTGTTGTGATTGTCTAAAACTCCTGCAACTGCTGGCGATTTGCATTAATTAAGCATGCAAATAAAAGCCGTAAACAATAAATTGGCCTCAGCATAAACAGTTTTCTTCCCGCACTCACRGAGAGTCAGAAGTGGTACAGTGGTTTGGAAGGGATCTAATTTATCCCAAGTCTGGTCTTCCTCTGAGAGCGGAGGAAATCACTCTGGGCTGCTCTTAGTGTTAGTAGTTTTGACATTTAGAAGATTTTGTATCTAGTTCACTTTCAGATAAAGTTTACTTCATTTCTGTTTTCTTTAACRACATTTACAGCAAAACGAATTTTGACACAGCTGATGTAGAAATGTGATAAAAATTAGGGTAGTACCAGTCAGTCACATTACCTCCAGCACACAGAGTTCTTTTTTTTTTTTTTTTTTTTTTTTTTTTTTTTTGTAGGTGGAAACAGAACTTTTGGTTTATAGGTGGCATCAAACTAGTGAAAACTTTTTCTAGGTAACATGCAAGAATCTGGTTTGCATTCTTTACTGTTCTAAAAGGAACATGTTGGGGTTCAAAAAATTAGTATTTCAGGTTATTGATCTCTTTCTTCTTCAGCCATAGTAGAGAACGTATGAATCAGAACATTTTATAATAACAATATTCATTTATTTCTAGAGATCCTCTTGTTTTCACAACTAAAYAAAATTAATGAACAATGAGTTCATATCTAAATGTCTCAATATGTTCACCACAGTGTATCAGCGAGCTCTTAAAAAAAATATGATGTAGCCCTAGATCACACCTTTACTTTTAATCCATTTTYCCCTGAAAGGTCTTAAAATCTCCCTCTGCTTCAGAGTCCCTGGCATACTTCCCCACAGCTGCCCCAGATTGTCCCACAGGCCATTTTTCCTGGGGTTATGTATGTGTTGCTCATCTTTCACTTTTGTCAGGTATGCTGTTTTATAGTTGTGCAGTGACTGCACAAATCTGGACCTTTCATCAGCTTCTCTTGGGGTGGACTACTTCTGGACTGTCCCTGGGCCTCTCCAGCATCTCTTGCAATATAAATCTATGTAAATGACTGAGCATGATTCATCAGTAGCTTAACTTTTTTGACTAATGCATTTTCCCTGGAGATCCATTTCAAGAACTCTTTATTTACTTGGCTGGTTGTTGCACTTGCCTTCCTTCCCATACACATTCCTTATGTAAAGGCCAGTTGCAGAGTAGACCCCTGCACTGTTGCTCTGATCACTTTCTCACCTGCAGATCACTGCAAGCTTTACATATTTGGAGTCATATTTGATTATTTTGATTCATGTGGCATTGTATTATATCTTCTGAGTGGAAATTTTAGAATCCAAACACAAGCGTGAATTCTACCTTAATTTGAGTTTGGAATATTCCCCTGTATTTTGCCAGTACATTTGTTCATTAAACCACTGGCAGAGGCTAATGGAGAGCAAACCCAATTAAAGCATATTCAGTAGGTAGGGAAAATTGTTTGGGGTATTAGCGTGGCTCCATTCGCAGTGTTTTAACTCCAAATGTATGAAGGAGAAATCTTACATTTAACACAGTGAAAATGAAAACAAACACAGCTATATTCCACAATCTTTATTTGACTGCATTATTCACTATTGCAAAAACTCCTAAACCTTTTATTATCTAACTTTGCAATTTCAAAGGCTGATTGTTTTTCTTATATAGCTTTCTGCACAGCAAAATATGCAATTAAATCGTTTGATCCCATATGCTATAAACCTAAGGTAGAAACTTTGCTTACAATAATTCAAGATTTTTCTTCAAAACTGTCATGTTTCAAGATGTGAAGACAAACTCAAGTAGGTTTTTTAAGCACTACTTATGCTTTGTGTATGTTTTTTTTACCTTATTTATGATCTCTGCTGATACCAGCAATCCTGACACAGACTAGAGATTCTAAAGTGCAGTTACTGGGAATTTGTATGTGACTATCACACAAAAAATGTGGTTTTAGTTATCAACTGTGTTACAATTTATTGCCAAAACTGCAGGCACTGTGAATTTGCTATGATTACACCACAGCAAAAACATGTTTGAAAGCTATTGGAGGAGTCAGACAGCAGTCTGGAATTCAAGGAGTTAAGTAGAGAGCCATACTTGTGTTTTCTTGCTCTAAATTGTGACTTTTTGAACTGATGTCTGGAGAGAAAGGTCTTGGCTTCTACCTGTGCTAACAAAAAATCAGTGTCTGTTAARAGTAGGCTCAAGTAGTAGTGCAGATGTGAGATTTCACAATGAGGAAAGAGATGACTGCAGTTCAGGACAGGCAATTCTTAAGACGTGCAGATTACTCTGTTTATTATTGTCTAGTAATGTCTATAAAGGCAGCTAAGCTCTATGACAAGATTATGACCATGGACTTAATTTTCTTTTGGTTACATTAGGAAAATGGCTATACATAAACCTGAAAGCTTAAAGAAACCCKTTTTTTCTGTTTAACCTAACTCCCGCTGCTTGGATAATAGTTGATCCAATCACAGCGTATTTAGAACATGTCTCTAGGCAGTGTCCTTAGGGAGCACGGCTGCAACATACTTTGTTACTCATGCAGAAGGTACCAAAATTTAAGTTCTGATCCAAAGCCATCTGGTTCAAATTCTACTTCTTCCAAAAACTGTGCTGTGATGACCACAAAGCCTTTGAATCATCCGGTACTCTAAAAGCGAGTTTGACTCTGTGCCCAATGAACCATAATGAACTCTTTAATAAAATATGCAGTTGAAAACTTGATGTTGAACTGCACTGTGTGTTGTGGCCTTGCCAGTTTCACAATGTGCCAGGCCATTTTTTTTAATTGATAGACTATATTTTTAAAAAATTTTGGAAAGCATGTACATTCAAAGCCATCTCCTCAGGAAATTTGAGCAAAAGGGAGGTGACCTTGCCATGTCTTTGGATTTTAAACAATAAAATATTCTTTAAAGATGTCCTGTGCTTTAATCCATTTTTGGACCCATGGAATTTCTGAGATTGCAGTGCAGCTTCTTAACTCTTTAGTGAGATGTAATGAAATCTTCATGCTGAGGCAACTTTCTTGCTTAATAGCTTGGTGGGAGAGAATCCATTATGTATTAAATCCATCTTTGTCTCTGTGGAAACATTCATTTTAAAGTAACATTTTAATCATGGCTGCAGCCCGCAGGGGAAAAAGAAGATACCCAGAGCTGAATGATGCATGTCCAGCTACCGAAGGGTTTGCTTTATTAACTTTGATTTGCATATGACTACTTGTTTAAAAAGAAAATGTCACCATGCAGATGGCATTTGGGGAAGGTGAGGGCCCCCAGGTTAGGGCCTCCCACAGTTCAAGGGGTAAATGAACACAGTTTAAAAATGTGTTATACAAAAGCATATGTCAAAATAAGGGCAGCCTCAACCCTGATCACTGTACTTTTCTGTAAATCATTTTCTGGCCTTTGGCTGCCTATCTGGCTTAGAATATGTTTGCCTGAGTATTCTTTACTGTGTCTATTTTAATGGAGTCTTGGCAAYTTTAGGCTCAGAAACAGTGCATGTCAGCAGGGAATCCTCTGCCCTGAATTGCTCAGTTAGGGGAACAGCATACAATGATGGATCAAAATAACATAGCCTGCTGGACCGAAAACCTCTTCATTGCACAATAATTCTGTGAGGGCAGAAATGTTCATGGTTTCTGACTATGTCTCCTGGTTGGATTCTATAATGTCTAAAACAAGGTAAACTGAAAGTTTTTCATGCAGTCAGATCATTGGTAATGATCTGACTCTTCCATGCAGATTCTTTGGTGTTTAATAAAGACAAAACTTGTGCTCATCTACCCCTTCAGAACTGGCCCAGTGGGATATTCCTGTGCCTGGCTACTTATTTCCCTGAAACTTGCAGGAACATAAAATCTTTGTGGCCTCTGCCTCTCCATCAAGTATGGCTGAAGTCAGTAGTTAATGGCTAAATGTTATTGGCAGGACAGACAGGGTGCTTGACTCAGACAGCRTGGTAATAAAAATGGGTAATAAATACACTGGGAGTAGACACAAGCCCATGGAGACTGCTGTGGCCATCTCATTTCCCCATAGGCCGGACCACAGGGCACAGCCATCAGATTAGGTCATGTAGTGAGAGTGGACCTGCCACTGGGGAGAAGCTTTCATCTCCGTTAGCAATCGCCTTCTGCCTCCTTGCTGCAGCACTTCTTCCATATTCGTTGTCATTTATCATCGCTGTGCTACTGCTTTTATGAATGGTACATGGAGCTGAGAGGAACTTAAGCTTTGGGAAGGAGAGTGGAAACCAGGTGACCAGGAGAGGCAAAAGCAAATCTGCGTTTGAAATCTTGAAAAATCAGGAAATCATAAATTCAGGAAATCAAKTCAATGACTGCTGTTAAAAAAGGAGAGGAAAGGAGAAGAATAAAAGAAAAGAAAGATAAAAGGGARAAGACGTTTGGTTGCTACATAATGCTGCTTGTTGTTGCTCTGCTTGCCATGTTTTTCTCAGCTCTGCTACTATGCTTCTTCTCTGTGCCCCATTTTATTACTTTCCAACAACCGATTGCAAGATACCGGGATGAAAGATGCGCTGAATACGTTGCAGATTCCTCACCCTGCACACTTTTCTCTATATCTATGGTATAACTCTGCCTTATTTGCTCCACAGAAGATACATGCCGAATCCCAAACCACCAGCAATCTTCCRTAGCTGTCTGTTTGCCGCTCCCTTTAAAAACACCCAGCTCTTAAAGTCTGAATAGCTAAGCCTTGGAGTTTAACAAACCCCATTTTAGACAACCATTTCTTTAAATGATTGCCCCATCAAGCGCTTCCGCGCAGTGCAGCTCAGCCAGCGCCGGCACGCGTCACTAGTGGAGCACGCCGTGGTTTGGGACCGCCCGGGGGAAGACCTCCAGCGCGCTGCGATGGCACTGCCCCGCGTCCTTGGCAGCCCCCAGGCCCAGACCTGCCCTCTCCTGCCTTTCTGAGCCAGAGACGCCGTCGCTCACCCYGGCGAGGGGCAGCCGGCAGTGCCGCGTGCCCGTGAGGGCTGGCTGCGTGTTCAGAATACTCGCACAGTCCTCTCCGTGAGGATACCTCCAGGACTTGTTTCACGAGCTGGAAGCAGTGAGCACCATTATAAATGCTAGCATATAACACTGTGAGAGGAATAATTGTAACACATAGTTACTTATGCTAATGCTATCACATTATCTTGTGATAGCTGTGCAGTTAAGTGAGTCACCGCTATGCCAAAATCTCATTTGTCTCCAAGCTCCCCGCAGAAACGCTGCATTCATTGTGCCAGGGACTTTTTAGTAGCTTTTCAGTCATTGCTTTCTCTCCGTGTTTGGAGAACCACAGAACTGCGTAACCTTTGRAAAGGTGGAGCATACTGGTTGAAGTTTAATAAGGGTATTAATTTAATAAATGATTTTCCCAAGTTATTTCCAGAAGATACTTTCCTGAGAGATATTGATATAGCAGGTTCTGAGCCTTAAAACAGTGTTTCAAGAATGATAATACTGTGGTTAGACAGTAGTCTGCCTTGTGTTTATCCTTGACTACAACTGCAGGCCTGTATATTCCTTATTCCATTGCAATGATTGCAAGGGACACCATTTATTGCTTTTCTGATATTTCCAGAAATATATGCTGAACTTTTGCATAGAGTGATACATTCCAACATGGAGAGAATATTCTGCCTAAAGAATGATTAACTAAGCATTTTCTGGCAGGAAAAAAAGACCCTAGGATAGCAAACACAGATAGGGAAAAGCTAGGGAAAAAGGGAAAGAATATTTAAGATACCAAAAATGGTTTGTCCTTTTTGTATTGTTTTTTGTTTTTTTGTATTGTTTATTTTGTTTTGTATTACATTTTGTATTACTGACAGAAGAGAAATTTCCTCTCCTTGCACAGTGTCTCTTCTGTTTCTTTTCCTTACTAGAACCCTCAGCCTGAGTTTTGTTTACCTAAAGATACTGTTTTGGCCTCAAAACACATGTGGGTGTAAATAAGAGTAACAACAGTGCAACTTTCACCTAAATGTAAGTGAGCATTAGACACAAGTACTCCAGCTCCTCTCCTGGTTGCTGTAGTAGCTGAAAAAACAACTTAAGAAAAACAGCAACAACAGAARAAACAGAATTAAGAATTGCTTGAGAAAATATTCCTTGTGGCCTCAGGACAGTGTTCTATTACAGTCAGATACTGTTAAAGGTTTAATAAAATAGAGAAATCAGGAGTGGTACATTTATACTGGAGAGTTTAATTCTGACCTTTTGTATTYAGGCAATATTTTTCCCAGCCCAGGAATTAAATATAGGAGAGAGACACTTCTCACTGTGACATAAGTATCCTTCTTCCCCTGAAGAAATAAATGTGAATGATGAAAGCAGGAATGYGGAAATAAAAGTGTTACTTCCACACTTACAATGCCATCTAGCACTTGTTATCAAACTTGTGAAAATAACAGGATTTACTGTAATAGTTTACACTTGGCTAGTGAGGTATAAAATATCTTTATCTTACAGCCATATAAACTATGGTTAAACTATGTAGAAGATACAAACAGAGCAGTTCTTGCAGAATGACTAGGGATTTGAAAAACATCAGGGATACAAGAAATAAGAGCAGAGCATCCTATTCAGAATGTATGTTGAGTAGAGTGCAAGTAAAAAAAAGAATCTAACACTGTTTCAGGCAATTCACCTTCTGGATAATTTTTGATCTAAAACAGAAGCTGAAGCTGTACTAACATTAGTTACTAAACATTGTACTAAACATTTATTTACCCTAAAGCATTCTCACTGATAATAAAATTGGGACCCTAAAAGTGTGAAAGGTAAAATAAGATCTGATTAGTCTRACCACTCACATTTGCAATAAAATCAACAAAACAACAAAATCTTTCATTTGAGCAATGTTTTTTTCTTGGTATCATTTTGTTTATATTTGTTTATTTACATTAAATAACAAAAGTTTCAAATMTTGTTTTGTTTCTTTTTTTTATGGAGGACATCTGGATTACTCAGAGGTCTGAGGTGRGAGTATTCACTCTTCTCTTTCAGAGAGACGGGGATATTGAACTTTCTCGTCCAGATTTGGCAATTAGTGGTACAAAGATGAAGACACAAACTAAAGACCTGAAATCAGCCTGAGCTGAAAAAACATCTCAATTGAATTACGCTTCTGCCATTTCCCTGATGTGATAAACCTTACACACTTACAAGATCTATCTTTCAAATGGAAAATCAAATGGAAAAACCTCAGTGCTCTGCGTTTTTTTTATACATCATGAAATATTGAACRAAAAGGAGGTCATAAGCCTTTTTGTTGGCTTTATAGGTCTCCTGAGACTTCTTCAAGCTCTTTTCTTGATTGCTGCTGTACATCTGGAGTGAGAGTCAGCAGAGACAAGATGGCAGGTGTAAGTTGCTTTTGGAAATGTAATACATTTTTCTCCACAGCATGCAAGATAAATATTTCCGTTCTTTTTCCACCAGAAGGGTAAGAAAACTTTCCAAGCCATGTCCTGGCCCCCAGAAACCAATTGATTTTTTTCTGTAAGTTTCAACATGGCCAGGGTTTCTTCCTGTAAATTGAAATGTGCAACTTTTCCCCTTTTATAGGATTTTTTTGTTGGATGGAAAAAATATTTTTAGTAGCCATCAAGAAAAAAAACAGATTGCATATAGTCTCCCAAAGGAACTGCACTTTATTATTTAATGTAGTGATTATATATGTATAAAGACTAAAGTCACATGAATCAGGGCTTTCAAAAATAACATAGGTAAAATAAATAAAGTATAATGTACAATTAAATTAAAAACATCAGTGTATATAGCARTAACAACCAAGCTGCTTAGAAAACTGAATCACAATAAGCTTGTGAGAAATAGAATTCAAAGTTAGGATTTTTTGTAGCAAGAATACTACTAAAATTAGTTTTATTAAAATCAGATTTTTCTATAGCGTACCACCAGATGGCAGTATAGGAGAGAAAAAGAAAATATTTTTGAACGGTCCATGCATGGACAAGCATGATAAACATTCATTTTTATTGTTTGGGCACTTGCACATTGCTAAACTATCAGCTTAGTCTTTTCCTTCCATCTCATTTTTACTAGCAGCTATGCAGCTTTCTATATCAGAAAATGTTTCTATTTGATCCATTATTAATTTTACTAGTCTTGAAATTTCTTTGGGAGAGAAAAACCTGGATGTGGCACTCTTAATATTCATCAGAAATGCAATGTAAGATTTTAAGGAGTGAAATTATTTCACTTTTCTTAGCAAATCCATGGCACTGCACTATGCAATTTTGCATTAGTTAAATATCTACGGTCAGTTCTGATCTCAGGTCCTTTTAACTTGCTTGCCTTAGCTAGTACTGCCTTTGGAAGGAACCTCTCCGAACTACACCTGCCTGCACAGAAGAGTGGTGAGGTCCTACACTACCAAGTCTCCTAAGAGCTTTATAATTTTCCTCRTGTTCACAAAAGAAATTGCACAGCTAACTGTAAGAGCATTCAGATAAAGCAGTGTCCTCCCTTGCTGTGACACACGCCTGCTTTCGCAGCTGCAGGGTGCGTGGCGGGTGCGATAGGAAGGTGGGCGTGTGGACACGCAGGTGTCTCCAATGCCGCAGGGGCTGGCGGTGCTGCTCTGGACACCAGTGGGACACCCCGGTGCTCCTCGCTCCGCTGAGCTACTCAGCACTCCTCAGACCCGCTGTGGGGTGATTTCAGCTATCCTGCCTCATCCGAGATCTGAATGAGCCTCTTTTTATTGACAAGCTGCTCAAATTCCCCAAGAAATGAAGCAGGATTCTGCACGAAACTAATAACACAGAAACGTTATTAAAAATTGCAATCAAAAAGAAATGCCTGCATATGAGGATTTTCCTAGAAACCAAAAGATACAGCATACGTATTTCCTGTATGTTATTAGTCCATTAAGTGTATTACTGAAGTATGCAAATCATGGCTATTACGGAGGAATTAGAAGAAGCAGCCAAAAGAGTAAAAGGTTTGCAGGTGGCATGCTGTTTGTTTAAAGATACTATATTAAAGACTAAGAGCAAACATTCACTACTTATCAAAAAAGACTTTAAAAGGACCACACGCACACAGAAAGCTGGCATGGTTAAACAGGAACTTGAAAGCGGTTATTAGGAATAAAAGACAGTCTTCAAAAACTGGAAATTATGTTGAAAGGAGGAAAAGCGGAAAGCATATAAACTCTTCCACATTAAATATAAACCCTTTATAAAGTGGGCCAAAAATAGTTTGAGGAATAACTTGTGATAAGCGTAAGAGTGAATGTAATACTTTCTCTAAACATATTAGAAGCATGAAATGTGCCAGACAGTTTATAAGCATGTATAATGTTTGGGATATGAGAGGAACGTTTAAAGAAGATAAGAACAGAGTAGAAAAGCTAAATGAATTTTTTGCATTAATGTTCACCCTGGACAAGCTTAGGCAGATTTCCAYGACAGAATTATTTTTATGGAGCTAAGTCAAAGAAATTATATCAATGGAAGTGTCAGAGAAGAAATTTCAGATTATGTAGAACCAAATGACAACAAATCACCTAGATCAGATCAGATTCTCAAAATAATTCTAAAGGAAGTCTGATATATGTGACAAATTATTAACTGTGATGTAACTCAACCCTTAGATCTGCCTCTTCCAAAGGCAAGAATGTGGCAAATGTGACATTGCCTTTTTTTTTTTTTGTATACAAGTACACTTCTAAATAAGTTGTAACTACAGAAGGAGCTCTCGGTTATTGGAGAGTTACTGTATGCAAATATCTGACTGATATTCAGCAATGGTAAACAAACAGAACATTAGGAGAAGGAAATGGAGAATAACATAGAAAGCATCCAGATGCAATTTATAAATCCAGATTTACAAATTTGACCTCATTTTGAAGACTGGCATTATTCTGGTAGTTCTTGGAAAAGGACATTGCAGAACTAGGAAAGATAGAAATAATGGCAATATATATGATCAAAGATAAGGAATGGCTTCCTCAGAAGAAAAAAAAATAGACTAGARATATTATAGCTTGGATAAGAAATAATTTGTGGGGATACGATATGACAGAGATTATAAAACCATTAGTGGCATAGAAAGAATTAATATGGAACGATTCTTTCCTAGTTCTCACAATGTAAGAACAACGTTGCCTAAAATGACATTCGCAAATGGTACGTTCAAGATCAAGAGAAGGGAATACTTTTTCACACAGTGGTAATTAAACTGTGGAACTCATGGCCACAGGATGATCTAGACTTCTAAAGTTTAAAAGGCATTAGAAAAAGTCTTAAAGGAAAATTTACTCAAGAATTATTAAGAGTTATTAAGTGTGAAGATAATCTCTYCCAGGCTTGGAAGGCTATGAAGTAAAGATTGCTGGTACCGGAAAAGATTATGCTGGGGAGCATCACGGCTTTCTTACCATGTTCTTATGTTTTTTTCCCTAAGCAGCTACTCTTGGACATTGTTAAAGGCAAGATACTGTGCTAGGTGAACCTTTAATATGGCACAATAGCGATGTTCTTATGTTCAGTGTTGTGACCCATTGTATGAGATACTCTGTACGCACAAAGAAAGATACTTCCTCTCCCATGGAGTGAAAGTTAATCCATGTATTTGTGATATAAGAATGCATTTATTTTGCTGGTAGTTGCCATGGAACAGGAGCTACTGTCCCAGAAACAATTCCCACTCTACTGAGATTCAAGAAAGGCAGAAGAGACAAAAGGACAGTAGATATACAGCTAAATAAACAAGACTGAGTGTTTATCATTTATGATAGGTAGACACAAGCCCCAGGATGCTCTGTTGTGAGCAAGAAGCAAACTGCGGAGGCGACAGTTACGCCTGTGTGCAGCTCTCGCAGGAGTCCAGCAGCGGCACACTCAGTCTCTGTCTGCTGCACCAGTGCAGTTTTACCACTCTTAMAATTTCCAAAGTCAAAGCGAGTCTAGATTCCTTTTACACACAGTGGGCAGAAATAGGTCCTGCCACATGATTTCTCCCATCCTACCGTACCAGCCAGATGTGTGATTGATCAGTTTCTGGTGGGACCTGTTTCTCGCACAGCAGTCTCACTAGAGACAGGGAGTATTAAAATGTTTTATTACCACACTTCTGTGGTCTTTCCTACATAGTTAGCTTGAGTTAAAGCTATACTATCTCTATGCATTTTTTATGTAGATGCTCTTGTTCAAAATAGCTGGAGAGGAGCAATGTAGATAGTAAATTAACTCTACAGTGAAAACAACTTCCACAACCTAACCATCAGTCTTTTCTGACAGTATATCTCTGTGTAACCATTGATTGTATAAAATATTAAATATCTCCTGTTGAAGACAAATGCTAACACTATCAGATTCAACCTGCAAGATTGTTTAATTAAGATCTATATGTGCACAATCAGTGCAGTCCAGAAACCATTTTAGACACATTAGTTCAGGACTGTGCCCAGGCTAAGTCCTAAAGGTTATTTGTATTTTTATAGATTTTTAACAATTGAAGGTAAAGAATTCGAAAGTAATTGCTGACAGTCCTAGCTAATTAAGAACTTAAGCTATGATAGCAGAAGTAAGAGTAGGATGGTATATGATGCTTATAAGGGAGAGAGCRGCTTTTTTGATTAATAGAGTTTTAGGAGTTACCTCTCCTTTCTTTTGTTCCTGCTAAGTGAAAGCCATTGTGAATATAAAAGAGAAACAAATCATTAAGCAGTTTGGCTTCCTAGAGTGATCATTTGTTTAACTTCTGCCATGCAAGCATAATATATCCCATGCTTGTTGAAAACTTTAATGGGAGCTTCAGAGGGATGAATGTGAAAATGAAAAACTTACTGACCAGACTTTGTCTAGAAACCAACCTGAGGTTTGATAGGGTGTTCATATTAATGGTGAACTATGTTATTTCAAGCTGTAGCATATATACCTCACCAAATAAGGAACCAGCCAACTTGATGTAAAAGAATAACCTGCCAGTGAGCAGAACTTATTAGCTTGGGCACAGTTCCACATTAACAAGTCCAAACAGTTTTTGAATTGAATGTGTCTTCCATTTGCAGCTTAGAAAATGAGCTAAGCTATTCCACAACTGTCTCCACCTGACTACATAGACATGCCTTCATAGTATGGCTTGGACCATGGCCCTTTCCCAGCTTGCTGACCCAAGCTGGCTGTCAACTACACTTACTTGCCAGATGGTGGGAAGCAGCCATAGCAAGTTGAAATCAATACAGATATTGATCTGAAAATCATTAGATGATCATTGAYAGCACTCAAGAACATGTAGCGTAGTTTCCGAATTTTACAGATTCCTTAAAGAATGTTCTGTGAAAGTAGATGGGTTCTCTGCTTGCTTTGTTTCTTAAAACAGGGTTTACCTGAAAGAAGATTACAGTTAAAATTGAAGACAGAAGAAAGGAAGAAATTCCTGGAGGAGTCATTAACTCTGTGGGACAATTAATCTCTCTTGAAACATAACCTCTGCTTGGATATTAGGAACTCTTCTCTGAAAAACACATTTTCATCCGTGGAGCACTTGTAGTTCAGAAGAGATGGAACATCCTGTTCACCAGCCATTCTGCAGGTCTGCAGGGACCCTGCTCTGGTGAGTGGCTATGTTACACTGAGTAACTGTTGTGATTCTGGTAGACTTTGTAGGGACTATGCRTCCTACAAAATCCTTAGTCCTTCAGTGCATTTTCTTCAGTCTTCTGCTTCTGCCCTACCCTTTCTTCACAAAACTCAAAGCAGTCTGGGTTTGAAATCTGGAATGTATGTGACAATTTCAACATTATGGGGGCATTTGTACAACTATGTGACTGCATACTACAGCGAATGTTGATGTAAGCCCAAACCTAAGGGGCAATATTAGAAATAAAAGTGAAGATAGGGCCAAAAAGATACCCCTCAGAGAAACAGGAAAAGAGAGGTGGAGGGGGARGGCGAAGGGGGAAGATACAAGAAGTAGTTTGATGAAGACATTGATTACAGAGTTGCTTTATTGTATATTTTTGGTGGTGTAAGAGGAAGAGGATAACAGCCTTTTTAATGCCTCATGAACATTGATGACCTCATAACTGTAAATCTAGGTTTCTCTAGGGAGAACAGCACAAAAACTTCTTTACCATTAAAAGCTGAAGTTCCTGTGAAGGATTGTCACGTAAGTCTTCACTCTTTATACCACAGTTGTTCAACAGACCAAATATTTTTGGCAATATGCCTGCTTACGCGAGTGTGTCAGTACTGTTTGTTACATTATGTAACTGGGTTCTGCAGCAGACCCAGTGAAGCAGTAAGCCTGAAATGTTCCAAAAGACCAACTGAGATTTCCCCTACTGCTATTGTCACAGCATAACTGCTATTTTTAATTTAACCAGTATAAATGAATTTACTTGTCTTTTTCTAAGCTTAATGCCTASTACTCAAAAAAGGATTCAGGCTATGCTCGTGGGATTTTAAACATGCTAGATTTTAAACATACTACTTCCTAGACAAATGGGGAAAAAGCTAGGAGACCAAGTAGTAAAACCATGTCTGTGTTGTGCAGTGTTGTGATTTTTGGTGATGGAGGAGAAATACTTGGCTGTTGTGTGAAGGTGGTAGAAAGCCAGCTGAAGTTGGGAACTGTATTTGTGTAAGCCAGAAATGAGTTTAGCCAACAATCTTAAGGGAGTGTATCATAAAATGATGGAAAGGGCAGAGTGATGTAACTGGTTATTACTGCAGAGGTCTGGGAACCAGGATGTCTTGGTTTCCAGTGTTGTCCAACTTACACATTGAGTGCCGAGTTCTGCCAGGTACTAAACATCTTCTGACTTAGGTTCTTGTCTGTTCAAGATCTTGCTGTGTGGCCTTCACCTGCTTCAGCCAGACACTTGGACTATAAATAGTCAAAATATTGCTAGTTTGAAAACTATAGGTTACACTGAACTGTTTTTTTCTGGGTTTAAAGTATTGTGTACACACACACACACACACACACACACACACACACAGATAAGGTCTTAAAAGTTGTTTTTTAAGAACCTGATTCTAAGAAGATATATTGTCATAATGCTTTTCTTGAGTGGTAATTATATGCTGCAGTGTGGACCTCTGCAGTAATATAAATCCTATGACACATCTCTGCAGGGTGTATATATTCATGATAAATACACAAAACAATATTAGCTAGTACTGTGGCTGAGTTGCTGAGGAAAGGGCTTAGTAATGAAGACAGTGAAGTGTAAAAAGTCGTATGTTAATCACATATGAAGCTAGAACTTAAAGTTCCTGGACCTGGGCCCAGTGTACTATTCCTTAGGCCAAAGGGTAAATCTGAGAGTAAAACAGAAAGAAAAAATTTAACTATATCCGTGATTACCTGAGTTCTAGTGTTGAGTATGTGACCCAACATATACATGACTAAAGAAGTGCAAAGGAACTTGGGAGAGTGCAGTGACTGCTGGTGCACGCAGAAGAGTCAGCAAGTAACTAACAAGCACTACACACTTGTAAATAATGGTTCTCCAGAGATATATAATTTGTTCCATGATTTTCATGGCATTTCCCATCATGATCTTYAGCTCCAGTCCTGATAACCCCAGTTCCTTGTTTAGTCACTCCTTCTTCCCTACCTCCTCCCTGCCTCTCAATCCTAATGTTTCCCAGTCATAAATCCTTGACCCAGTCAGTTTTTCTTTCTTCCCACAAACCTCCAGTTGCTCTTTCTACCATTTTTTGTTCAACAGTCTCCTCCTGTATTTTTCACTCGTTTGTACCTGTGTTTCTATCAGGAAGAAAAGGGAAGGAAAATGGAAAGAAGAAAGGGGAGGAGGAAAGGAAAAGGAGGAAGGAAAAAGAGGGAAGGAAAGGGGAAAATGGAAGGGGAAGAAGAAGGAGAAGGGGAAGGGGAAAAGAGAGAAATAAAAAMCCTGGAGAAACAAGTTTTTGGTCTCAACCTGTAACATCCCAAAGCTCCAGCTATAGGAAAAGGTCTGATCACTGCTGGTTGGTTATGTTGTTGAACTGGAATTTCAACTGCAAAGAGCTAGTAACTCCTTCCTGAGCACCTATGAGAAGATTGGTGACTTGGACCTTGGTCAAACTTGGTGAGCTTTTCACCAAACTCAGCAAAATCCGTGATACAAATATTGTCCCCTTACAAATTTTAGATCACTTCTCAAAGGTGCAAATCTCAGAGAAAATGTTGTGAACACACACAAAACAGTGTAATTTGGTCATAACTTTGCAGAAGATGGAGAAAGAGAGAGAGGGAGGGAGGGAGGAAGSGGAGGAAGGGAAGATGATTTGGTCCGCAGCAGGTACATRTGGCAACAGGTAGAAATTCAAACATGTAAAATTTCAACTGTAAAATCAGCAGTTAAAGTACTGCTAGCAACAGAATATAGGGTTTTATCATAGTATCAGACAAACTTACTAATAGCTGATGCTATCAGCACCACATCATATTGCAATTCACACAAAGTATGCTCATACATTTTGTGCCATAAYTAGCTTTTATATTTCTGCCACACACCATAGAGTGATACTTTTCTCAAATGCTTATAAGTGGACACAAGTCCCACTCTTGATCCTGCTGTTTTAAATATCAATTTACCATTTTAAAWTTAGTGCTATGTAAACAACAAAGGAGTTACTATAATACCATGGAAAATTCTAAACCATTCATGTATCGAGGTTTTGTTACATTGCTAAATCCATGAGTTTCAGCTGCTACTTTAAAGACATTTACACTTCTTTCACTGTGGGTCTCATTCTGCAAAGTATCAATTGCCTTTTGTGAAGCAGCTCTCAATCTGTCAAAACTCAGTGAATCAGGTACTCAGCTCCTGTAGCACTGAACCTCCATACATCAATTTTATTTGGTTCTGTGCTTGGCTCTTAAAAGTCCAGTCTTCTGTCACTGTAATTTATGTTCTTGTGTATTCAGTTTGCAGACACTGCTTTTGTTGATCACTTAAAAATTTGGCATGACTCCGAATAAAACATTCAGCATTATGTACTGCATACCAGATGTGGATTAACTAAATGGTKCTTGTGTTCCTAGAAATCAAGATCCAAAAATGTTCTTACGAATAATCATTCAATATAACAACCATATCTGAAAACGTGATCTATTTAATCAATCACTTGCCAGGCCAGGGAAACAAAATTTTATGTGATAAGTTATTCTATATGAGACAGTTTACACTTTGCAGATTTTTCCAGGTGCTTATTTTAAATAGCTAAAATTTTTTCTTTCTTCTGAAGGATTTCAAAGTGCTAGACAAACTACAGTATTGAGCAGCAGAATGTTTCTAGGGTGAAATGTAGCAAGCGTTTAGTGAGAGACAGGAAATCTGTGTGCCATTTAAAGGAAGATTTTTTTWAAAAAAAYAGATCAAGTTGAATCTACTGGGATGATTAAATGAACTCATTGGTTTTGACTCTTTGACTCGCTTTATACGTTCAGTTCTGATATTATTTGAAGAATTTAGTTTGCTTACAGAAAGGAATGGATAGCACTACAGAAGCCAGGCGAAGGCCGGAGCAGGTGTGTACTGTTCAAATATCCTTACAGAGTTCTGCTAATGCCTCTCAGTCCTGACACTATTTTTGGCAAATGCTACTAGGAAAGCTCAGTTCTGGGTAGTTATGCAATGTGGACAATCATCCTGCAGAAACCAGCTTTGTTATTCTTTACAATTAATAATTATTYTCAGTTTAACAGAGCATTACAAAATACACACTGAAATAGATTAATTGCCACRTGGACTTTCAAAATCAAATGGATCTTCCTGTGCGGATGAGCTCAAGGGGGACAGCTCCCATGCTAACTTTATTTTTTCCTGACCAAGACTCACAGTCTTCCCATTTTCCCATTCCTTCTTATCCACTGCCAAAGCATGCAAGATACTACGAAACCTTCTGCTCCTTTCATCCAAACCTTTTTACCCCCAAATCTCCTTTCTGTGTCTGAGTCTCCCACTTCCAGCTTCCCAACTTCCATCAGCCACCTCCTGCTACAGCTCACATGAGCTACTCAGCTGGGCAGCTTTGCCATCAGCCCTTCTGCTTCTCAGACCTGCGATGGCTGCTGCTCACCATTGCACTCCTTTGGCCACCAACCCATTGCACTCCTTTGGCCTCTTTTTTGGCTGCCAGGGCTGGCTGTGCTTATCTCCTTCTTATTCCCCGACAAAGCAAAGCTTGGCTCTTCTTCTGATAGGGTTTCACAAATGCAAGCTCAAGCTGTGCTTACTAGCAGCATGCTCTGAGGGCAGAAATGGAGAGTATGTTCTGGAAAAACAGGACAAGTAAGTAACCCCACTGGGTTACTTAAAGGAGGCAGGAAGAATAATGAAAAAGGAGAGTGAGAAAAAACCCTCAAAGAACATGTCTGGGACGATGAGCATAGACAGGGGAGAGGCAGAGTCTGAGGACATGCGAGGTGACATTAATGTTGGTATCGAGTACTGAAAGTTCAGATGATTTTGATGGTGTCAGGGATAGAAGGCAATGAACAGATGGAAAGAAACTGAGATGTGTGGAGGCATATCCGAAAGATTGTTTAGTTTTTATTGTTATAGAGGACTGAGAGGGAAAAGCAGAACCCAGGATTTATTCACTTTCACCTAAATAAGACTGGGACAATATTATCCTATGCTAGAAGGGAAACATTTGGCCAGGATCTAAACTGTAATCTGAGGCATTCAGGAGAGCTTGTGTTAATCACTGTCAGCAGGAGTCTGCTGGATACGGTGTCACCGCCTTTCAAATGCAGACACATTTACTCTTCAAAAAGGTCTTTATGAGCCTCTGATCAGTCATTGCTGGCATGGAGAGGTTTGATAGACACTTCACACAGTGTCACTGCCACTCACRCTTGGCAACAGCAGACCCATGTTGTGACATAACTGCAGGAAGTTTGCTGCTTAGTCCCTGTGGCCTGAGTAATAATATAGATGATTTTAGGCTCTTAATCCACAGTGCCAGCTGACTCTTGATTCTTTGTTATGTGTAATGCCATTACATGACTGTACTCTATATATGTATGGCCTAGATCCTGGTTATTTCTGTAGTAGTAATCGTAAATCTTTGTGGGCAGCTTTTAATCACTCTTCACATTGCAACTTGCCTTTTTTTCTTCTGGTTTCTATTGTCATGACACTAGAGGGTGACAAAGATCCAAATGAGAACTACAATGGAACTATTTAGAACAGAAAACTTGAGTTGAAAAGAATGGAGTGATATTGCAAGTTTGGAGTAGTGGAAGGAAACCTACATATTTAGAGGGTGTGAAATATGAAGTAGAGGAAAACATATATAAATTTAGACATTGAAGGTACTGTTTCTAATCCAATTAGTAGTTTTCACTTACAGAATTTGTTACTTAATTAAAGAAAAACAAAACTTTCATGTATGCAATATTGTTTACAAATGTGAATACAATGGCTAGGAAATGCGAAAGGTACAGCTCTCACTACAGTGTTGACTTTAAAACACTGAGCATGCTAGTGTAGTTTTCTAAAACATTCACATGTTCTGCTACTGCCTTTCATGGACATGTAATGTATTTTGCACATGAAAGAAGATTTTAGATATATACTGGTTGCTTGTAGACACATTGTGGCCAGAGAGTGTGGATCAAACCATCCGTGTTTTTGCTTCCAGATGCAGTAACAATCTGTAGGAATATGAACTCCAAGGCAGGCCTTGCATCAGTTAAAATGTGGTCCATGATATGTATTAAATACTTCAGTTGTTTAAAAATAGCAAGAAATGCTACATTTCCTTAACTTTATTTGCAGATGTAAGGTAACTATTTAAGTGGCATTTGCATGACATTAGCAACTCCTAGGACTTTGTTGTGCTATCTCACAGAAACTGTAATGTATCAGTACTCAGAAGGAGGTAAATCCCAGATTTCTGTTCAACAGAGTATTTCTAGGCTGTAAGATGATAGAAAAGGAGTGGAAATACAAACCCTAAATTTCCAATGTCTGAAGTGTAACGAAAAGGACTTCCCTATGTTATTTTAAAATGGCATCCTTTCTAGCCAGTCTCGTGATGTTTGGGCTCTTATTCTTTACTCTCAACGGTTTGTGCTGGCGATAGTGCATGCAAATGGCACCAGTCTGGGCTAACGAGAAGCAGTGAGGGATGTACCCCACCTATTAAAATGATCAAAAGATGTATAAACCAGCCTGATGGAAACTTTGGGAAGGAATAAAATGTGGTTAAGGATTCTGGCTTCTCTAAGTGTTTGGCTGAAAGCAGTGATGGTTAGTAGTTAGAATAAGACACAGACTACAATATTTGCTGTCAACTTCACCCAGCTGAGCCAAACCACCTTTACACTCCCCTCATTCTCTGGGCTTCCACCAGCCAGCTCGCATCCTACTTGAATATATAGCAGTCTTAGCCAGCTAGGCTGGGATGCCTTTTGTGTGGCTTTTGTGCAGAGGACAAAGTACAGGTTAGAGAGCACCTGCATTTCCACACTAAGGAAGGTGCAAAACCCCACAGAGATTGTAATGGGCGTGTCCCTCATTCCAGATAACATCGGTAGGAGAGAGGCCAATGACCTCCATTGGGGCTCTTTGTGCTTTTTGAGCCGAGTAACAAGCTTCAGAGGACAGTGCCGTGGTGGAGGACATAGGAGTGGAATAGACGCACCTTGTGTGCTTTCACAGTCCACCTTTCACTTTGGTTTTCTCTGTAAAAAAAATATTCTCCTCATAAAAACGTATATAAAATGCTCTGAGATGCTTATGGTCTGACAGAAACACTCATAAAAGGGCAGGAAGAACTTGCTTTCATAGATGTGTGTAAACTAAGCAGCAAGGCCTGAAGTCATCTTGTCTAACTACAGGTACTCAACCAACATGCATTTATTGGGGCTGTAGCTGCCTTTGGTCTCCATACAAGCAGTGGAGAGTGATAGGAGCTTAGAGGGTCTAACCTTCAAACTTAAACTAGCCCTTGTAACTAAGTCTGTCATTTGCCTTAATGATGTGCCTTGTGTTTTCCACAGAAAATATTCTTATAAAAATACAGATGCAACAGTTTTCTATACTTTTTAAAGTGTCCTAGCAGCCCTAACTGATTTTCAATACTGAAAAATAAGAGGAGACATCCAGCCATTGTCGAAGAGAGAAAACTGCTTTTGCTTTACAGGATTGCCTGAGGAAGGGCTGAGCTTTAGGAAAAGCAGGCAATAGCAATTAGATAGTTAATAGTAATTAGATAGTACCCACYGGTGGTTTCAGTGAAGTAAAGAGAAATAACACTAATGCACTCAAGACGCTGTCCAGAGAGAATAATCTGCATTTGTAGATCAAAGACTAAGTCCAAGATGATATAAAGGGAAGTCAGTAAGGAGAGAAATAACTCAGAGCTCAGGGCACATGTGGCACAGGGTTTTGCTGTGAAGTCTGGACCTCTGGCTTTTACATGTAGGACACACAAAACAAACTGTGGGTGAGAGATACCAAAAAGCAATGTAGAAATAATACTTTTGAGAAGTCTAGAAAAACATTTGTGTTTGTTTTAGTTGTAACTTTTTTACAGTAATTATTTTTATTTTATTAAGTCTCTCTGTGGTGCTTAAATGAGCTCCTTGCTGTGTTTGACACAAGCCTTCAGTGGAAGGCATGAATGCCACTTCTTAACAGTTTATTGTGTTTAACAAGCTTATTTTATTTTGCCATTTAAAGGAAAATGCTTGCCTCCTCTCAGACTGTTCCTGAATGTGGCTATTTTTTATTTCAGTATAAAGATGGAAGACTTCCCAGCTCCCCTCCACCCCAGTCTCCAGTTATTTGTTTTTTTACTTTTCCCCCCTAATTCTTCAGTGGTTAAATGTGAAAAATAACTGGAAGCACATTGCTCTTTTCTTACTGTCATTTGGGAGAAACAAAAATTAATTATCTGTATCTTGGCATGTAGTAGAAATCTAGAACATTCTCCACCCTTTACTAAGTGACATTTTGCCTTGGCATGGGTTGCAAAGTATCTGCAAAAAGAGTGGAATTTTTTTTAGGCCTCAGAAGTTACAACATGAGGCTCTTCAGCTGGAAAGGATGATCTGGAAACCATTCAGATTCCTCACTCCTGTCAATATTTTGGATTTCTATTCTTCAGTTGAGTCCTCCAGTATAAATGGCATAAGGCCATACAGAATATCTTCTATGTCTTGATTTAATGCTTTAATTATCCATAATATTATTAATGTCAGTACTTAAAGACTTTATCTAATCCTATGCTTTGTATAGAAACTATGCAGACACAGCATATTCCTTCAGAACCACAAAAATATGGCTCTAAAGATACTTAACAAAGATATCAATAATTTATAATAGAGAAAAGCAATAAGGATCTCCTAAGCTCTGACAGCTTTTTAGAATCTGACAGAAGTAAAATGATACACTGACTGGTTTTGATTTCTACAATTATTTTAAGGCTCCATCTATTTTTGGAGTCATCTGRATAAATGTGCTAAACTGCACATAACCTCGTGCTGATAAATTTCTTAAATTCATCACTGCCATCCAATCCTGTACCATCAACTTGAAAACTTTGATCTGTGATCTTCAGCTTGTAACTCAGAAATAAAATCATTAGGAAGAAGTTGATTAGCAACTGTCAAATGATTGGAAGGCAGGAGGCATGATTCTTTGCTGACTTTTAACATTTGTAGTCGTTGTAACCTTTGTGAACTGGATCTTCTGTGGGCGACAGCCTTTATGTTGCTTTAGAAGAGCAGTTCGTATAACATTGGTAATAGGGATGTTGCCTGCTTTCAGAGAGATTCACAGATGGAGCAGAGCACCATAAAAGATCAACACCAACTCTTCTATCCTGCAGCTTCGGAACATAGTGGCTAGGACACAGATCAGGCTGGAGTGCTATTGTGCTCCAGATACACTTCACTGCTTGAGAGGTCTGCTGGGAACTGCTTCAAACCACGCTGGAAGTCTGTAGCAGCTTTAACTTATGTAAGAGAGCTTCAGCAGAGGCAGAAACAGAAACAAAGGTGCTGCTTATCCATTTTCTTCCTACCGTTCTGTAAGGGCAGACTGGTAGGAGCGGAGAATCCTGTCCTGTAGACAAAGATATCTGAACCATGATGCTTTTCATGATTCTTAAGTTCATAATACTACTTGATCTAGTGCTAATCTCCCTAACGTATTGTAAACACTTCTCTTAAGCAAGAAGCAACTCAAAGGAGCCAAAGGAGCAAACAAATTCAAGAGTGCAAGAAGCCATTGAGCTGATTTCATGGGTCAACAGAAATATTTGGGAAAGTTTCAAAAATTGGATGACAAGTTAATATACAGAATTGCCTGAGCCAAATCCTCATCTGGTTAATATCACTTTATTCATATGAAACTTAAACCTCTAGATTCATTAACACCAGATGAAGATCCGGTCCTTGTCTGAATTTTTCCAGACAGGCAGCTATTACTTTTGCCCTCAAATACTAGCCATATTCTTTAAATGAAATGAGGCAGCCAAAATTTCAGAAATATTGGAGAAGAGGTGTTGTGGGATTTACAATTCAAGCCATTAGTGAAAAGTCACTTAAAACTATTCTGGAGGGATAACTCCTCTTCTCCATAATTGTCAGATTAAGACGGTAAATTCATTATATCATATGCATAAGAGATGGCAAAAAGAGACTGTTGCAGAGGTTTTACACAGGCTTTGTCCAATGACTCACATTTTCATAAGAATATGAAGTCTTTGTTGTTATAGATATACAGTGTAGTTGATATTAATAAGAAAATACAATTTGTTGTTATGCCCTTTGTCTGAAAGCAGCAGAAAAATCTTACTGGGTGTCCAAAAAATTTCACTGAATTTTGAAAAATCTGGCTAAGGTCTGAAAAATCTCTTATCCGTGAAAAAAACATGTGGAAAAATCAATCTTATTTTTTCCCTAGTGATGTTCTGCTGAGACTCTCTGAGAAAAACCAAGAAGTTACTGTGGTAACTGTACAAGCTACAAGATGCTATTCCTGGGAAAGAGACCTTCCTAGAATTCAGGAGCTATTTCTAAAGTCTATATGCCAATATCTTACAATTTGTAATGCATACATCCTAGTTTTGAAAAATCCTCCTTTGTGAATATTCTTAATGTAAATCTAAACTCGTGGGTTTTTTTTGATAATTCGTACATGTTTGAGGAGATTATACAGCCTCTTTCCTCTGACTGGTGGTCTGTACTCGAAATATTACCTATTCTGCATCTTGTCACTGATAGCTACCCACTGCAATTCCTGTGTTATATCCTGATACGTATGAATCAGAATGTACATTTGGTTAGATTATATGCCCATTTATTAGTGGATAGCAGACACCTTTAAAATACTGAGTTCATTAAGAAGGTCTCAGTAGCCCTAGAGATCTATACTGAATAGAAGATAATCAATTATGGAGATTCAGAATAGAAACTTTGAGACTTGGATAATCCAAATGCATAGAAATATGTGAGAATCTCTAAACATTGCATGGATCTTTCCTGTAACTTGTAGGGCCAGTAAGGTCCAAAGGAGTTTTTCACTTGACTTCAGGGATGCCAGGTAAACGAAATGACAGAGAGGAAGGAATCTGTGCTTCAGAGCTTTGGAATTATCCAAGGAATTCACTCTTCACCAAAAATTTTACTGTTGAACATCAACAAATCTGGCTACGTTCTCATCTCAAACTTACATTGTTTCCCAYATTGTCAGATATTCATTAATTAATTTCATAATTAATTATTTTCAGTAATTAAATAAAAAKAATTTGCCTGATATTTTGAGTATTTGATACCAGAAGGTCTCAGAATGACCACTTGGAGGGGTTTCCTGAAAGGCTTTGTTCAGAGTGAATCCCAGCCAAACAAAACATTCCTGGGACTGAATTAGTACCAGCTACAAAATAGGATGTTTAGGAAACTGCACATACATAACAAGCACATCAGAGTTGATCATGGACAAGATAAAAGAAATGCGAAGGCAGCTAGCTTGTGTGTGAAGTGCTCCTACCCTTCCTTCCTGCCAGCTTTCCCAGGCTAATATCACACAGCCTGCCTGAGTCGCAGAGCAGCCAGGGTGCAATGAGTGGTGACAGCAACCCTTCCATGCAGAACCCCTGCTTTGGTCACCTATCGTCCGAGTATCCACTTCCTTCTTAAAACAGTAGTAGGAGTGGAAGCTTTGGAGGTCTTCATGGACTTTGTGACCCTTCTTCCATACTTCTTTAGTGTGTGTGATGAAGATCTAAAGCTCTATGTGAGGCTTTTTATTTGTTTTTCTTTGGTTGTTTGCTCTGATTTCCTTGCTGGACAGCCTTCCTGAGGATGGTTTCAGCGTTGTCTTCCTGAAATAAGGGCAGTTCTTAGGGCAATACAGAGGAAATGCCATCAGACAGCCCAACCTATTTATTTCTTYGTGGGAGAAATCAATGTGGGAGAAATCAGTCTCTATTCAAATAAAACTCCAATAAATTGTAGTGAGACTGCATAAGGAACTTCAAGATTGTTTCATAACCACTACAATTAAAAAGTCTTTTGGATATGTGCACTCTATAGTATAGAGTAAATGTAGYCTGTTGCCTTTTCTGGTAAGCTATCAATTGCTGCACAAGGCCAGCTTTGGCCAGGCTGCTGCCTGAGTGAACTGGATATTTTAGCATGAAATATAGRGACTGTCTGTAGTCTTAAAGTATTACCAGCCTAGAATTAAAGAACAAACAAATCATGAACTGAGTCTGCAAATTCACACGGTTTATTTAAGCACTGTGAGACTTTAGTAAACAAACTGTCAGATCCTTTTTGCCTTCTGCTGTTGTAGTTTTTTCTACCACTGTGTTCAAGAAGGATCTTTTCCCTAAAATCTGCTATTAAAAAAATATCATTATTAAAACAAAATAGCAGTGAAAGTACTTTGGTAGCACATTGGTAAGCAGGATGTAGCCATTCCTAAATAGACAGGGTATTTTGCTTTTTTTGTGCTATTTTCAGGGAGTTTTCTTTAAAAATAGAGGCTAAAAGTACATGTACATGTCAAGTCCTTTCAGACAATGGCATATAAAATTTGGAATTTCTAACAAGATCCTTACAAAATACTTCTGTATATGATTAATATATTTCTTCACTGTTGTCACAGATCTACCTACAACTCATGCAAAAATGCCTCTAGCTAAAGTACATAATTAATGGCGCCATAAAATCTTATTCTGTAATATCAAAAAGTGATTTATTACTGCAGATAAATGCAGTCATCCAGAAAACAATAAATTCTTGTATTGGAGACACACTGTGATAAAGTAGATTAATTAATGTGTTAAAATTATCCTTGATACCCTTTAGTGTTTTATCTAAGAACTTTAATGAAAGTTAAATGAAATCATCTCTTGGTACAGTGGCTTTTTTATGTATTTATCCAGATACACTAATCAAAAGAAAAGAAAATTAATAAGGAAAAAATACCTCAAAATTCCTGTCCATTTAGATAAACCTTAATTTAGGCTTTAAAAGACACACATTGATAACCAAACACCTAGGTCCATCGCATTTCTGAATTTGTTACCATGGAAAATTCTGCAAATGCCTATTGCATTCCGTGTTTTTTCACAAAATACTTCATAATTAATCATGATCAACCGTTTCAATATGGAAACAGATGTATTTCTCCGCATCGCTATGGAATATTTCAATTCTTGTTAGCAAAATGCAGTTCTATTCAGCAATTCCACACAGCAACCAAAACTCAGTTTATTTATTTGCTTTTCTCAGCCACTGTATCTGAAAATTTCTAATTCTAATTCTACCGCAAGCAAAATTTTATCCCAAAGAGGAAATTTAGGTCTCTGAATATCGTATGTGATAATATATGCTACAGTTCAAAATAATTTGAACACAGTTACAAAAATGTCGTGTATTTATTGTCCAAATCAAGCACACTAGTTTTTTATGATACTACCTTCTGTAAAAGTCACTGAAGTCAATGGAAATGTTTCCATAGATTATGTGAGTTTCAGAACAGACTGTATATGTCTTCTAGTTGGTAACGTTCTGCCTAAGAAAAGATTATACCGATGTGATTCCTATTTTCAGAAATCAAGAAAATGCCTATTTTAACAAATTTCCATTTAATATTTTTTCCTGGATATCCCATTACTTGAAAGGGACTTTAGGAAAAAAAATAAGATACAGAAAAAGTCATTTGCTTCCCAGATTGYATACTTTTCTATTATATTTTCTTACTATTTTATTCCCCTAAGTGACATTTTTCTTTGTAAATATGCAATCTCTAGAAATATTCAAATATCAAGGACGAAAGCTGAGGGAATTATTTGACTAATATTTCAATATACCTAATAATTTTAAAATGATGAATTTACTTTAAATTATTTATTAAGGYTTAATTAACTATAAGTAAATTGTGACATTTGCATTGCAAAATTTAATTGACTTCTTTGACTTCCTAATACACACTTCTCTTTTCCCACATACAGTGGTTAGAGAATAGCTGGAGGTAAACTTCTGAAATATAGAGAACTGTCTGAGCTTCATGACATCAGTTATAGGCTAATTATCCTGGCCTATTTTATTTCAGTTGTTTCCCACGACTATTGTAATGTCTATGCTTTATAATTATATCAATAAATACAGTAACACTACAGCAATAAATATACCACATTAAAATTATGGCAGGTCAGTCCTGATGGAATAAGTGTCAATGAAATAATCTTTCTCATGTCTTTATGATTAATAGAATATTATATAAAATGAAACTCGTCATTAGAAAGTGACACATTTTTCCTGTGTCATGTTAATAGCAGGATTGCTACACAGAAATTCTACATATGGAGAACAATCTGTCCTGATGGTCTTTTTTGCTAATGAGTACATATGGTTTTTCTTCATTTTTTTGGGAACAATTGTGTCTAACCCACAGCATTCCAGAGCAATCAGATATAATGGCATTGAGCCCACAAAAAAAAAAAAAAAAAAAAAAAAAAAAAAAAAAAAAAAAAAAAGTAGAATTTTGCTTACACAGGGAAATCAGAACTTTGCTAGCATGCATGTATGTATATGTATTTAGCTTTCTTCCTAAGAGCAGTGGGAGAAAAAACTTTAAACTATTTTGAAGAATGAAGATTGATCGGCAGCTATAAGAGGGATTACAAGATGTAGTTGCCTGTGATAACAGCTAGTTCAGATGACCAGCTCTGTGTTCCTGTTTAAGAGAAGTCTGATTTTGTTTATAGAAAATAGCTTAAGAAACCTGTCAGAGTCAAGTGAAATAGAATTAAATAAAACTAACTGGAGTTTTAKTCATTATCTATACATAGGCAGGAGGTAGTATGGTTGGCATGTGTTAAGACCTATGTTTCTTTTCTTCTCATGCATTGCACTAAACTATGGCTTTATAATTACTTAYACATGAATTAGCAGGCCATGACCCTCCTAACAGAAGCGTGTTTTTTTCCTCTTTTTTACTTGGATGGCAGGGTAAAATGTGCAGTGTGAATGAAGCCTGAGTTTTGGCATTCCTACACTAGCTGTTGCTACGTTTGTGGTATTTACTTTGACACAAGCACATAGTATACCATTACCTGCCCCGGAGAGCTCCTTAATCTCTGTGAGCAGGTCTCTAGAGGAACCTCAGGAGAAAAATAACCCATAAAAAAATCTAAGCTGACATACAGAACTTATATTGATTATGATACTACAGTGAAACTATCCAGCTACCAGCCMAGGAAAAAAGCTGTGATATAGAGGATATCTCCAGGTGAGACAGGATAGGCAAGTGGAAAATCGTCTTTGTGGACTTAGGGTCCTGATCAGCTATACTGAGAGACTTTTGTTCTCTTCTTCAACCATAAGCCACACTGAGAGTGCGGGTGGTTCATGGATTTCTATTGCATTTCAGTCCTGTTCTTCAGTGTTAGCAAGGAACTTGCAGCCAAGCATGACCCAGAAGGGAACTGCATTTACAGACTGGAATGTGATTACTCCAGCTAGCTGCTACAGGCTCATGGCTAGCCTATTTGGTGTTGATCTATTCAGTGCTAGTGCTACAGTAGTAGAGATCTAGAAGATACTTTATACCAGAGGTCTGGRAATAAAAGGAAAGGGGGGAAAGAGAAGTTATCAATGTTTCTGAAATGATAACTGCCACTGAGAGACTAGGGATAGGGCTGGGAATTGCTACCTTGGTGGATATTCCTCTGGTTAGCACCTATCAAGTATAGCATTCAGCTCTGAAGCTGCATGCAGATAAGCAAAGGGAAATAAGGTGTGTCTTCTGCGCTCATACTCCTGTATCATGCAGGAAGATGATCTTGAGGAAATGTAATGCCATCATGATACTGGGTACTCGGTACTGTTGCAGTGTCTGTCAGTTTATGTCCTGTTGCTTTTATGTATTTACAAGAGTTTGATATTGTCAAAACTTTTCATCCAGTTTTCCTACTCTTCCTTCTTTCTCTGGTTTAGATGTGGGCAGCGCTCTGCTTGTTCTTTTCTCAGGATTTTTCAGTATGAAAGTTCAGGCATAGCTTTAGCTTGTCCAGCACAYGAACTGCCGCGGCAGAGTTGTGTTTGCTGCAGCGGAGTGTCTGAGGCATTTGTGAGTGAACTGAAGCTGACATATGTGCTGATTGCCCATAATGGGTGACCCCAAGGCTAAGAAGAAACAGCTTTTTTGCTGTTTCCAGTCATGTTCGTTCATCTTCTGGTGGTGCTTGAGGAACCGTTCTGCCTTTCTCTTTTCTCTTCAGGTTTTCTTCTTCTTCCTCCTGCTCCTGTCTCCCATGCCCTTGTGCAGCCGACCTGTGCCCAGTTTCATGTGGTGGGTCATCTCTTAATCTTTTCTGGTGGCATTTCAGGCTCCTCTCTTTATGACTATTATATAGTTGCCTTGAACTGAGACTCATCTGCAGAGAGTCTCTGGCTGGCAGGGACAGCAGCATTGTCATGTGGGGAGCAGAAACCCACCGACCCCGGTGGGAGACATTGCAAACTGGGGAACAGAGAAGGCCGTTGATGTAAGGACACGTTGAGGGCTGGGTGCAGCACAAGGGCAGGGAGCTACACACCAAGGGTGGCAYCAAGGCCTCACAGCAAGGGTCTAGGCCCACAGTGTGAGCCGTTGCCACGATAAATTAGCTCGTGCTGACTGGCTCTGTGTTATTGCAGACTGTATCTGATAGCTGATGTAGCTTGTACAAAACTACTCTGAGTATCTCCGCTGCACCCTGTGGGATAGACATATACCAAACCGAGGGGTTTAACAGAGCTTGCCTTGCACTGGGCTGTTTTCCAGCCTCTCCTTTGAAGTGGCAGTGCCCAAGGTTGCTAGAGGGAGAGCTAAAATCAGACTGCCACTTATGAAGTCAGATATTTTGAAGTGTTTTGGAGCTAAACAGAAAACCAGAACTTTCTTTACCTCGATTAATGTACGTTTGGGGAAGAAGGATCAACTTTGCATTTTTGCCTTGTTCTAGTGTTCTTTGGAAGATGATGAGATTCATAACTGATCAAGGAGCTCGTTCTGTGAAGCCTGAGCCCTCCAGTAGCTGTGCAAAGGCACTCATGGCATCAGTGCGGGGAAGGAGACCGAGCTTCTYGTCCACAGCACAAGTGCATGGGAGGGACTCTCTCTCCAGCAGTAGGACTGGAGCTAAACTGTCAGGATGTGCAGAGAAAGAAAATGGACTTTTTTTCAAGGATCACTGTAGTAAATTTTTCTAAGCTGTGCTAGCACTGTTCTGAAACTATGGTGGGACTTCATGATGAAATATTTCACTACTAACTTAGACAGGCAAACCTGACTGCAACAACAGTCTATGTATTTTAATAGAAGAATTAATAAACTTATGAATATTAGATTCAGTTTTATGTCAAATTTGGTGTCACATTCAGAAAACAAGTTGAATGTGTCACTGGATCAAGAAACCGTCAGACTGCTCAGATTTTTTTCCTCACCAACTTTTGTCTGAAAATTTGCTACCACTGATCCAGACATTAATGTTTGCAGGATAGATGTTTTTGTCAGTACTGGGGGAAAAGTCAAAGTGGAAAAAATTACAAGGTTTGTGTCTGAMGCATTTTATGGATTGACAGAAGTTTATTGTTGTTCAGGAATATTAACAGGTTGGCATTGAAAGAAAGATTTATTGGAGCTATTCTAATATAAAGATGCTTCTGCAAACACAAAAACAGATTTAAGACCTGAAGGATATCCAGCATCATTTCAATGTCACGTACAAGTTTGGCAGTCCTCTTTAGTTTGATTTATCTGCTCTCTTGCTGAGTCCATAGCCTCCAGGACTGGCTCCTTGCTGACTATCATAGCATTATGGATTTAACTTGCTGTAAATAGGGCAACTGTTTCTGTAATATTTTCATATAATATGAATCTAATATTAACTTATTATTTATATAATAGAAATTATATTAATAATTATGAATGACTATTTCCCTTAAACTACATAAAATTTTTAATTTCTTTTCTATTTACCTTCTTTAAAGATTTTGTAACTACACCAAATAAACTGCAAAACATAGTAATGTAATGGAAACATAAATACATCTCAGCTGACAAAACAACATATAACTGAGGCTATTATTTTCTCTTCCTCTAAATATAATTAGAGATTTTACATACCTTTCCTGTGTTTATCTACAATTTTCTTCAATAAAACTAATGAATACAAGGGCTTGAAAACCTCCTACAAGAATTATTTTTGACCAAAAATTTCACAAACATCCAGTGTTTATTTTATTAGCTCTGTGGAGACCTGTGAAATCAATGGACATTTCTGGGGAAAAAAAAAAAAAAAGTTGCCCTTTGGAGATAATGTTTATCTAGCATAGTTCTGCTTATTTCTACCCTTAACCATTTTTCCACTGTCTGATTTTCACTCTCCATTTAAATATTTTGTGAAAGTTATTCCTCTACTCTTGTTATACATTATATCCTATGTAACTGTACCTAAAAGGAAAATTTTGGCTTTTTGCTCTGAGTATCTGGGAGCACYTTGCCACCAGTTTAATTTTCTCTCAGTATAGCCTAATTTCTCCTCCCAGCTGTGTAGACCTTGCACACAGCAACAAGGAGGAAGAAAACAGTTTTAAAGAACAAAAAAAGCTTTGAAATGGCAAGAATGAGCAGGGAGAGAGAGAGATTGTGTGAAAATACACTTAGAATATTCCAGCTCTGGATCAAAGATACAACGTTCACAAACACATTTAAAGGCTTCTTTCTTATGCTGATGATTTAAACGAATTTATTGTCCTTAAAACCTTTCTTAAAATTCATCTCCACATTTATGTATAAACTGACTTTTGCAAGGCAGCTGGGCTTGGTTCTCTCGCCTAATTTAGCCATCTAAAAGGCATTTAAGCAGTAAATGTACAGTACTTCTCTATGCATCTTCTGCAGTCAGTAGATAGGCACACATCCAGAAAGCAATTCATCACATCCCAAAATGGGTTGAATGTATGGTCCATTTCACATGTTTGTCTCTCACCACGGTCTATGGCAACAGCCTAGATGACTAATACCAATCGCTGAACATTTATAGAGCTGAAATTAGGTAAAATATATCCTGCTACTGGTGTTTGAGTTGGTTTACTATCTTGATCAAGATAGTCTAATTGCTTCTTTGTCTATTCTGTCTTTTCTGTGATAACTATGTATTCCCATAATTATTATAGATAATGTTCTTTCTTTCTCTCTCTCTCTCTCTCTCTCTCTCCCCCACACTTAAATTTTAAGCTCTTGAGGACTGGAACACAAAGTAGACCTTAGGCTTTACACAGTGAAAAGAAAAGTAAGAAATAATTCTCGTGTCAATGAACAATCATTTAACATACATCCTTTTAGTAGTCTATAATTGCTAATTTACTCAGTAAAGTTTATGACATCTGTTCATGAAAGAAAATCAAATAGTTTAAAGATTGATGCTGGGAACTCTTACTTTCACAGTACCATGAAGGCAATGGAAATATTCATATAAATAAGGATTTGAAATCAGTGAGAAGACATGCAAAAATAAGAATTATTTGCATCAGTAAGATTGCTGAATTGAGTCTTTCATTTGCCATCTGCAAATGTGGCCCAATAAAGATGTGTTAAGATTTGCCACCCAGTAGCTACAACTCCAGATTGTGTTATGTGATATCCAATAATTGAATAAATGCATAGTATTTCTGAAGGATTTTGGAGGGATATAAAAAGATTGCTTTCTTTACTGCTCTTCTAGTGAAATTTCATATATTTGAACAATATATAACTGCAAGTTACATTTATTCCTTTTCCCATTTTTAAATTAAAATTTATGAAGGCAGGAGCCAGAAACAATATCTCTGGGTACATTAAATCAGAAATTATTGGCACCTGATAGGATTAGACCTTCAACAGTGAAAAATAACTGTGCTATTCAGAATGATTAAGGCTATAACAGCTTCTGAAGTTGTTGATTTAAACAATCTGTAATGACACTGTCCTCCTACACTAAACCTACTGGATTCTAACAATCCCTGTGTCAGCCTGTAAAGTATATTCTCTTTGTACTCATTCTTGAGAAGATCATTTTAATATCATTTCACCTACCTTAGTCTTTTCTACAAACTTTCTCATTATAATCCAAAATTTTATGATTCTAGTTATTTGCAGTGAATATTTGGCTAGTTGGAATAAAAAGAGGTTTTATCTCATAAACCTGAAAGAGAGTTATGCTGAACTTAGTTTGAGGTAGCCTCAGAGAAAGCTGTTCTTTACATTGCATGTGAAATAAGACCAAGAGAACTCCCTGTGCTGCTGAGCACCAGCAGGAAGACCTTGCAGAGCACTGAATCACTGCCAGCTCTCAGAACTTCTCATGGGCTGCTGACCTCCTTGGCATTAAACACTCAACTGTATATTCTGTTGAACACATTGTTTAAGAGAGCTCCATGGAATAAGGAGAATAGCTTCCATAGAATAACTTYCAGCACCTCCAATATGGACAAGATAGTAATCCCTTTGACTACTTACGTAGTAAGTATTTTAAGTATCAGCTTACCCAGCTTTGCAAGAAGTGTTTGTAAATGTTAAAATGATAGGTTACTATCTATGCGGTTGAAAAATCTATTAATAAATTAGTTTTTGTATTTCAAATCTCTGGAATCTTGGGTCAAACCAGTATTTTTCAAGAGTTCAGAAATCTTATGTTTGCCTCCTTGGGACTATTCTGAATCAGATATCTCACAAACCTCATGCTGGTGCTGGCTTTTCCAAAGCAGACTAAGAGTAGCATTTAATTTTACRTCAAGTGGTGAGTTGGATCAGTCATTGACATCCAGGGACGACTGTTCACTGTGAAGTCAGTGGAAGTTTACCCCCAAAAAGAACTTTAGGATCTGACCTTCTTTGGCTATGTCTAAACTGCTTGGAAGCTTTCAGTCTCCTGGATCTAGATGTGTGATCCACGACTAATTTTCAGAAAAAATGTTGATGTGCATCAGGCAATGACCCTGGCCCCAAGGCTGAGGTTTCTTGGAAACAAAATGGGAGTTCACAAAATGGAAAGGAGCCATMATGCCCCCTGAGTCCCAGCTCTGATTGGGATGATGGGAGAACCCAAACTCAGAGGCTCAGGAGCAGTGCAGTGTGAGAAACGCACCTGTCCCCTTTCCTCAGTTTCTTCAAGTTCTGATGCGATTGCCAAGTCAAGTTCTTTGAAATATGTTCTGCAATGCWCATATAATCCTTATTGGATTTTCTAATGTAATAACTTGATTACCTTGTATTTACTTTCACATTTATAAATGATCCATCCATTTTTAATTTAGGTAATGCAGTCTCCTCTGCACTGAGATATCTTCTGTATGGACCAGTACAAGCATCAGTAGAAATCTTTAAATATTCATAACATTCCCTAGTTGCAGTGTTCTAGGTTGTGAATCAGTCCCTGATACAAAGGATCTAATCCTGCTTCTATTTAAATCAACAGAATAGCTTTTAATTCCCCTTGGACGGAGATGATCTCATCATAACACTGAGAAAAGTTTGTTTTACTTTTTTTTTTCCCCTAGCAAACTATGTGTTTTTCTACCCTTCTGCAGAACTGAAGTATTTGCCAAAATTTAGACCTTATTTAGGCAAAACTGTCATGACTAGGGATATATCTGCTGGTTCTTTTTAATAAGGCAGGGGGAGAGGAGGGATAAATCAAACAAGGCCCTGACATATTTTGCTTTTCTGTTAAAGCAAATAACTAAGCTATATTCCTTAGCTTCTTATGTGAATACCTTAATGCATATGGGTTGTCCCTAGGGCAGTAGGACTTGTGATAGGTATAAAAAGTCCCAAGCTCCTGTCTGTGAGAGTTTGTTCGAGGCTGGATGCAATCCAGCAGATGGGGAGCCAATGAAGACTGGTCCCTCTGAGAAAGCCAAGAATGATCGTTGTGCGGGGCAGTATGAGAGGGGTTATAAYCCCCTTAGTCTCTCTGACAAACCACCATAGTCTTGCCTGCTCAGTGCTTAGATTTGTACTTTGTTCTCACAACTTTTTATTTCTCTTCTGGCTATTAGGACTTCAGTAKTAAAGTGAAATAATGGATACAGTCCAAATTCAATGCCCGAGACTTCCTGCCAAGTCCCACAAACAAAATTACAAGGTATGGTGAAATTTTACTAGTTATTAGATCTGTCAAATGAATCATGCTTCTGGAGAATCAGATGTTGTTAGCATTAAAAACTATAGCTGTTAGTGCAGAAAAATAATATTCTAGGATAAAGATTTACTGTTTAATGAATTAGGGCACATGATTTCCCACAACCTATCCTGTGCACAGGATGAAGGAATAATGCAAGTGTAGCATGACACAGATAATAACTATCATAGCATATGATAAGTCATTATATGACAATTGCAATTTATAATTAATGCTGACCTGGGTCTGGCGGAAGGAGGTCTTTCTTTGGAAAGTTTCCAAGTCATTCTTTGTGTCCCTAGACACAGACTTACTGCAGAGTGTCACAGAGATTTCTTGCCTTGGAAGCAGGAAGGATAAAACAATGCAGAAAAGATTCTAAAGCATTYGATACAGTGGAGCTTAGGACAGATTTCTTTTGTGAAATTTACAGAGGAAGAAAGCATGTATTGAAATATTTTCCTGTGGCTCCTTTGATTGTTGAATTCATTCACAGGTTTTCCTCCTGTGGTCTGCTCTGATGGATAAAATACAGACATGATACTAGGCAAATATAAACAGCGTAACCAAATTTAAAAAATCGCCAGTAATTACCATTGGATTTCTTTTCATTTGCGAAGTTTGTACTAGCGCTGAAGAGCAGAGACAAATCCCATTTGTACTTCTTTTAGGTGATAAAGCATATCCCAAGAATCCCTTGTACAGCAGAGTTTCAAAAGGAAATGAGGAACACAGYCTAACTCTAATGCAATTCAGAGGCCTGCTCCTGCAAAGGATTGTGCAATACTGAAAGTGTTCAGCCCTTTGGTAATATTAAGTGCCTAATTCATGAACCACATTGTAATTTAAGCATGTGAGAAATCTCATTTCTTACAGTTTGTGCAGCATAGAATAGGTTGGCCACATTTGTCCTGGATTATTGAGGAAAGCAGCCAAAGAGCATGTTCTGATACCTTTGGTAAATGTAAGAGGCACCTCATTTTGGCAACGAAACTCTTAGGCACATTCCTACTATGTTTTATGTCCACGCTGTATGTCTATACACTAGATAGCTCTATGTTCTATTTATCAGCCTGTAATTACCCACAATCTTGACGCAATGACACCATGTAATTTGATCTGCTTTGGTGAGGACTCCAGATCTTTCCTGATCTTTACTACAGTGTCTGCTACAAGCACAAACAGAATTTAGTAGCTCTGGCTACAAGATCCCGCAGGCAGCAAGCTGTATGTGGAGCTGGGTCAGGACCTGGTTTTAGCTATCAGCTAATGAAATCAGTGTAGATGTGGCTAGCAGGTACAAGACTATCAGTCTGATCCTAAAGCAAAAACTCCAGCCCAAATCCAAACTTTTCAAAATTTTTAAATTTTTTAAAAAAGAGCACTTGGACACACACCCCCACGAAATGAAAATCAAAACAATAAAAAGCAACCTTAATACATTGAAGTTGCAACTGAAGCATCTTTTCCTAGAAGCTCAGTATTTGAAGTGCAACAGCTTTGAAAAAAATACATGTATCACATCCATGGGATTTCATCTCTTTAATTATAATCACCTTACACAACAGAAAGTGACTTGTGCTTTGTTTTTATGGATTTTCTATTGCACTTAATTCTAACTGGCAAATTTCGTTCATACAAAACCTCTGATGCTAGCTGTTGTAATAACTATTCTTCCATTGCCTGCTTCTGAGAGTGTTTCATTTTAAAATCCATTAACAAGCGCAACCCTCATTCTTCACTGTTACATTTGTTAAATCCAAGAGATTTCTTACATTTTCAGCAGCAAAAACGTTCTTTTCAAAGAAATTCAAGGTCATAAAGTTTTTATCTTGCACATTTTTTGTCTTCCATCTGATATAATTCTGATATCTTCTTGTTGGAAAAACAGTGTCAGGAGACCTTGATGGTGTAGCTTGTGTTTCCATTAATTCATTCTTGCCAGATAAATTATTGCCAGCTCTTCTCAGCTACTTTCTCTATTAACTCTTCTTTGGGTCATTGTCCAGCAGTTTGTCCAACACACTGAGCTGCTGGCAGACTGAAAAAAATCTAGTGTCCAGAAGAACACTCCAGCAGCAAAGCTGATGAAATCGTGATAGTTATGAGAGTGCACATTTTCTACYTGAGAAATAGGTTTAGAAAAAACAATTACTGTGGATGCATTTCCCTCAGAATACAAAGGACAAACCCCTCAGTTTACTAAAATAATTTGTTTGGGTCTGACCAGTCACTTTTGAGAGTTTTCCTTGGGGTACAAAAGTTCCATTCACCTGAGCAATCACAAACTGCTACTGAGGAATGGTGCCGTGTCCCCCCCACACACACGGCAGTACCCATTTAGAGGCATAGGGTTAGATGTCTTCCTATTTGTACTTACTAAACAGCTAAAAACTTACTCCCTTCTAACCCTTCTCCCATGACATTACCACAAGTCTGAATAACAAGATTAATAAACAGAGTTTCAAAAGATAACCAGATCGATACAGCTTTGTATTCCTGAGCTTTTTTTTTTTTTTTTTTTTTTTTTTTTTTTTTTTTTTTTTTTTTTTTTTT
>NW_028186945.1:176568-187792 GCF_003343005.1 Rhea americana
GAAAAACAGCACAATCAAGTTACATTTTTGTGTTATTCTGATTTGTTCCAGGCAAAATGTATCCAATTTACAATTGAAAAGGACAGCTATCTCTCATCTCAATCCTAATATATTAACTTGCCAATACTTGGCTCTATTAACTTGCTTAAAATCTGAATGTCATTTTGGATTCTTTCTCTCTTTTTTCCAAGTGAGTCAACACCAGCAGGCTAGTTACACTATCAGTAATRCTCAGGCAATTAGATTGTCTTCAGGAGCTCTGTAGATATAGAACAGATTCTGATGTTGTATGAGAAAAAAAAAAACAATCCGTTTTGCTTCCTCTGGTCTGCTTCAGTTATGCAGAGCTAACTAGAAATAAACCAAAACAAACCAAAAGCAAAACATCAAAAAAATAAAAACAAAAACAAAAACACACACAAAAAACCCCACAAAAAACAAGCAAAAAAATGGGTCCGAACACACGCAGGCCAAGGTTGTAGTAATGATGTCCAAGCTTCAGCTGCCCAGCCYGAGAAGGCTCGGGGAGACCGCGCCTAAGGCACAGGCTGCGTCTCCCTTCCCCCTGGCCGCTCCTCGGACTGTGCTGTTGAACGTCTGGTCCACTCAGCACGGCTGGATCTGACTGTTCTGGGAGTATTGGCCAACATTAAACATCCATCTTGGCACCCGTTCAGCCTGCAGTCTCTCTTCTCTGATTGCCAAAACGCATGTGAGTACTTCAGATGTACTGGTGGGTCTGGGATATGAATAGCAGGCCACTGGGAACAGTACGAGAGCATTACTGCGTTCTCTTGCCCATCATAAACCAAGAATGATTAGCCACATGTAGCTGAGCTGATTCTGAATTTTAAATCAAGACATCAAGTCTTCCAATCTATTTCAATTACTGTTTGTTCTTTCCACCGCTTTGGGAAAGAAAAAGAGCTTCRTTTCAGTACTCTACGTCAGAGGTTATCAAGAGGCAGTTCAGGGAGCGTTTGTGGCCTGTCAGGCAAACTTACGTGGTCCTGCAGAATAAAGGCAGCACACTCATGAAAATGGGTCATTTCTGTATGTTTGTTGGAGCGAGGAATTTAGCAGGTTAGTCAGATGCACAGCTATGTGAACAGAGTTCAAAAAGCAATGCTTTTGTAGGCTGCTTCAAAAATACGATCCAAAATTTGCAATTCATTCGAAAGCTGACCAGAGAGAGAGAAGAGGAGGGAACATGAAATTAAAACACTGGAAGACAGATGGGAATTTCTCAAAAAGCCTAAAAAGGAGCTGACACTGAGAATTGGCTTTAGTGGATTCTACTGTATTATGCTCTCAAATCCATTAAAGGAACTGTTGAAAAATTAACCACCRTGCAGGAGTTCAAGAAATCTCTCAACCATGTATTTATTTTTCAGTCATGACACAGCTTTATGCATGTTAGAGAAAAAGGTAACCTACCATTTGTTTAAAATAACAGATTACCAGCAACTCCATCTTTTATATAGACCAAAAATAATAATATTAAAAAACTATCARTCCAGTTCTCTAATCTGACTTCTTCTGGCACATTTATCTGCAAGACTTGTCTTATATGCCTGCTGAGGAAAAAGAGGCTGATCTTCCTCTCAATCAAATATCTGGGCAGATTTATGGATAACATTATTGCTGCTGCAGGCAGACCTAACAATATGGAAATCAACTGAGCTTCATCCATCCAAACAAGAGTTTGTCTTGTTCCGTTCAGGAACTCCCCAGATTTTCTTTACCTCACCTTCCTCATGGTCTCCAATAGCCTTTAGTATCTAGTTAAATTCTTCAGCTGTTACCAGTTCCTTACTCACTTGCCATGTCTGTAGCTCATAGTTGCTTGCTCTGGTAGGTATGAAAAACTGCTCTTTGGTAGCAGGATTAGCTTTTTCAGACTAAAGTGAAATTACAGTGGAAAACTGTATGGGCAAGGTTGGACTCTGCCCACCTTGTTTTCAGCCAGTGATAGCATTTCCTTATTTTCCTCTGTCCCTAATTCAGCCATATGTTTGGGGTTTGTACATGTAAGCCAAATTAGCAGGAGGCTTGCCACTAACTTCAGTGGGATCAGAATTTAACATCCTTTTTCATTTTTACTTGCAATATTAAGGGAAGGAAATAGAATTTCAGCACTGTTTTCACAAATAGAGCTATACACACAGTTAAGATSACTGGGGAGAAATCCAACCTGTTGAAGTCAATGTGACAGCTATTTTTTTCACTGTGCTTTTGTTTAGCCCATACTTGAGAAGAAAGCACACACAGACACAGAAGTGTAATTTGTTTTTAAAAAATATCAGTTACAGGAAGTGAATGGTGGAAACTACCTGATGGTTTAAATCTTTAGTCACTACTACAAAAAGCTGTCTCCCGAAAAATATAGCCTGTAAATACAAATTCTGTCAATCTTGTTCACATTTTTCTGTAACAGCCTTCTCAGTAATACCCTCAGTAATTCAGAAATGCCACAACGTTATATCCCAATGCTATTTTGAATATTAAGAAAAAACATCTGTTGTCAGTACAAATTTTTGTTTATTACATTACATTATTATTTGTTTTGTTTATTAAGGAAAAAATTACAGTGTATATCATTCAAATCTAATCTGAGAATTGCGCTTTGAAATTATCTTGTAATTTCTTTTGTTTCTATTCTGTTCAGATGCTCTGTTAATGTGTATTTTGTTTTCAGGTGTTTATAAGACTGCTTATAAGGTCTAATTTATTTACTGTGTAGCAAGACACTAGATGTAAGAATTGACTTTCCCTTGGTTCCTCACCACCTTGAGCTTGTTCTAAGTAGGTYTGAGCTTCTGAATTGTGTCAGTGCTCTTAGCTGCGCAGGGAATGCAAYGCATTAAGTTGTTGTCTAAAGCCACTAGTTCATTTATTAGATTTTAGTGCCACACTGAAGTTGCACCTAAATGTATTAAATTAATAGTATATATTGGGTATTGTATGTTGCTTTATGTGGTTTTGTTGCAATAGGTAAACATTCTCACCTCCATGTTTTTCTTAGGATAAAAAAACAAGAAACAAAGGGATTTAAAACTGATGTAAGAATACAGACCAGGCTGGTGGCAGTCCTAGTCATACTGCCAAAGTCCCTTGGCACTCAGTCTCATGCTACTACACTTGACTATATTGCCCTTTAACATCACCTGAAGAGAGCCACAGGTACCTTGTAATATAAGCTGAGATAGAGGATATGCAGTTTTGCAGACCCAATTCTTAAGGAAAATTTTCCACTATACACATGGGAAGATGTTGGACACTGCATAGGCAGCTTTATTTTAACAAGTTCTCCTAGACCTAATATTCCTCCAGTAATTTTCCAATGACATCCATTTATTTCTATTTCTAGAATGTCAAACTAGTAATGTCCTTTTAGTATTGAGTTCACCTGCAAGTTCTGTCAAACTGCTTTGGGAAGATGATGCAATATATTCACCCTTCATTGTATATATAATTATATTTATATTTAGATGCTACAAACTAAATATACATATATACACATACAGATATACATATACATACAACATACATATAAATATGCACACACATATTTTTATATATAGGTAAATATAGTCTACATTTTTTTTTTTTTTTTTTAGAAATATAAATATATACACATGTATACAAAGCCTTAGTTCTGAAGTTCAGCTCTGAGCAAGGAAACCATCTTGTCTGAAAAGACAAACAGCCTCTGCAACCAAACCTAAGACTCTTCGGGATTTTGTTGTAAGGATTCAAGTGGGAGCTCATGATTACACAAACGTCTATGTGCTGCAGTGGTTCCTATAACAAGTGGTTTCACCAGTTTTGCCACCTTAATATAAAGTCATTCTATCACAGAGAAAAAAAGTCCTGTTTTTAAAGAATGTGGCACGGTGCTCCTTAGTGTTTTAATTGCTTTTAACAATCAATAAAAAGAAGATTTCTGTTAGGAACACCAATCTATGTTCTCTAACTGCTTGTGAGAATCTTACAGTGCTCTGCTTCAGCTTCTCTAACAGTGAATGCTGGTGCCCTGTAGAGCCAGCATGAATTGATCATGTCTCCTGTGACCTGGGAGACAGCATAACTTTCCTGGATTTTTGCAGAGCAACTGAATTGTAAAAATGTAGTAAAACACACCATCCCGTACTTCCTTCATGTTATATTCTGAATGCTGGCAGAATGGTCAAGGAGGACTGTTTATAATGTACACCTGTTGTAAAGAGTTAAAATTTGTTTACCAGAAATAAAAGAAGAAAGCTAAGATAATATCTTAAGGAAAGTAAGTTGGTYAACTAACTAACTTTATACATGTAGAAATTAAGATGCTTCTAAAATAATTTCTGAATAGGAYTGAAATTTGAGTGTGAGTTTGGGATTATTATTGTTTTGCCTGCCCCCYCTCCCCCATACACTATTTACTCCTCTTCATTCACTTGCTTGCAGGGGACATTACTAATGGGGCCATATGCTTAGCTTAGGTATCCTATTTTCACTTTGTAATAGGTATTAGCAGTTCTTCCTGTTCTCCTTCACACAAAGGGATGTCCTCAAAAAATGGTTTTCCTCTAGAAGAAGAATGAGCAGGCTTTTTCTTTTTGACCCTTGTTAAAGAACTTGACACGGTTTTCCTTTGTTTGTTTGTTTGTTTTGCAGTTCTCATTTACAACACATTTCCTGTGGAATGTCCAAGCACATTTCAAAAGCGAGAAGTAAGTATATCTGGGCAGCGCTTCACTGTGTCTTGGCCATCTGAAGTGAAATAAATGAAATGACTGATCTGTGGCTCTTAAACTGTCTGAGCCCATGCACAGCATTGCCAAGGTTCACACTGCTAAACCTCTCTGAAGCTCCAGAATTTAACCCTGTTGTGGGAGTTTGGGGTTTTTGGGGGTTGCAGACATCTTTCTCAGTAGAACTCTGATCTTGGCACAGACAAGAAGATACTGCCTAGGAGGTTCTAGCTTTTCTTGTTAGGCCAGGGTTGGTCTTCCTTTCCCAGAATATGAATGCTTAGTGCTTTTTCTGGAGTAACTTTGCAAATTACATTTATACTCTTACAGGCTCCTGGATCCTAAGACAATTTATTGGAGTGTTTTTGTCCCCTTATTAGGTGACCTTGTCATGGTCTTTCTTTGGCCACCCCAGGCATCAGGGTACAGTGCATGCTGGCTGCTCCACAACTGCAGGGGAGCTGGGAGTCAAGGGTTACAGCAAGGCCAGCTGGGCAGGGGCCTCACCAGTGTGGGTTTTGGTGCCCACCTTGAGTGTAGCCAGCAGAACAAGCCCAATGGTGACAGCAAGGGTCAGCCTGGTTTCCAGACAAGACCATAGCAAGGCAGGTCTGAGGCTGAGCGTGGAAGTTGAAGCAGGCTCCGGATCCACAAGGCACAAGCGCAGCTGCAAGTATGGGTGAGGATGGGGGCTCAGCTTAAATGCAGCTCCCCTGAGTGTGAGGGGAGGCCCTCGACACGCTTCTCACTCTGTCTCACGCAGCTCTCTCCTAGCAGCCAGATCCCAGGTTGTGCAGCTGCGCTGTGTCAGAGGCAGGCTTGAGCACCAGCAGCTGAACCCCCAGGAGGGGCCAAGGGGTGCCACTTGGCACCAGGGACTTTCTATCCTCGCTTAGCTTTACCCTGACTGTGACTTCCGCTGAGCAAAGGAGAACATAAGACACTTCCTTGTTTACAGCAGAAAAAAGAGTGATCTCATCTCAATGTGCTTTTAACATGGATATTTGAGATATTAATAGGCTTCTTCTAACTTGGACCTCCCTAAATATCCTCGCAGTGGTATTGTTACAGTAATAGAACATACTCCTACATTATCCTACTTAGTTAGCCTTAAAAATACTTTAAAAACTAAAAGGAAGAACAGAGTCTTTGTCTACGAATACCAAAATCTATCTTCATCTATGACAAAATGTTGACATATTGCCATGGAAACATTTACTAATTGTCCACATTACCCATAAAAAATAGTAATGAAAAAAAGGTAGTACTTGTCAAGAACCTGCACCCTGTGAGAGGTGACTTGAAATAATTGTTTTGGAGAGAGGTAGTGTGGTATAGCAAAATCTTTCCCTCTTCAGAGTATCCCATTGCACACTGAGATTACCTGATATCTTCCCAAATGAGACCACATTTGCACTGGGGAATAGTGTCACAGAGACCCTTGATGCCTGTTTACAGTCCATCCTTCAACACACAGGGGTTAGTTGACTGTAACTTTGATCAAAAGTCAGGATCAGTCCATTCTGTGTTACAGGTTTTAAGATTTGATTAGTCAAATTTCTCACATTTTTTCCATATTATTTTCACCACCTGTAAAAAAATGCCATTTTCCAGCTACCCAGTTTAAATATACTTCCGTACATCGTGCTGCAGCTGCGGCAGTGACTGGTCAATGAATGACCTATCAAGCTAAAACCCATCTTTCTCCATATAAGCTTTGCTTCATTGTTTCCATGTGTACAAGAGGCATTACTCTYGTTCAGTTTCAGTTATGTGTCATTTTTCTATTTATCTGTTGCTACTGAAACTTCTAAGGATGTGTACAGCATAACCTAAAATGATCATCAGAGGGAGACTGAAAAGCAAAAAACAACTGACATAAGCCTCATCCATTTCAGAAAAACATTTGAGAGTCTCTATCCTGATTTGTTTTAGTATATCTTGAAGCAATGTGGTATGTCAAGGAAAATAATCAGTATCAACACAGTTTTATATCCAGGTGCAACATGCACAAGTAAAGCATGAATGAAATGAGACGAAGACTTAAATGAAATATTCTGCTTGAGCATTAATGTAGAACAGGTGGCATTCTTTACGGAGATGCCAAACTTCTTGAATATAAATGTCCTTCAACAAAAACGAACAATATAAACAATTAAACTCTTTGCCTTTCCTAATGATTCACTATCAGAAAAGTTTATATAGCAAAAGTGTTAGATATTAATTACATGCTTCCAAAGCAGCATGCCGAAATTTTATTTTGCTAGTGACTTAAATCTTCAGTGTCCGCTCAGTCAATGTGTAAGACTATTTATAAAGGCAAACTAAAAGACTGTTGACATGATAGTAAATGCAGGGTTAACAATCACATACAAAAAAATAGTTCTGACAAGAAACCTAGAATTCAAGTGTTGCTTTAGAAGTCAAAGAGTGTAAGAGATGAGTCAATCTGAATACCTTGGCAGTAATATGCAAGTCAGTGGGGATATCTAGGAGGAAATAATGTCACAAATTGGCAAGGCAACAACTGCATTTATCAGCTTAAATAAGATTCAGTCTTTGACAATCTAAAACTTAAAGAACAAACTGAATTTTCAATTCATGTTATTTTCAACTTAACAGATGGATGTGAAAGCTGGAAATCTACCAAAAGTTTAGACAGCCATCCAAGAAGCCCAATAAGACACTTAGAAAAACTTAAACTTTGAAAAATAGTAGTTTTTTAAATGAATTACAAATTTTCAAAAATGTAACATTATTTTATGTCAGATATCAACCAAAAAAAGACGAACACGGCCTTGTCTGGGATACATGTCATCAAAACAATCAATCTACTGTGGTAGCACAACATGCAAAAGGGATCACCTAGAAGGATGTTCTCTCTTGCAGGCTAGGAAGGTTAACGCTCTTCTAGCTTCCCCATGTGAAGGCTGTGGAGCCCGCTGCCTGAGGTGCTGAGCATTTTGTGCCTTTTGCATTTTTGTGCATTTTGCGCGGACACCTCATTTGTGCCTTGCACAAGGCCCGAATCCTCCATCTCATGGCCGCGACCAAGGACAGCTCCCGTTCGGCCTTGGACACTTTACCTCTTTTGTGACTTCTATTTACAAGGTGAAGTCTGCTATACTTAGTCTTGTAAATCTGCTTTGAAACTGAGTAACTATTATGAGTTCAGAAGCCAATTATTAGTATTTTTGGTAAACTTTGATGGAATTAAAATCATGAAAACTGAGGTTGTTCGGGAGCTCCTTTGAGTTTGTACAACATAGAGCAAAACAGGTACAGTAGGGTGCTACAGGTATGAAAGAGTGGAAGTGCTGTGTTCATATAAATAATGGCTGTGCGCATTAACTGCTTCATGTGATTGCATTGTATGCCTGGAAGTTTTAGAGCAGATTGACATAATGACTCCACTTGAGTTTTTTAAGGGCAAAGTCTGAGGGAGAGAATATGCTTTTTTGGAAAAGAATGCAAAAACGCGATTCTAGTCTGTCTTTCTATACTTTCAATAGACCATCATCTGTGATATTACAGAAAATGTTAAGATAGTCTGTAAAGAAGCATGAGAAGCAAAGCTTCAGACCTTCCTCCACTGTTTTTCTTTATGTTAGGCCTTATCTACTGCAAAATATTTCCCAGTTCCAGTCATTTGCATCTCCACATGGAGTGCCTTAGTACAGAAAAGATAAACTGTTCCAGTATTAACATCCTGCCTAGATCAGAGATGCACTTGCTGCTAGCTGGAATTACAAAAAGTCCATAAAAAAACTCTTAAAATGCCTCTCAAAAAAGGCTTTAAAGACAATTTATTCCCTTCTTCCCTGATGGTCACCATCCTTGCTTGTGCTCCTGGCTACACCACCCCTATTTGAGCTTCTCCTCCCCTGCTATATTAAGATGACGTTTATGTCCTTACTCCACCTCACTCCTTTATCACTGATTTCTTAACTTTTACCTCATCACTACCCTCATTACTTGTCATGTATCAGTGCAGCCTCATCAGCTCTTTCGCTGGCCTCTTCTAGCCCTAGTCTACCTTCTTCTCTGTAGAGCAACTGGCCGTGATGGCTGTAAGAAATGATGGCTTAAGGGACAAAGGTTGTTCATTTATAYCTTATATAGTTTCACAAACTGAAAAAAATGTAAATTGGTATAGAAATGAATGTGTCTAATTGTGTTCTTTACTGCTGGTTGTTTTAAATATGTACTTTTTTTCTAGGGCAAGGGCAGTCTACTGTGAGTTCTTAATTTGATAGATCTACGAGGCATGTTTTGGAGAGAGACTCTGCAATGTACTGCCAGGAGTCAGGGACAAATTATTCGACGATTTTAATAGAGAAAATGTATGCCTGCCTGCACTGTTTTCTGTTCAGGCCAATTCATGTCCACTGAGTTTTGTTGTCATTTGTTACGTAATTTAATTAATTTTAATTTAAAATTAATGTTTCAGCTGGATTGTGAAGATGTTTTATACCTTTTGTGTAAATGGTAATGATGACTTGAAGTGGTTGAACTGTGTACATGAGGAGTTTTCAAATTAATTTTAAATTCAAAAGGAAAAATCCTTAAATTCTCAAACCTTTGATGTAAGCACTGAACACCAACAAATTGCACTGGTTTTGCCAAAGGATACAATGTATCTCTAAAAAGATCAGTCAAATGTAAGATTTAATTATTTTACTGCAATTAAGCAGAAGTATTCATGATTTTGTATTGCTTTTTCAAGATTCTAAAACAAAGTATTTAAGATAATCTTTCAAGGAAGGCAGTTTACAAGCATGACGGAAGCCATGGATGATATAATTATTAGGTTTTCATATGTTTTAATAAACTTTAAATCTATTTCAGTGCACTATACTTACATGATTATTCTAATAGTTGAACAGATCTCATCTGGTTTTCTAATCTCAGGACTGGAATTAAGTGGCATCTTCTACTTGTAAACTGAGCCCATGATGCAGAAAGCACTAAGATTCAGCAAATGCGTGCAGATACCATAATTTCAGACCAGAATCATATTATAAAATCATAGAATCATAGAATCAGTATAGTTGGAAGGGACCTCTGGAGATCATCTAGTCCAACCTCCCTGCTCAGCAGGGTCACCTAGAGCATGTTAGACAGGGTTGCATCCAGGTGGGCCTTGAAGATCTCCAGAGAAGGAGACTCCACCACCTCTCTGGGCAACCTGTTCCAGTGCTCCGTCACTCTCACAGGGAAGAAATTCCTCCTCGCGGTCAGGCGGAACTTCCTGTGCTTCAATTTCTGCCCATTGCCTCTTGTCCTGTCACATGGGACAACTGAAAAGAGTTTGTCCTCATCCCCCCGACATCCTCCCTTCAGGTACTTATCCATGTTGATAAGATCCCCCCTCAGTCTTCTCTTCCCCAGGCTGAAGAGGCCCAGCTCTTGCAGCCGTTCCTCATAGGGCAGATGCTGCAGCCCTTGGATCATCCTCGTAGCCCTACGCTGGACTCTCTCCAGTAGCTCCATGTCTCTCTTGTAGTGGRGAGCCCAGAATTGGATGCAGTACTCAAGACAAGGCCTCCCCAGGGCTGAGTAGAGGGGCAGGATCACCTCCCTCGACCTGTTGCCAACACTCTTCCTAGTACGTCCAAGGAGACCATTGGCCTTCTTGGCCACAAGATCACATTGCTGGCTCATGGTCAATTTGTCATCCACCAGCACTCCCAGGTCCTTCTCTGCAGAGCTGCTCTCCAGAAGGTCAGCCCCCAGCTTGTACTAGTGTTTAAGAAGTTTAAATGCTAACTGGAATGGTATTTTAATCCTTTCACTGTCTTTGAACTGCACTTGTGTCTCAGCTGGGAAATTACTAGACTGTCTAGGCAAATTAATTGCATCCCCTAGTAGGAGTCATGTAGGTGCTTATTTATGCATTTCTAACGCAGTCACCACTGTGAGAGCTAAACTATGTTTTGTCCTTTTTTTTCCCTCTTTTCCTTTTATTCCCTGCTACATGTAAAAATATTGGCAAAGCAGCTGAAAATGGCAAGAAGTAGCTGTCCTTTCCAGAGCCAATTAAAACCTGGAAGGCAAACGTGCATAGTCCTGGCTGCTCTGCAGATCAGCGTCTGCACCTGGCCGCCGGTGAAGACAGCGAGGAAAAAAAAAAAAGGAAAAAAATAAGAAACGAAGAAGCCCAATAGCTCTTGGCAGCCTGGAAGATGCGGAGGATTGAGTGTCTGTCAGTTGCTTTCAAAAATGCCGCCAAGTAGACCGCACTCGCATGCAGCCASATATTCTGGGGCGACCCGCGGGTGCTGCTCGCAGGGTTTTGCAGAGCAGCGCCCAGCTGCGCAGGCACGCTGCGGAGCGCCCTCGAAACAACCGCTTCGGTGTCGCTTCTGAAGCCGGGAGAGGTTCCCAGAGGGACCAACGCAGAGCGGCGCCCCTCTCCCCCCTCACCCCGCGGAGCGGGTCGTGTCATCGCCCGTGCAGGGAGCCGGTGGTGCCGAGCCGAGCAGCGC